>NC_141873.1:237111117-237414148 GCF_056163025.1 Triticum urartu
AGAGAAAACAACCGAATGGTTTCGTCACGAGCGGCATAGATGATCACATCCTCAGACGAGTGTGTCAATTGAATCTGCCTGACAGCACAATCAAGCTGAGCCTTGTGCTTAGAAAGCCAGTCCATCCCGAGAATTAGATCAATATCCGAGTCACCAAGAACAATTGGAGAAGCCAGAAATTTGTAGTCTCCAAACTGGACAGAGACATTGGGAGCAACCAAGCTAGAAGTCATAAGCTTCCCTGGAGAAACAACTTGCATGACTTTGGACAAAACCTTTGTGTCAACATTGTGCTCCGATGCAAATGGGAATGACATGAAAGAATGCGATGCACCAGTATCAAAAAGAACTTTAGCAGGAATGGAGTTAATTGAAGGTTACCCATGATCACTTCTGAAGAGTCCTCTGCCTGAGCTGCGTTCATCATGTTGACCTTAGCATGCTTGGGATTATGCTTGACCACTGCATTGCTAGCAGATCTCACAGGAGGAGGAGGCGGAAGGCGCCTTTGGTTGAAGAATTTGTTTGCATAGTGCCCTTTCTGTTGACACTTGTTGCAAGTAACCTCTGTGAGCGGACGGTGATAAGGACCACTTGACCTTGGAGCATGAGACGGAGCTTTGTTCTGATAGCCTGGGTTGGGTGGGTGGGAAGATCCATTGCCACCTTTACTCTTCTACTGGTAAGACTGACGAAACGGAGGAGGAGGAGGCAACCAGAACTTCTGTTGCTTAGCTGCCACTTGAGATGAAGAAGACGATTGAGTTGCATCCCTGACTCTCTTCTTAGAAGAATCGCACTTGAGCTGAGCGGCCTCTTGCTTTAGTGCCATGTTGTAGAATTCATCATAGTTGGTTGGCTCAAAAAGCACGAGAGCTAATTGCAGATCTTCTCTGAGGCCACCTCTGAATTGATAAATCATACTCTTCTCATCAGGGACGTCTTGTTTAGCGAAGCGAGCGAGCCTCTGAAACAGTATGTTGTATTGGTAAATAGACATGCTGCCTTGCTTGAGATTGTGGAACTCCTCGCGCTTACTCTCAGCAACACTTTGTGGAATGTGGTGAGCTTTGAAGTCTCGGCGGAAATCATCCCAGGTAATCACACGACCTCCTCTGGAATCTTTGTATTGTTGATACCACTCAGCAGCTTGATCCTTGAGTTGAAATGAAGCGAACTTGACAAAGTCCTCGGGCCTGACATTGCTACACTCAAAATGTTTGCAGATATCCATGAGCTAGTCATCGGCGTCTGTGGCCTCGACACAGTTACTGAAGGACTTCGGCTGGTTTGCGAGGAACTGATTGAGGGTAGAAAACTAAGCTTGATTGTTTCCATGGCCTTGATTTCCTTGGTTGCGCTCTTGCAAGAGTTGCAAAAGCATCTGAGTGTTGGCATTGGTGGCGGCCATGATAGCTTGCCATGCCTCCGGAGGTGGAGGTGGTGGCACAGGTTCCAGATTCTGACGTGTTGGAGGAGCCATCCTGAAGAGGTTGACATCCGTTAGCATCTTGAAAGACATATATTCAAAGCTGAATCAATGGATTGAAATTGCAACATATAGCCTTAACATTCGAACAAGAATGAATGAATGAATTCCAAAGTAAACCATCACACTTCCATAAAGTTGAGAAGCCACTTAGATAAAGGTATATGAATAAAGCAACAAGGTACGGATATGAACAAATAATTGGTAAGGATTACCTAATCACAAACCAAGTATCTGCGGAAAGAAGTACTAGAGCTACTTGAATTCCCACCTATGAAACTCCCGAAACTTTCTGGTTATGCAATCAGGTGTTGGGGATACAGGGGAAGCATAATATCTCACCCAAAACTAGCAAATCCTACGTCCATCTGTATCCATCCTTCAACACATAACCAATAAACCTTCGGAAATCATTTACCTCAACCTTCGAAAAGCATCTATTATACGAGTTATGGCAATACTCCTGAACTCCCGCCCCAGTACTGGGTGGCATCGAGGTTATCTCACCAACAACTGCATAAAAGAGATTTTCGATGCCGGCGAACTCAGATATTCCAGAACTGCAACGATAAAATTGTGACGACAACACCTCGGAGCTCAACTCCCCGGGACACTGCCACAACCCCTAAATGTCAGGAGGCACCAAGAACAATGTTCTCGTCACAAAACCATCGGAACGATTCCAAGATGCCCGCGTGATCCTAAAAAAAATTTGTGAAATTTGAGGAGAGAAGAGTCAAAACTCTACGTCAGGATGCCTCACCAGAGCGACGAAGGGACTGGGGAGTAAAAAGAATCCTACTCTTCGATATATATAATCCTAAGACTCAAAACATTTTCTTCTAGACTCAACAACGTCAGCGATTTGATAAAGCAGGGGGCTCCTAAGTCGAGGAAGGCTCTGATTACCAACTTGTAACACCCATGATGCGGCTATATCTCCCACGTGTCGGGGCATGACTTAGAGGCATAACCGCATGGTAGGCATGTCGCAAGAGGGGTAATCTTTACACATCCCATGTACTAAATAAGAAAGGGATAAAGAGTTGGCTTACAATCGCCACTTCACACAATACATAAATATATCATACATCATCCAGAATACAATCAAGGTCCGACTATGGAACCAAAATAAAGAAAGACAACCCCAAATGCTAGATCCCCAATCGCCCCAACTGGGCTCCTCTACTGATCATCCGGGAAAGAAACATAGTAACAGCCCAAATCCTCGTCGAACTCCCACTGGTAGCGTCCCCTGCACTGGCATCATCGGCACCTACATCTGTTTGGAAGTATCTGTGAGTCACGGGGACTCAGCAATCTCACACCCTCGCGATCAAGACTATTTAAGCTTAAAGGTAGGAAAAGGGTGGTGAGGTGGAGCTACAGCAAGCACTAGCATATATGGTGGCTAACTTACGCAAAAGAGAGCGAGAAGAGAAGCAAAGCACGTTCGAGAAGCTAATAATGATCAAGAAGTGATCCTGAGGCTACTTACGTTCAAGCATAACACGAGACCGTGTTCTCTTCTCGGACTCCGCCGAAAAGAGACCATCACGGCTACACACGCGGTTGATTCATTTTAATTAGGTTAAGTGTCAAGTTCTCTACAACCGGACATTAACAAATTCCCATCTGTCCATAACAGCGGGCACGACTTTCGAAAGTTCAAAACCCTACAGGGGTGTCCCAACTTAGCCCATCACAAGCTCTCACGGTCAACGAACGATATTCCTTCTCCCAGGAAGACCCGATCAGACTCAGAATCCTGGTTACAAGACATTTCGACAATGGTAAAATAAGACTAGCAAAGCTGCCCGGTGTGCCGACAAATCCCGATAGGAGTCGCATGTATCTCGTTCTCAGGGCACACCGGATGAGACATCCTACGAGTAAAACCAAACCTCAAGTTGCCCCGAGGTGGCCCCGCAGTCTACTCGGTTCGGACCAACACTCAGAGGAGCACTGGCCCGGGGGGGTTTAAAATAAGATGACCCTTGAGTCTGCAGAACCAAGGGAAGGTATATGGTGGTAGGTAGGCAAATGGTAAAACCAAGGTTGGGCCTTGCTGGAGGAGTTTTATTCAAGGCGAACTGTCAAGGGGTTCCCATAACACCCAATCGCGTAAGGAACGCAAAATCAAGGAACATAACACCGGTATGACGAAAACTAGGGCGGCAAGAGTGGAACAAAACACCAGGCATAAGGCCGAGCCTTCCACTCTTTACCAAGTATATAGGTGCATTAAATAAACAAGATATAATAATGATATCCCAACAATATCCATGTTCCAACATGGAACAAACTTCATCTTCACCTGCAACTAGCAACGCTATAAGAGGGGCTGAGAAAAGCGGTAACATAGCCAAACAATGGTTTGCTAGGAAAGGTGGGTTAGAGGCTTGACATGGCAATATGGGAGGCATGATATAGAAATTGGTAGGTATTGCAGCATAGCAATAGAGCGAACAACTAGCCAGCGAAGATAGAAGTGATTTCGAGGGTATGGTCATCTTGCCTGCAAAATTCTCAGAGTTGACGAAAGCTTGATCCTCGTTAGCGTACTCAACGGGTTCCTCAATCATGTACTTGTCTCCCGGCTCTACCCAAAGCAAGAACACAAGCAAAGGACCAACAATCAATCACGGTGCAATGCGCAAGCAACATGATGCAAAGCATGACATGATATGCGAGATGTGATATGCAATGCATATGCGTGCTCCGGAAGGGAAAGATTGCACCAGGCATCAACTTGGCAAACCAATTGTGCCGCTGGAAAGATGAGATGAGTTCGATCGAAATCGCTATAAAGATCACCGGAGTCGGATGCACGGTTTGCAAATGGCATGCAAAACAAGAATGGCACAATTCTACGATTAACACCGCGATGCCATCTAGAATGCAACAAGAAACTAAGCTACTGCACTCCAACATAGCAACAAAGCACATGGAAGTGATCTACCCAAGATGCTTGGAAAAAGATGAACACTGAGCTACGGCTAAATCACACACGAGCAGGTTCAAACAAGCATGGAAAAAGTGCAAAAGATATCAGCTACACGGACTTAGTGAAAATACTAACATGCGAGGAATTAACATCAGGAAGCAATGTTTAGAGCAAGCAAACAACAATCTACAAGAACAGATCATAGCAAACGAAGGCATGGCATGAATCTACTCAAAGCATAGAACAAAAGTCCCTTACTGACCCTGAGCTAAAAAGGCACATAAGATATGATGGCACCCATATAAACACAACAAGTTTCGTTAACAGATTCAGACTTAGCAGAAAACTGAGCATGGCATAAATAGAATTATGAAGGCATCTTTGCGAGCTCGATTCACTCACCACAAGGCATTGCATGACAAGATAAGTATAGCATCAGCAAGAAGACATGTTCATGAAGCGCACCATGGCAAGAGAAAGTGCATAGCATGCATGGATCAAGTACAACAACCATGGAAATGTTGATTAACATGTAAACAATCTGCCAGGAACATTTTATAGCAAAAGTAGAGCAAGATTACGTCATGCTAGGGCACTCCATAATTGCAAACATGAGCATGGATGGATAGAGCATAACCATATGTCCAAATCATCCTTACTGAAGAAACTCAAAACAAGCATAGAACTCACTGTAGCATCATGGTTACATGGCATAAAAATAACAGCAGACCAAGGACTTAGCAAAATCCTAAGTCCCTGAAATCAGCAATATCACGAAGGCTACTTTGCATGCTTGTGCTAGTCACCACATTGATCACAAAAATACATGGCAAACACCCCTATAAAGATGGCATGGCATATATCAAAATACATGTAGAGCTCATGCCCATATGCAGCACACAACAAATGTAGCAAAAATGACTAATCCTCATGCTCTGATAAGAATCAGCACCTAACAATTTATAGCACTCTTGCATCCACGATTTGGGTATCAAGATGGACTCAAACAAGCATGCCACAATGGAACACAATGAAGAGCACATCATGATGAACATTTTGATATATCTCACGCACAAAAGGGGGCAGTACACATGAAGTTATAGCATGATGAATAAAGCAATAAAATTATGCAGAAAAGGACTTAGAGGAAAAGGGGGGTCAACCTCAGATCTCGGGTTCACAGGCTCGCAAACCGAGGCAGCGGCGCACGGAACTCCGGCGAGCAATGGTGGTCGGGGCCGGCGAGGGGGTGGCGGATCCGGGCGGCTCCTGCCCGGATCTGGCCGGAGGAGGCACCGGCGACGGCGGGAAACGCGCGGAGGAGCCACGCCTGGCGGCGTGCAGGGCGGTGGCGTGCAGGGCAGCGAGGCGGCATTGGCCGGCGAGGCGGCGGCGGGCGCGGGGCGGCTGGGCTCGGGCGGACCCTCCTCGACCTCGCCGGGCCGTGCGGCGGGGACGGGTCCGGGGACACGTGTCGCGCCCGGAGTGGCTGAGGGAGGCGGCGGACGCATCCGGCCGGCGGCGGACGTGTCCGGCGGCGCGCAGGGATTGGATCTAGGGTTTGACTGTGCGAATTTGATGGAGGGGTGCACCTATTTATACCTAGGAGGAGGTAGGAGTGTCCAAATGGGGTGTAGTTTTCGACCACGCGATCGTGATCCAACGGTGGAGGACATGGGAGAAGTTTGGATGGGTTATTGGACCGTTTTGGAGGGGTGTTGGGCTGCAACACACACGAGGCCTTTGCGGTTCCCCGGTTAACCGTTGGAGTATCAAACGGACTTCAAATGACACGAAACTTGACATGCGGTCTACCGGTGGTGTACCAAGGCCACTTGGCAAATCTCGGTCCATTCTGAGAACGTTTAACACCCGCTCACGAAAAGAGACAAAAGGGGGTGCCGGAGGACGTAGGAGTGTCGGATTGCAAAACGAACAACGGGGAAAATGCTCGGATGCATGAGATGAACACGAATGCAAAAGAGATGCACATGATGACATGATATGAAATGCATGACATGAATAAAATGCAAAACAAAGACAAAACCCAACCATGAAGGGAATCTCATAACTTAAGAGCCGAAAATGGTAGAGTCGGGTTACAAATATGGTAAGTTACATCCGGGGTGTTATAGTCCTCCTCGCAGATGACGCCCAGTGCTCGATTGGCCCTCACCCTGGGGGACTAGAGCATGGGGGCATGCTCACGCTGTAGTGTCTGCCGACAACACGCCTCATCCCTGTTCTGCTGCGTGAGGGACACGGCGCCGTCAATCTGCTGCTGGAGCGAGAGTAGATCGGCACAAGCGGAGGCCAGGTTGGCCTGGGCAGAGACCTGAGCCGTGACGGCGGCCTTCTCACACTGCTTCGCCTCATCCAGCCTTGTCCTGAGGGTGGTGGTCCTTCCCTCAGCCTCGGCCTCCAGGAACTTCAGCCTTAGGCTCTGCTCATTGGCGAGATCTGCACGCACCTTCGCCACCCTCCGGTCAACCTCCTCCTGAATCCTGGCCTCGCGCATGGCGACGGCATCCTCAGCTGAGGCCACTTGGCCCTCCCTCACCTCTAGCCGCTCATGCTCTAGGATGCGCTCCAAGGCCTCTAGCGCCAGTGCCTCCTCGCACTTCAGGATCTCCTTCTCTTCGAAAGGCGCTCCCCTCATTGACACCAAGATGGTCCTGCGTGCCTCGATTTGCTGTTCCAAGGCAGCATTCAAGTCCAGAAGCTCGTGTTCCCGCTTCTCGGTGCTCTCGCGATGGTGGTCGGCCTCCCTCGCCTCCTCCAAGGCCTGAGCACTGGCCTCGCGGGAGGTTGCAAGAGCCACTGCGGCCTTTGCCTTGTCACGCTCGTGCTGAAGCTGCCCAAGGTTGATGACGACTTTCAATTGGTGCCACTAATGAACCAGACAGAAGTCCTTCGTCTCAAGGCGAGCGTCAACCACCACGAGCTCTTCTCCGAGGCGGCTCAGCACCCCCATCGCCTCCTGAAAGATCTCATGGCGTACGACACCATGTTGAAAGTGCAACTATCCCTAGGTGGTTTTGGTAATTCATAACAACATATAGCTCATTGAGCTAATACTATTCCAAGATGATTATTTCAGGAAAGCTCAATGATTGGCATGGCATGGATGTGAAAGTGGAACCCTCAAAATGCTAAGGACAAAGGATTGGCTCAAGCTCAAAAGCTCAAGACTCTTCATTTTATATTTTAGTGATCCAAGATCACATTGATTCTTTAGGAAAAGCCAATACTATCAAGGAGGGATGAGGTGTTGCTTAATGAGCCTCTTGCTTCATGTGCTTAGTGATATGCTCCAAAACCCTCAACTACTTTCCCATATCCACATATGACCTAAACCCTAAGCCAAACTCGGTCCTACCGATTCTTCCTATCCGGCACCACCGAGTTTCACTTGTCTTTAGCCACTGCCAAACCCTAGCAATTTGGTCCTACCGATAGGGATCTCGATCTCACCGAGATGGGGTTGCAAACTCTCTGTTTCCCTTTCGTAACTTTTCGGTCCCACCGAAAGAGCGAATCGGTCCCACCGAGATTGCAATGTAAACTCAGTGTTTCCCCTTTGTAAATTTTCGGTCTCACCGAGTTCCACTCGGTCTCACCGAAAGAGCAAATCGGTCCCACCGAGTTTGCCTGACCAACTCTCTGGTTAGCTAATTACCAAATTCGGTCTCACCAAGTTTGTGTAATCGGTCTCACCGAGATTACGTTATGCCCAAACCCTAACCATATCGGTCCTACCGAGTTGCATGTCAGTCCCACCGAAAACCACTAACGGTCACTAGGTTTACATATTCGGTCCAACCGAGTTTGTTGATTCAGTCCCACCGAGATTGGAAAACTGTGTGTAACGGTTGGATTTTGTGTGGAGGCTATATATACCCCTCCACCTTCTTCTCATTCGATGAGAGAGCCATCAGAACACACACATCATTCCAACTCATACGTTCTGAGAGAGAACCACCTACTCATGTGTTGAGACCAAGACATTCCATTCCTACCATATGAATCTTGATCTCTAGCCTTCCCAAGTTGCTTTCCACTCAAACCCTCTTTCCACCAAATCCAAATCCTATGAGAGAGAGTTGAGTGTTGGGGAGACTATCATTTGAAGCACAAGAGCAAGGAGTTCATTACCTACACACCATTTGTTACTTCTTGGAGAGTGGTGTCTCCTAGATTGGCTAGGTGTCACTTGGGAGCCTCCGACAAGATTGTGGAGTTGAACCAAGGAGTTTGTAAGGGCAAGGAGATCGCCTACTTCGTGAAGATCTACCGCTAGTGAGGCAAGTCCTGTGTGGGCGATGGCCATGGTGGGATAGGCAAGGTTGCTTCTTCGTGGACCCTTTGTGGGTGGTTGCTTCTTCGTGGACCCTTCGTGGGTGGAGCCCTGTGTGGACTCGCGCAACCGTTACCCTTGGGTGGAGCCCTGTGTGGACTCGCACAACTGTTAGCCTTCGTGGGTTGAAGTCTCCATCAACGTGGATGTAGGATAGCACCACCTATCCGAACCACGGGAAAAACATCTGTGTCTCCAATAGCGTTTGAATTCTCCAAACCCTTCCCTTTACATTCTTGCAAGTTACATGCTTTACTTTCCACTGCCTATATACTCTTTGCATGCTTGCTTGAATTATGTGATGATTGCTTGACTTTTCCTAAATTAGCTAAAATCTGCCAAGAACTAAAATTGGGAAAAGGTTAAGTTTTTATTTGGTCAAGTAGTCTAATCACCCCCCTCTAGACATACTTTCGATCCTACAAGTGGTATCAAAGCTTTGGTCTCCATTTGCTTGATCTCCATAGCTTTTGGTGGTCGTAGCCTTGGTTTCACAACCTAGGAGAGTATGGCGTCTAGCGAGGGAAATTATCACCGTAGAGGTCCTTACTTTGATGGTACTAATTTTGCTAGTTGGAAGCATAAAATGAAAATGCATATTCTTGGACATAACCCTGCCATTTGGGCTATTGTGTGTGTTGGTTTGCAAGGTGACTTATTTGATGGGAGAGAACCAAACCGTGAAGCTACCGCGGATGAGTTGAAGATGTTGCAATACAATGCTCAAGCTTGTGATATTCTCTTCAACGGATTGTGCCCCGAAGAATTCAACAAAATCAGCCGTCTTGAGAATGCAAAGGAAATTTGGGACACTTTGATTGATATGCACGAAGGTACCGACTCCGTCAAGGAATCCAAGTTGGATGTGCTTCAAAGCCAACTTGACAAGTTCAAGATGAAGGATGGTGAAGGTGTCGCCGAAATGTACTCTAGGCTTGCTCTCATCACAAATGAGATTGCCGGCTTAGGAAGTGAAGAGATGACCGATAAATTCATCATCAAGAAGATTCTAAGAGCCTTGGATGGAAAATATGATACCGTGTGCACATTGATCCAAATGATGCCCAATTACAAAGATCTCAAGCCAACGGAAGTGATTGGAAGAATTGTTGCTCATGAGATGTCACTTAAGGATAAAGAGGAACTTCACAACAAATCAAGTGCTGCCTATAAAGCCTCATGTGAATCCCCTACATCATCAAGTGAGAAACAAGACTTCAATGAAGAATTGAGCTTAATGGTGAAGAACTTCAACAAGTTCTACAAGAGTAGAAGCAAAGATAGAAGCTTCAAGTCAAGGTCCTATAATGACAAAAGATCTTCTAGTCGAGAGCGAAACTGCTACAATTGTGGAAGACCCGGACACTATTCAAATGAGTGTACGGCTCCCTACAAAAGAAGAGAAGATTCTCCAAAAAGAAGAAGCAAAGAATCACCACCAAGAGAGAGAAGGAGTAGAGATGATCGTTATGAACGAAGATACTCACGGAGAAGCAAGGATTTGGAAAGGAAGGAAAAATCATCAAGGAGCTACACAAGACGAAGACATCAAGCTCATGTTGGTGAATGGGTATCCGGCTCCGACTCCGACAGCCACTCCGAGAGAAGCTATTACTCCGGCTCCGAAGATACTCAAGATGAAGGTGTTGCCGGTCTAGCACTTGTGTCAACCAACTCCTACGACATATTTGACTCACCAAATGAGGGAATTGGAAGATGTTTCATGGCCAAAGGTCCTAAGGTAACACACCCCGAGTATGTTGATTTCAATAGTGATGAAGATGACTTGTTGGGTGATGATTTACTTGTTGACAACTCTAGTGATGAATACTATGATGAAATGTCAATTAAACATGCTAATCAAGATAAAACGAATGACAATGATAAGGAGAAGATTGAGGCTCTAACTAAAGAACTAAAAACTCTTAAGTTAGCTCATGACACTATCTTCGAAGATCATCGAGAACTTTTAAGAGCTCATGAGAAATTACGCTTTGAAAAGCTCAATCTTGAGCAAGAGCATGAGTTCTTAAAAGCAATCAATGATGATCTCCGCAAGAAAAGTTCTTCTTACATTGCCAAGCGTTTACTCTTATCCACTTACATGCCTCAAGTCAAGTCTAACAAGAAAGATTCTTCCACTAGTAGTAACAATGATCATGCTAAATCCAATATTGTTGCTTCTAGTAGTTCTCTTGATTCCACTAATGATTCTCTTCGCCAAGTTACACTTGAGCAAGAAAATAGCTCATTGAAGGGAATTATAGAGAAAGGAGTGTACAAAAGCCTTGCCGGGAGTAAGCAATTCGAGGAAATTGTGCGCAAGCAAGGAATGCACCGGAGGAATCAAGGTGTTGGTTTTGAACGAAAGTTCAATGCCAATGGATTTGAGTGGGAAGAAGATCAATACCCCAAGACAAAGTTTGTCCCTCAACAAGAGAAGTATACTTCTTTCAAGGGGACACAAGCTCAAGATGATCTTCCACCACAAGACTACAAGCAAAAAGGCAAGGACAAGCTTCAAGAGGAAATCGATGCATTTGAAGAAGCTCCAAAGACCTTAGTCAAGTGGATTCCCAAGACTACTTCAAGTTCCACTTCATCAAGTACGACTACAACTCCAAGGATTCCCATCAAGATGATGTGGATCCAAAAGAAGAAGAACTAGAGAGTTCTTGAGGGTGACTCCGCCAACATACTTCACTCTTATCATTTTGGCAAGAACAAGTGCAATCAACTTCCACATCTTGCACTAGTTCAAGGAGTCACAAACCCTCTTGTTGGTAAAACAAGGGACAAGGTAACCTAAAAATTTTTCATGGACATCATCTTTTGTGTGCATCACTCTATGTCTATGGATATCCTTGCTTGTTCCTTGTGGGACTAACCCATGTAGGTATTGAAAGTGCAATTCACTCAAATGGATAGCTCCAAGAGATCTACATCAACATTGAGCATCCACATCTTCAATATCTACATGAAGTCATCATCGACAAAACCCAAGGTTAGTTCATCCCTCTTAAGGGGGATATCACATCTAGGGGGAGCTTTACTCTAAGACTTGAGCTAAAGCAACTCTAAAGATGTGAACAAAACAATGCTTTATGTAAAAGTGGTAACCCCACTTGAGCTTAAACGATGAGTATGACCTATGATCAAGTGCTCTCACTTGACTCCTAAGTCAATATACTCATATATAGATGACCTAGTCATCGCAAATTGCTTGATAGATGCTAGAATTGGTTGTGCATGCCTTGCCACATATTTCATTTGCCATCTTATTGTGTGAGCATGCTGGATTGCATATTTTACTCATTCGAGGACATCCACTTGTTGTTTTGATTGTTTGGTTTTATCTTCTTTTGCCAAGTGGATGGACAAGAATGCCTAAGAACCTCCTCTGGCTATCTATGCTTTTCTCGTCTCAAACTCTATTCATGCTGCATCACAAAATTTGATCAAGTCAGATTCGAACCACTCTGTGTGAGGAGCGCTCGGAGTCCCCGATTCGTCATAGACTTAAACTTCCAAAACCTCTTTATGATTCTCGGTCTGACCGATACTCCACTTTCGGTCCTACCAAGATCATTAAGTTGATCTAGGTTTTCGATCTCGGTGCAACTGATTTGAACCTTTCGGTCACACCGAGTTTCAGTAACTGCACGCAGTTATGAATCTCGGTGCCACCGAGTCATTCCACTCAGTCACACCGACAGGGTCGGGCTATATATAGTCACGGGCAAAATT
Source organism: Triticum urartu (assembly GCF_056163025.1). Taxonomy (NCBI): domain Eukaryota; kingdom Viridiplantae; phylum Streptophyta; class Magnoliopsida; order Poales; family Poaceae; genus Triticum; species Triticum urartu. Next base: position 237,123,658 of record NC_141873.1, read on the forward strand.
TGGAAATTTCTCCGAACCCCTTCGCCCGCGCGATAGCCTGCTCTGCCCGCGAGGTCTCCGGATCGTCTTCTCGCCGCCAGCAGCCTCCAGTCGCTGGTCTCCGTTGCCGTCAACGGGAATTCTGCCCCGCCGTTGCCGCCGTAGCAAGTCCCCACCGAACTAGGGTATGGACTTGATCTTTGTGCTATTCCTCAATCTGATTCCTAGCACATTGTGATCATATTGATTCTTGCCACGTTTGAGAAACTTCTATCCAGTCAAAACGCCCGTAGATTAGGTTTGATTCGAAAATTCTAGGTTTAGGTTTCCGCCGAAACCATCTCGGACCCACCGAGTTGAAAAACTCGGTCCCACCGATTTGGCTTATGGCATTGCACAAGTGAGACTCGGTCTGACCGAGAATTACTTATCGGTGTGACCGATTTTTGAACTCAGTGAAACCCTAGCAGTCTCGGTGCCACCGAACTGTGACTCGGTCCTACCGAGTTCACTAGTTTAGGTTCCAAAACTGCTTCGGTATCACCGAGTTTGAAAATCGGTAGATCCGAGATGATTTCAGTGGGAAACTAAAACTAAGTTTTTGGATCATTCTTTTGCAAAAATACTCTGCATTTTGTGATGCTCATCTTTTCTATCTCATCTATAATCTATTCACAGGGTCAGCAGTCAGTTTGCAGCATGTCAGACCAGAGTGATAGCCAGAATCTGTCAGAACAGCAAGTGGTGATGAGTGAGGGCACTAGTCCCTCCAGTTCATCTGATGAAGGCAGCAGGAGCACTCCTAGTAACTTGCCAAAGGCTGCCACGAGACAAAGGAAGAAGAGGACTTCAGATTCCGAAGATGAGGACTATGTGGCAGAGGAAGAGGCCACTTCCAAGAGAGTTGAGCCAGCTCAAGGCACTAAGCCAGGTCTAAAAATCAAAAGGCCAGTAGGCAGGCAGCCCATGTCAAAGGCAAGAGCCTCAACTGAGAAGCCCACTCCCCAAGAGCCAGTTGCAGCTGAGGGCAAGAAAAGGAAGGAGAGGGTGAAGAAGACTGTGGCTAGAGTGCTTGGAAAAGCTACCATCATGGAAGAAGAAGAGGAAGAAGAGGTAGCTGCACCAGCACCCAAGGCACCCAAGCTGATGGGTGATGCCATAAGGTCAGGGGCTACTGCATCTAAGCCCAAAGCTGCCTCCAAGCCAAAACCTAAGAGAAATACAAGGAGCACTCCTGCAGCTGAGAAGAACAAGGCCCCAGTGCCTGAGACTGTTGCTGAGGATGAGGAGGAGAATGTCCTGAGAAAGCTAAAGCCCAAGATTCCAGACCACAACGATGCTCATCCTGTGGCTGAGGATATGAAGCTCAGGAGAGATTCAGGGCTGAGGAAGTGGAGAGAAGCAGACCCGTATGCTTCAAGGAGAAGGACAGCAGTGGACTACAAGTTTCACACAAAGGAGCAGCAGGATTTCTATGAGACTGTTTTGCTAGATAAGAAGCCAAATGTCTGTGACATGAGATGGGTTGACTGGACCTACATGAGGGAGAAGGAGGAACACTACCCAGGAGTATTTGACAGCTTTAATGCTTGTGGAGTAGCTGACTTTGTTGGGCAGAAGCTCACAAAGTGGAACGAGGAATTGATCATGCAATTCTACTCCACGGCACACTTTTATCCAGATGGGAGGATCACATGGATGTCTGAGGGTACAAGGTACCAATCCATAGTTGCTGAGTGGGCACAGATCATAAATGCCCCAGAGGAGCAAGATGATGACTTGGATATCTATGCCAAGAAGAAGATGGACCATAACTCCATGTCCAATATGTACAAGGAAATTCCCAATGAAGCTCTTGACACCTTCAAGTTTGGCTCTGTGCATTACCTTCTGTCAGGGCTCCCGACGATCAATTGGATACTAAGGCACACCTTATTGCCTAAGTCTGGAGATCACAAGATGATCAGAGGCCATGCTATCAACTTGCTACATGTGTTTGATGTGCCTCAGAAGTTTAAGGTGATGAGCCTCATAGTGGAAACTATCAAGAGGACTGCAGCAGATCAGAAGAGGAGCTGCGGATATGCCCCTCAAATTCAGGAGCTAATCAACTCCAAGATGGGCACGGGCATCTATCTGTTGGACAAGGAACACCTGCCCATCCGTCCAGATTTCGAGGACAATGAAGTTGTCATGACTGAGAACGAGCCACCATCTGCCCAAGCATTTGCAAAGAAGGAGAAGGCGAGGAAGGAGAAAGCTGCCAAGATGCCTACCCAAGAGGAGGCATCTGAATACTTCTTGAAGACCAAACAAGAGCAGCTTGGTTACTTGATTGCATCCACGCTGAGGATTGAGCAAAGTCTGGCCACTCTCACTCAGAATCAGCAGAGCCTAGAGAGAATCATGGAACAGAAGTTCTATGACCTGGATGTCAAGGTAACAGAAGTTCAGTCTGCAGTGGAGCAGCTCCAGGAGGACATGCAGGAGAGGAGAGGCAGGACTACCACTCATACCTTTGCTAGAGTGCCACGAGGCCCAAAGTCATCTGCCGTGCCAGTTGCTGACACCAGAGCCACCACTTCAGCACCAGCTACAGCCTCAGTTCCACCAGCTCCAGCATCTACTTCAGCTCCAACTCCAGCGACTACTTCAGCATCTACCGAAGCCTTCGTCCTTGGAGTGATCCGGACTCCACCACCACCTGAAGATCAAGCCTGAGCGTCGATCTAGTGCTATGCATTTTCTAGGAACTTTTTGGTAACTTGTTGCCAAAGGGGGAGAAGATTTATAGATCATAGGCTTCGAGAGAGAGAGTGTTGCTTTTCTCTCTTGCTTTATTTGGTGGTTTTCGAACTTGTTTGCTTTTGAGTGCTTGTTTGGTACTACGTCATTATTTGTGAGACATTGATGATCATGTGTTTGATCATAAGCTACACTTAATGTTTGCTTAATATTATCATCTTGTGTGATCATTCACTTTTCTTGGTGATGAATGCATGTATTTCATTCTTATCATTTTAAGCGCTCCACCAAGATGTATGTGACATGGAAGATTAACCCATGACTCTAACTCTTTGTGCATTTGCAGTCCAAAGCAAATATTAAATATGCACAAATTTAGGGGGAGCTCTTACTTATCACATACTTCTCAAAGCGACGATATATTTCATGCTTATTATCATTTGTCGAAGCTTTGATCTATATGTTGTCATCAATTACCAAAAAGGGGGAGATTGAAAGTGCAACTATCCCTAGGTGGTTTTGGTAATTCATAACAACATATAGCTCATTGAGCTAATACTATTCCAAGATGATTATTTCAGGAAAGCTCAATGATTGGCATGGCATGGATGTGAAAGTGGAACCCTCAAAATGCTAAGGACAAAGGATTGGCTCAAGCTCAAAAGCTCAAGACTCTTCATTTTATATTTTAGTGATCCAAGATCACATTGAGTCTTTAGGAAAAGCCAATACTATCAAGGAGGGATGAGGTGTTGCTTAATGAGCCTCTTGCTTCATGTGCTTAGTGATATGCTCCAAAACCCTCAACTACTTTCCCATATCCACATATGACCTAAACCCTAAGCCAAACTCGGTCCTACCGATTCTTCCTATCCGGCGCCACCGAGTTTCACTTGTCTTTAGCCACTGCCAAACCCTAGCAATTCGGTCCTACCGATAGGGATCTCGGTCTCACCGAGATGGGGTTGCAAACTCTCTGTTTCCCTCTCATAACTTTTTGGTCCCACCGAAAGAGCGAATCGGTCCCACCGAGATTGCAATGTAAACTCAGTGTTTCCCCTTTGTAACTTTTCGGTCTCACCGAGTTCCACTCGGTCTCACCGAAAGAGCAAATCGGTCCCACCGAGTTTGCCTGACCAACTCTCTGGTTAGCTAATTACCAAATTCGGTCTCACCGAGTTTGTGTAATCGGTCTCACCGAGATTACGTTATGCCCAAACCCTAACCATATCGGTCCTACCGAGTTGCATGTCAGTCCCACCGAAAACCACTAACGGTCACTAGGTTTACATTTTCGGTCCGACCGAGTTTGTTGATTCGGTCCCACCGAGATTGGAAAACTGTGTGTAACGGTTGGATTTTGTGTGGAGGCTATATATACCCCTCCACCTTCTTCTCATTCGATGAGAGAGCCATCAGAACACACACATCATTCCAACTCATACGTTCTGAGAGAGAACCACCTACTCATGTGTTGAGACCAAGACATTCCATTCCTACCATATGAATCTTGATCTCTAGCCTTCCCAAGTTGCTTTCCACTCAAACCCTCTTTCCACCAAATCCAAATCCTATGAGAGAGAGTTGAGTGTTGGGGAGACTATCATTTGAAGCACAAGAGCAAGGAGTTCATTACCTACACACCATTTGTTACTTCTTGGAGAGTGGTGTCTCCTAGATTGGCTAGGTGTCACTTGGGAGCCTCCGACAAGATTGTGGAGTTGAACCAAGGAGTTTGTAAGGGCAAGGAGATCGCCTACTTCGTGAAGATCTACCGCTAGTGAGGCAAGTCCTGTGTGGGCGATGGCCATGGTGGGATAGGCAAGGTTGCTTCTTCGTGGACCCTTTGTGGGTGGTTGCTTCTTCGTGGACCCTTCGTGGGTGGAGCCCTGTGTGGACTCGCGCAACCGTTACCCTTGGGTGGAGCCCTGTGTGGACTCGCGCAACCGTTACCCTTCGTGGGTTGAAGTCTCCATCAACGTGGATGTAGGATAGCACCACCTATCCGAACCATGGGAAAAACATCTGTGTCTCCAATAGCGTTTGAATTCTCCAAACCCTTCCCTTTACATTCTTGCAAGTTGCATGCTTTACTTTCCGCTGCCTATATACTCTTTGCATGCTTGCTTGAATTATGTGATGATTGCTTGACTTGTCCTAAATTAGCTAAAATCTGCCAAGAACTAAAATTGGGAAAAGGTTAAGTTTTTATTTGGTCAAGTAGTCTAATCACCCCCCCTCTAGACATACTTTCGGTCCTACACATGTCCATGCGCGAGCTCCAGTGCACGGCCAAATCTGTACTCCGCGCCGAGGGTTGCTGGGGAAGCTCAAGCAGGCCCGCCTGCCCCTGGCGGGGAGCACGAGGTCAGCGCCTGCTCTGCCACCTTGCGGGCTTCAGCAAAGGTGGTGGGTGACGCGGCCTCACCGCTTGAAGACAAAGCCAGTGCTGGGGTCGCCGAGCCGCTGACGATGACCAGTGGAGGAGACCTTGGCACGCCCGCTGCGCCCCAGGCTGGGGCGCGAAGAAGTAACGCCAATAAAGTCGGATCAAGGCCCTAGGTCAGCGTGTCTGCCTCCGGAGCAGACCTGAGGCCCCGTGCAGCGGTCCGGCAAGCAGAGCTCGGGATCAACGGTGAGCCCACGACCAGCGGGGGCCGTACCTCGGGAGATCTCGCCGCTCCAGCCGAGGGGATCCTGAAGAGCCATGGTCAGGAAAGGAGGCATCACTCAGGAAACCACGGAGATGAGGTACTTACTCGTTTATGGCAATGTATTTCCTCTGTTTCAGCGGCCGGTAGGCGCCACCATTGCAGCTTGGAGGTACCTTCCTCTTGCGGAGTGCTTCGAAATTCAGGCGAAGTTGGCTGAAGCCCTGGGTGCGATCGCCACCGCCTAGGGCAGTTGACGAGGCTCCTAAGGGGGCGACCTCGGGAGCGTCAGGCCGCGTCAGCCCTTCAGCCCCCGCCTCAGTACGGCTCGCTTGAGCCTCGAGGGCTTCAAGATGCCACTTCATAAATTTCGTCAAGAGGCTATTCTAGGTGCTGCATCACCTTATTATTGGGCCAGGCCCATGTATTTTCGAAATACTTAAGTATAGGCTGTTTTTAGAGTCCGTATGTGTGGGGAAAGAAGAGCTAGGGTTGGTTTCGGACCCCTCCACCAAGGGCCACGAAATTCCCCCTCTCTCCTCCATATGTACAGCCCTTAGGGCATCGTTTAGACTTTGGGTTTTGTTTAGATTAAAAGTTCGCCATAGCTGCAACTTCGCGTACTTCGTTTGTTTCCAACGACCAGACCAAGACGTCACAGAACCCCACCTTCATTAATAAAACTTTCCTCTTTTATTCGCAATATCCAGATTGCAATCTCAGTTTCTTGCTTGTTCTTCATTTGCTCGTAGGAAATAGACCCTCGTGGTCAGGTTGATCGTGCTCCGGCATGGTCAATAACCCTCGAAAGTTGGTTTAGCGATTGCTAAGGCGCGACGTCTTCGCACGTTCATAGTCGGATCGTCAAAGTCGACTCCCACAGAAAACGATATCTATCTCATCGAAACATCGGGACGGCTTCGCCTCTATCACGACGACAGGCAAGGGAACCACAAGAACGGGGCTTTTGCGGGGCCCTTCAAGGCCTACTGGGCGCAGTCCCCATTCGTCAAAAGGAGGCATCTGCTTCACGAACTCCACCTTTTTCGAGCAACAGTACAAGAGGCAACCCTCCTCCGACAGATTGGCTGGCGCTGGGTCACCCGTCAGGAGCTCGAACACGATACGCTGCGCCTCGGGAGGAAGGGCAGACACATGAAGCCTCATGGGGTCCCCGTAGCCGGAGAAGGCCCACATCGACCGAGAATGACGCTGGAGCAGAGCAATGCAACACCGGATAAACTCCTTCACCACCATGGGCGCCGTCACCCCAAGATCCTTCAACCTGGTCAGCCGACGGCAAACATGGGCGAGCTGCTGGTCGATGAGCCTCGCATGTCCCCAGCCAGAGCTTGGGGCGGCTGGTGCCCGTGGGAGCAAGACTGCAAGAGAAGGGGGAGCACGCTGTCATCCAAAAACACCCACCGCTTCCGGAACCCGGTTACGACCGGGGAGAGCTCGAAATCAATTCCCGAGCCGGCCATTGCCGCTATGGCCTGGAAGGTCACGCATCCCGAGCGCTGGCGGTCATCAGTCAGATGAAGAGAGAAGAAATGGTGAAGCAAGGCCATGGAAAGAGCGATGCCCACCATGGCCTCGCAGACGAAGACGAAGACAACAAGGAGTATGATAGATTGGGGATCCAGATGCAGCGCATGGATTTGGTAATGCGAGAGCACAGCATTGAAGAAAGCAGAAAAGGGGGGAATCAGGCCGGCCCAGAGGGCATGAAGATGAATGGGGATCTCAGTAGCTGTCATATCAATCGTGGCACGGGAGCCAGGCTAGGCCACCATCGCCCCCCATTCGTTGGAATCAGAGGCGAGCGCTGGCTGAACCTTGTCCAGAATCTCCTAGTTTACCACCACCGACTGCTCAACGGCAGGCTCGAAGGCCGGCGAAGGCTCGGCCGGGGCGTGGCTCGTCGTCTTCTTCTTCCTTGCAGACTTCGGCGCAATGGCGACAAGGAGGAATTGAGAAGGTGGAAGGGGCGAGGAAGCTCACGTCGAGCAATGAAGATGGGATTGAGCCGATGGCAGCGGCCGCCAAGCCGGGCGAATATCAAGGTTGCATGGGGAAGTGGGGGCGCCCATGTCCCATGAATCGCCACGCGTCGGCCGAGGCCACAGGCGGTTGGGGCCGCGACGCTCCGCACTTGCCCTTTGGCTTTGCCTCGAAGCCAAGCTCGAGCGCGCCTTAGGCCCGGGGGCTACTATCGGCGTCCTGGGAACGGGGGTACCCAGACTTGCCTACCTGCGGCCCGTGGCGTGGCTCCATCAATGGCTTGGTACGGCCCATCTTCAGCAGCAACAACTCAAAGATCCTCGCGAGGGGCCGAGCCTCGCGAGGCGGACGACACTAAGACCTCCCTGGGGACAGCCCCACTAGGCAGGTTCCCGAGGAGCGAAGATATCTATGCAAGGGGCACCTCGCGAGGTTCGCGTGACGTGAGCCATGATGACCAAGGCCAGGCGGGCGCTAGTGGGCGCAGCGTACCAGTTCCTCTTTGGTGCCAAGGAGGCAAGCGCAGGCGCGGGGTCCCGAGGAATCAGGCAAAGGTTTTCATATCTGTGCAACAAGACCAAGACCAGCAGGACGGCATGACGGAGGTCACCGCGGAGCCCATAGCAGCGTCACCACCAGAGCCTTTGGCAGGCGAAGACTACTTTTGTCAGGATAACTTGTACTAGTTGTCCCTCTTCAAACTTGGCCGTTGTGGGATCCCTTCCCGCCTAAACATTTGGGAAGAGAACCAATGCCACTATAAATAGGACATAGCCACCACCGTAGAAGGGGACAGATCATTGAGATCACCCTCTTAGCTACCAGCTCATCGAGCTCAAGAACACCTCACCTCCTAAGGCTGCTCATCCACGGTACTAGTTCATCCTCAGCCCCTTGAGGAAATCCACCCACAAACTGGAGTAGGGTATTACACCGCAAGGTGGCCCGAACCAGTATAAACCCCCGTGTCTCTTGTTCTTTGGGTTCGTCGAGTTAGGCCGTGGAATCGTTGAGTGAGCGAGTTGGGGAGAGAGTGTTCTTCGTGCGCACCCCAGAGTTCGAACCTCTCAAGGGTTTGCCAGAACCCGCAATCCGACACCCATCTTTTTATCCTTAATGACAACGATACAAGTATGTGTCATGTCCCTTTCTGTCACTAGGATTGAGCAACGCAAGATTGAACCCATCACAAAACACCTCTCTCATTGCAAGATAAATCAATTTAGATGAAAACCAAACGGATAAATCGGAGAGACCCATAATTCATCGGATCCTAACAAACACACCGCAAAAAAGATTACATCAATTAGATCTCCAGGAACATCGAGGAGAACATTGTATTGAAGATCAAAGAGAGAGAATAAGCCATCTAGCTACTAGCTATGGACCCGTAGGTCTGTGTTAAACTACTCACACATCATCGAAGGGGCAACAAGGTTAATGTAGAAACCCTTCGTGATCGATTTTCCCTCCGGCAGAGTATCGGAAAAGGTCTCCGGATGGGATCTCGCGAGAATAGAAACTTGCGGTGGCGAAAAAAGTATTTTGGGTGGCTCTCTGATGTATGGGGAATATTTGGGAATTTATAGAGGCGGAATTAGGTGAAGAGGTTCCACGAGAGGCTCACAAGCCTGGGGCGCCCCCTAGGGCGCGTCTCCCGAGCTTGTCGCTCCCTCGTGGCTCGTCAGGTCTTCTCCCGAACCTTCTAGGGTCCCTTCTGGTCCAGAAAAATTAATCCAAAGTTTTTTTTCGTCTGGACTCTGTTTAATATTGATTTCCTGAAAACACAAAAACTAGCAAAAAATAGCAACTAGCACTGTGCACTAGGTTAATCCCCCCCCCCAAAATATAATAGCATAATAAACATCCAAGATTGATATTATAATAGCATGGAACAATAAAAAATTATAGATACGTTGGAGACGTATCAGCTGAGGACACCAAAAGGAGAACCTGACTGCACCTTCATGTGAGGGAATGCTCTCACAGGCGCACCGCAAGCCCCTGCATGACGAAGGCCATGCTCACCCCCACGGTCCACTCGTCATGGACCGTGGAGGCGGATCTTCCGGGCACGCCTCTTTCGAGCATATCAGACAGATCGGAGAGCCTCCGAGAGGCCATTGCGGCATGCCATGCGAATATGGATAGCGTAGAGGGCACTTTTGCACTTGAAAAGTTTTAGGAGGCAGGTACTCTAGGAATGCTTTTTTGGGAAAACTTTGTTTTTGCCCACTTTACTTATGCCACTCTAGAATTTAACATCTTATTTTTGCCACTCTTAACTTTTGACAATACACACAAATGTCATTCCGTGGCGAAAACAATAATTTTTCATTTTACTTTTGCCACTCTTAGCATTTAACAATGTATCACAATTATCACTCTGAAAATATTGAGTTTGTCATGAAATGACAATTATGATGTATTATTAAAAGCTACGACTAACAAAAGTGAAATGTCAAATTCTAGCGCGGCATAATCAAAATAGGCAAAATCTAGAGTGACAGAAATAAAATTTTCCTTTTTTACTGGTACTCTAGTAGCAATGCTTGCTTTGTAGGAGTCCGGTGGGTCGTTTTGCTCTTGGTTGAGATTCGAGAGAAGCCCAACCAAACAGAATCTTCCCCACCAAGAATTTGCTTTCACCCCCATTGATCTGCGCGCACGACGCGTGCCGACCAAGACGACGACTACGAGGTTTCTGGTAGTTCCCCATTTCCAACTTGATCCACGATCTCAAACAGTTTCTTTGAGCACTTATGCTTCGGTACACCCTCCTTAAACACATCAAGGGCTGAGATCTGTCGATACCCCTTCGCTGTCAGGGGCATGATCGTCTTATGTAAAAAATTCCCCCCCCCCGCCCCACCGCGCGTCCACGCCGATATCCCCCGTGCGCCTGTGTATACGGGGCTGCCGCACGAGCCGAGCCGCATGGCAGCCGTGAGGACGCGAGCCGAGCCGAGCCGTTAGCATCCATGGGCCCACAAAGTCAAATGCAGTCGGTGGGGACGTACGTGTGGTCGTGGCGCGGTCATGTAGTTAGCGGCGCACTAATTGCGGCGTTGACTGCTCGCGGCCGATCTCCTGCCGCCAGCCTTCTGGCGTGGTAGTCCGTGCCCTCCATTGCCGCGCGTGCGGCGACCGGGCGCCTTCCGCCGCCGGCAGTTCACGCGACCGGTCGGCTGCCGCCGCTGCGGCGACCACCCGCCCGCCTTCAGACGCCACCAGCGCTTCGACTGTCGCGCGTGCCGTCCCCGCGCCTTCCCACGCCACCGATGCCTCGCCTGCCGCGTCGCGCCGCCTTCCCATGCCAGCGATGCCTCGGCTGCCGCGTCACGCCTTCACACGCCGCCGCTGCCTCGCTTTCACACGCTGCCGCGCGTGCCGCCAACCGCCCGCCTCTCCCTCGGGGCACGCGCCACCGACGGCTCGGCCGCCCACCGCCCCTTCCCCCGCCGTCTATAAAAGGCAGCGCCAGCCTTGAGCAGGCCGTGCCATCTCCCTCGCCCCGCCCATCTCTCTTCATCTCCTCACCCGCCCATCTCCCTCTCCTCGTCGGCGATGTCTTCTAGTGACTCCGACGAGGGCGCGTGGCCGACCGGCGTTTGGCCGCTGAGCCTCACCGTCGGCGACACGGAGGATCTGGCCCGGTACGGCCTGATGGTGCCGCCGGCAGCCAAATTGCCGCGGCCGTGGCGGATCGGGGCGGACGGCATCCCCACCATGGGCCCGCCGCCGATGAGGCAGCAGCTCCACGCGTTCCCTGGCGGCCACTACAACCGCAGGGCCCGGTGCAGGTTCTGGCGGGGGAAGAACTTCGACATCGTCCTCGGTGCGTTCAGGGATGCGGCGGCCGGCGGCGCCGTCGGAGACATTACCGGCGAGGCCGGCTCTTCCCGTGGTCGACGCCACCACGGCCCACCTCTAGCCGCCCCCGCTGCCCCGGCACAGCAGGCGCCCCCTGACCCGGCGCTGGTCGAGATCCCGCCGGCGCAGGCCGCCCTCGCGCAAGACGGAGACCCCGACGACACGCCGGGGCTACTTGCGGTGCTGGCCCAGTCGGCAGAGGAGGCGGTGGCGGCGGCCACTCGTGAGGAACGAGAGCGGCTGGCGGCCATAGCGGCGGTTTAAGGAGCAGCAGGCGCGGGAGGACAACTGGTGGGATTTCAGCGACGACGACGACGGTGGCGACGACGGCGGCGACGGCGGCGAAGGAAGGGCCGACGGTATGGCGCCGGTCGTCGACCTCACCGGCGCCAGCGACGAGGAGTAGTCTACTTTTAGGGTTTTTATTCAAATTTCGGTCTAAGTTATGTAAGAGCAATGCTCGGTTATGTTTAGTGCTATGTAAGGTAGTTTGAATTATGAATGAACTCGAAATGGCTTATCTGGAAAAAAAACCGTATGTTTAATTTGATGTTAGTCATGCAACTTCAAAAAATAAACGGAAACATGCATTTCAACGTTACAAGGAAAATCAATGCTCGGTTACGCATGCATGAGGCTTTCACTCATACTCGAACGGTCTCTGGAGAACTTATCATGCATGCACACCAAAAACATATTGCGTCACGTCTGGGGTGTGGTATGTGGTGTTATCACCAAAAAATTATAAGAAAATTGTATAAAAAGAAAAAACAATGATAAAAAAATTGCCTCCTGTGCTTGCAGGCCACAACTGCGCGTAATCGGTCTGGCCCGATCAAGCCGCGGCTACGGCCTGCAGCACAGTCAATCAGGGCAGTGGCGGGTCGGGGCGGGAGTCAGAGGAGTTCAAATGGGAGGTGGGAGGCAGGTATATAAGGCGGTCACGGCGTCGTTCGGCGGGCGAGGTGGGACTAAACTTTAGTACTCACCCCCGCCGACCCTGCCCCCGCACCGCGCGCAGAGTCAATGGGCCAGCCCACGCGCGCCGTCGCGCACTGTCACTGATTACGCGCAGTTGCGGCCTGCAACCACGGTTGGGCTGTTTTTTTTTGCATCACTATTTTTTTATTCTTTTATGAGTCACGGCGCGGGGGGAGGTGGGAGGGGTGCTTTTTTAGTCCCACCTCGCTCGCCGAGGGACGCCACGATCGACTTAGGGCCCCACGCAAAAGTTGAACGAATTCCGACACCATACGCACGTTGCGTCACGCCCGGCCAGTGTTTTCGGTGCGTTTCACGAAGAAAACCATAGGAAATTCATACGGTGCCGGAAAATTATGAAAACTTGCACGCACGATGGACCTGGCGATGGGTGCGTGTCCAAAACGTTTGGGGTCCACCGGCTGAGTCAGAAAAGAGAATGCAGTACGGGGCTGACATCGGCCATATCAGATCAGTGCCAATTGTGTTGGTGGTACGAGGTGGCATGAACGAAACGTGTCCCAATTTTGGGAGGCAGTGGGCATGCCCATCTTAGGGCCCCACGCAAAAGTTGAACGAATTCCGACACCATACGCACGTTGCGTCACGCCCGGCCAGTGTTTTCGGTGCGTTTCACGAAGAAAACCATAGGAAATTCATACAGTGCCGGAAAAATATGAAAACTTGCACGCACGATGGACCTGGCGATGGGTGCGTGTCCAAAAAGTTTGGGGTCCACCGGCTGAGTCAGAAAAGAGAATGCAGTACGGGGCTGACATCGGCCATATCAGATCAGTGCCGGTTGTGTTGGTGGTACGAGGTGGCATGAACGAAACGTGTCCCAATTTTGCGAGGCAGTGGGCATGCCCATCTTAGGGCCCCACGCAAGAGTTGAACGAATTCGGACACCATACGCACGTCGCGTCACGCCCGGTCAGTGTTTTTGGTGCGTTTCACGAAGAAAACCATAGGAAATTCATACGGTGCCGGAAAATTATGAAAACTTGCACGCATGATGGTCCTAGCGGTGGGTGCGTGTCCAAAAAGTTTGGGGTCCACCGGCTGAGTCAGAAAAGAGAACGCAGTAAGGGGCTGACATCGGTCATATCAAATCAGTGCCGGTTGTATTGGTGGTACGAGGTGGCATGCATGAAACGTGACCCAATTTTGGGAGGCAAGGATGTCGAAAAAAAAACTCCTTTCGGACGGGTCCTTCAGTCCTACCCGAACGGTCTCCGGAGAAGGAGGTCAATTTTTCGACATATTCGGAATGACCTCAACTTTTGCAAGTGAGTTGGTATGGTCACCCTGACATTCAATCCAAGAATTGAACGTATTTGAACACCAAAAACATGTTGTGTCACGTCCGGGGTGTGCTGTGTGCTGTTTTCACCGAAAAATTATAGAAAATTCGTAAAGCGATAAAAAAAGATACAAAACTTGGCATGCATCCTAGTGATGATGGAGGAACACTATAAAAAATTTGAGTTCATTTCAAGGATGTCGGAAAAAAAACTTCTTTCGGACGGGTCCTTCAGTCCTACCCGAACAGTCTCCGGAGAAGGAGGTCAATTTTTCGACATATTCGGAATGACCTCAACTTTTGCAAGTGAGTTGGTACGGTCACCCTGACATTCAATCCAAGAATTGAACGTATTTGAACACCAAAAACATGTTGTGTCACATCCGGGGTGTGCTGTGTGCTGTTTTCACCAAAAAAATTATAGAAAATTCGTAAAGCGATAAAAAAAGATACAAAACTTGGCATGCATCCTAGTGATGATGGAGGAACACTATAAAAAATTTGAGTTCATTTCAAGGATGTCGGAAAAAAAACTTCTTTCAGACGGGTCCTTCAGTCCTACCCGAACGGTCTCCGAAGAAGGACGTCAATTTTTCGACATATTCTGAATGACCTCAACTTTTGCAAGTGAGTTGGTATGGTCACCCTGACATTCAATCCAAGAATTGAACGTATTTGAACACCAAAAACATGTTGTGTCACGTCCGGGGTGTGCTATGTGCTGTTTTCACAGAAAAAAATATAGAAAATTCATAAAGCGATAAAAAAATATAGAAAACTTGGCATGCATCCTAGTGATGATTGTGGAACACTATAAAAAAAATTGAATTCATTTCAAGGATGTCGAAAATAAATTAATAAGTTTATTGCTATAACTAATAATTTGGAAACGACCGTTAATAAAAAACAGTAGTTAATACAGAATTTATTTCGTATTGATATTATACATATGATGGTAGATATTACTAATGTAATTTGGGTTCATTTGAAGGATGTCAAAAAAATATTGTAGATAGTACTCATGAAATTTGCATAGTGTGGCAAATAATAAAAAATAAGACAAATAGTAATGATATGGTTTGAGTTTACACTGCTAGCAGTACACGGCCGCACTGCCCGGACAGTGTAATGAGCTTACACTGACCGGGTAGTGCGGCAGTGCCGCCGCTAGCAGTGCAAAGTCAAACCAAATTATTATTAACTATCTCATATAGCAATATGCATGAACGTGGGTATATAAGCCGGTCGTGGCGTCCCTCGGCACGCGAGGTGGGACTAAAAAAGCGCCCCTTCCACCTCCCCCCGCGCCGTGACTCATAGAAGGCAAAAAAATTGTGAAGCAAACAAAAGCCCACCTGTGATTGCATGCCGCAACTGCGCTTAATTGGTCCGGCCCGATCAAGCCGGGTGGCGAAAGGGCCGGCATTTCGGCCCAGCTACGGCCTACAGCACAGGTCAACGGGGCAGTGGCGGGACGGGGCGGGAACGAGAGGAGTTCGAAACCGTCGTGGGAGGTTGGTATATAAGTCGGTCGCGGCGTCGTTCGGCGGGCGAGGTGGGACTAAACTTTAGTCATCACCCCCGCCGACCCTGCCCCCGCACCGCGCGCACACTCAATGGGCCGGCCCACGCGCGTCGTCGCGCACAGTCACTGGGCCGTCCAACGCGCGGTGTCATTATTTTTTTTTGTTATGTGTTTATTGTTTTAAAAATAATAGTAAATTTTTAAATAAATGTTGTATTGTATAAATAATAATGAAAAGTCCTACGTATTGTATAAATGTTCAATAATTTATGTAATGTTCATTATTTTTTTATGTGTTTTGCATTAATGGCTAAAGTAGTTTTTGTTGGGGAACGTTGCAGAAAACAAAAATTTTCCTACTCGTTTCACCAAGATCATCTAGGAGTTCATCTAGCAACGAGTCATTGGATGCATCTACATACCTTTGTAGATGGCGCACGGAAGCGTTCAAAAGAACGATGATGATGTAGTCGAACACGACGTGATCCAAATCACCGATGACCAAGCGCCGAACGGACGACACCTCCACGTTCAACACACGTACGGGACGGGAGACGTCTCCTCCTTCTTGATCCAGCAAGGGGAGGAGGAGAGGTTGATGAAGATCCAGCAGCACGATGGCGTGGTGGTGGATGCAGGGCGTCACAGTAGCAGGGCTTCGCCTATACTACGAGAGAGAGACGTAACGGGGAGAGAGGGAGGCGCCAAGGCTGAGGTATGAAGTCCTCCCCTCTCCTCAACTATATATAGGGGTGCCAAGGGGGGGCGGCCCTAGTAGATGGATCTACTAGGGGGGGCGGCGGCCAAGGGGTGGGGGGCTTGCCCCCCAAGCAAGGGGGCGCCCCCTCTAGGGTTCCCCCCCCCAACCCTAGGCGCATGGGCCCTTGGGGGGGTGGCGCCCCAGCCCACTTTGGGCTGGGTTCCCTCCCACTTCAGCCCATGGGGCCCCCTGGGATAGGTGGCCCCACCCGGTGGACACCCGGGACCCTTCCGGTGGTCCCGGTACAATACCGGTGACCCCGAAACTTGTCCCGATGGCCGAAACAGCACTTCCTATATATAATTCTTTACCTCCGGACCATTCCGGAACTCCTCGTGACGTCCGGGATCTCATCCGGGACTCCGAACAACATTCGGGTTACTGCATATACATATCTTCACAACCCTAGCGTCAGCGAACCTTAAGTGTGTAGACCCTACGGGTTCGGGAGACAAGCAGACATGACCGAGACGACTCTCCGGTCAATAACCAACAGCGGGATCTGGATACCCATGTTGGCTCCCACATGCTCCACGATGATCTCATCGGATGAACCACGATGTCGAGGATTCAATCAACCCCGTATGCAATTCCCTTTGTCAATCGATATGTTACTTGCCCGAGATTCGATCGTCGGTATCCCAATACCTCGTTCAATCTCGTTACCGGCAAGTCACTTTACTCGTACCGTAATGCATGATCTCGTGACCAGACACTTGGTCACTTTGAGCTCATTATGATGATGCATTACCGAGTGGGCCCAGTGATACCTCTCCGTCATACGGAGTGACAAATCCCAGTCTTGATCCATGTCAACCCAACAGACACTTTCGGAGATACCCGTGGTCTACCTTTATAGTCACCCAGTTACGTTGTGACGTTTGGTAGACCCAAAGCACTCCTACGGTATCCGGGAGTTACACGATCTCATGGTCTAAGGAAAAGATACTTTGACATTGGAAAACTCTAGCAAACGAACTATACGATCTTGTGCTATGTTTAGGATTGGGTCTTGTCCATCACATCATTCTCCTAATGATGTGATCTCGTTATCAATGACATCCAATGTCCATAGTCAGGAAACCATGACTATCTGTTGATCAACGAGCTAGTCAACTAGAGGCTTACTAGGGACATGTTGGTGTCTGTTATTCACACATGTATTATGATTTCCGGATAACACAATTATAGCATGAATAAAGACAATTATCATGAACAAGGAAATATAATAATAATGCTTTTATTATTGCCTCTAGGGCATATTTCCAACAGTCTCCCACTTGCACTAGAGTCAATAATCTAGTTACATAGTGATGAATCGAACACCCATGGAATTCTGGTGTTGATCATGTTTTGCTCTAGGGAGAGGTTTAGTCAACGGATCCGCTACATTCAGGTCCGTATGTACTTTACAAATCTCTATGTCTCCATCTTGAACATTTTCACGAATGGAGTTGAAGCGACGCTTGATATGCCTTGTCTTCTTGTGAAACCTGGGCTCCTTGGCAAGTGCAATAGCTCCAGTGTTGTCACAAAAGAGTTTGATTGGCCCCGACGCATTGGGTATGACTCCTAGGTCGGTGATGAACTCCTTCACCCATATTGCTTCATGTGCTGCCTCCGAGGTTGCCATGTACTCCGCTTCACATGTAGATCCCGCCACGACGCTTTGCTTGCAACTGCACCAGCTTACTGCCCCACCATTCAAAATATACACATATCCGGTTTGTGACTTAGAGTCATCCAGATCTGTGTCGAAGCTAGCGTCGACATAACCCTTTACGACGAGCTCTTCGTCACCTCCATAAACGAGAAACATTTCCTTAGTCCTTTTCAGGTACTTCAGGATATTCTTGACCGCTGTCCAGTGTTCCTTGCCGGGATTACTTTGGTACCTTCCTACCAAACTGATGGCAAGGTTAACATCAGGTCTGGTACATAGCATGGCATACATAATAGAACCTATGGCTGATGCATAGGGGATGACGCTCATCTCTTCTATATCTTCTGCCGTGGTCGGACATTGAGCTGAACTCAATTTCACACCTTGTAATACAGGTAAGAACCCGTTCTTAGAATGATCCATATTGAACTTCTTCAATATCTTATCAAGGTATGTGCTTTGTGAAAGACCTATGAGGCGTCTCGATCTATCTCTATAGATTTTGATGCCTAATATATAAGCAGCTTCTCCAAGGTCCTTCATTGAAAAACTCTTATTCAAGTAGGCCTTGATGCTGTCCAAGAGTTCTATATCATTTCCCATCAATAGTATGTCATCTACATATAATATGAGAAATGCTACAGAGCTCCCACTCACTTTCTTGTAAACGCAGGCTTCTCCATAAGTCTGTGTAAACCCAAACGCTTTGATCATCTCATCAAAGCGAATGTTCCAACTCCGAGATGCTTGCACCAACCCATAAATCGAGCGTTGGAGCTTGCACACTTTGTCAGCATTCTTAGGATCGACAAAACCTTCCGGCTGCATCATATACAATTCTTCCTTAAGGAAACCATTAAGGAATGCCATTTTGACGTCCATTTGCCAAATTTCATAATCATAAAATGCGGCAATCGCTAACATGATTCGGACGGACTTCAGCTTCGCTACCGATGAGAAAGTCTCATCGTAGTAAACCCCTTGAACTTGTCGATAACCCTTAGCGACAAGCCTAGCTTTATAGATGGTCACATTACCATCCGCGTCTGTCTTCTTCTTAAAGATCCATTTATTCTCTATGGCTCGCCGTTCAATGGGCAAGTCAGTCAAAGTCCATACTTCGTTTTCATACATGGATCCTATCTCGGATTTCATGGCTTCTAGCCATTTGTCGGAATCCGGGCCCGCCATCGCTTCTTCATAGTTCGAAGGTTCACCGTTGTCTAACAACATGATTTCCAAGACAGGGTTGCCGTACCACTCTGGTGCGGAACGTGTCCTTGTGGACCTTCGAATTTCAGTAGGAGTTTGATCAGAAGTATCTTGATCATTATCATTAACTTCCTCTCTAGTCGGTGCTGGCACCTCAGGAACATTTTCTTGAGTTGCGCCATTTCCCGGTTCAAGAGGTAATACTTCATCAAGCTCTACTTTCCTCCCACTTACTTCTTTCGAGAGAAACTCTTTCTCTAGAAAGGACCCATTCTTGGCAACAAAGATCTTGCCTTCGGATCTGAGGTAGAAGGTGTACCCAATGGTTTCTTTTGGGTATCCTATGAAGACGCATTTTTCCGACTTGGGTTCGAGCTTTTCAGGTTGAAGTTTCTTGACATAAGCATCGCATCCCCAAACTTTTAGAAACGACAGCTTAGGTTTCTTCCCAAACCATAATTCATATGGTGTCGTCTCAACGGATTTCGACGGAGCCCTATTTAAAGTGAAAGCGGCAGTCTCTAAAGCATAGCCCCAAAAAGATAGCGGTAAATCAGTAAGAGACATCATAGACCGCACCATATCCAATAGAGTGCGATTACGACGTTCGGACACACCGTTACGCTGAGGTGTTCCAGGCGCGTGAGTTGTGAAACTATTCCCCATTTTCTTAAGTGTGCACCAAATTCGTGACTCAAGTATTCTCCTCCACGATCTGATCGTAGAAACTTGATTTTCCTGTCACGTTGATTTTCAACCTCACTCTAAAATTCCTTGAACTTTTCAAAGGTTTCAGACTTGTGTTTCATTAAGTAGACATACCCATATCTACTCAAGTCATCAGTGAGGGTGAGAACATAACGATAGCCACCGCGAGCCTCAACACTCATTGGACCGCACACATCAGTATGTATGATTTCCAACAAGTTGGTTGCTCGCTCCATTGTTCCTGAGAACGGAGTCTTGGTCATTTTACCCATGAGGCATGGTTCGCACGTGTCAAATGATTCATAATCAAGAGACTCTAAAAGTCCATCTGCATGGAGCTTCTTCATGCATTTGACACCTATGTGACCAAGGCGGCAGTGCCACAAGTATGTGGGACTATCATTATCAACCTTACATCTTTTGGTACTCACATTATGAACATGTGTAGTAATACGCCCGAGATTCATTAAGAATAAACCATTCACCATAGGAGCATGACCATAAAACATATCTCTCATATAAATGGAACAACCATTATTCTCAGATTTAAATGAGTAGCCATCTCGAATTAAACGAGATCCCGATACAATGTTCATGCTCAAAGCTGGCACTAAATAACAGTTATTGAGGTTTAAAACTAATCCCGTAGGTAAATGCAGAGGCAGCATGCCGACGGCGATCACATCAACCTTGGAACCATTCCCGACGCGCATCGTCACCTCGTCCTTTGCCAGTCTCCGTTTATTCCGCAGCTCCTGCTGTGAGTTACAAATATGAGCAACGGCACCGGTATCAAATACCCAGGAGTCACTACGAGTACTGGTAAGGTACACATCAATTACATGTATATCAAATATACCTTTTGTTTTGCCGGCCTTCTTGTCTGCTAAGTATTTAGGGCAATTCCGCTTCCAGTGACCGCTTCCCTTGCAATAAAAGCACTCAGTCTCGGGCTTGGGTCCATTCTTTGGCTTCTTCCCGGTAGCTTGCTTGCCGGGCGCGGCAACCTCCTTGCCGTCCTTCTTGAAGTTCTTTTTACCCTTGCCTTTCTTAAACTTAGTGGTTTTATTGACCATCAACACTTGATGTTCCTTCTTGACTTCTACCTCCGCTGACTTCAGCATTGAGAACAACTCAGGAATGGTCTTTTGCATCCCCTGCATGTTGAAGTTCATCACAAAGCTCTTGTAGCTTGGTGGAAGCAACTGGAGGATTCTGTCAATGACCGCATCATCCGGGAGATTAACTCCCAGCTGAGACAAGCGGTTATGCAACCCAGACATAGTGAGTATGTGCTCACTGACAGAACTATTTTCCTCCATCTTACAGCTGAAGAACTTGTCGGAGACCTCATATCTCTCGATCCGGGCATGAGCTTGAAAAACCATTTTCAGCTCTTCGAACATCTCATATGCTCCATGTCTCTCAAAACGCTTTTGGAGCCCCGGCTCTAAGCTGTAAAGCATGCCGCACTGAACGAGGGAGTAGTCGTCAACACGTGTCTGCCAAGCGTTCATAACGTCTTGGTTCTGTGGGACGGGTGGATCACCTAGCGGTGCTTGTAGGACATAATCTTTCTTGGCAGCTATGAGGATGATCCTCAGGTTCCGGACCCAGTCCGTATAGTTGCTGCCATCGTCTTTCAGCTTGGTTTTCTCTAGGAACGCGTTGAAGTTGAGGACTACGTTGGCCATTTGATCTACAAGACATATTGCAAAGATTTTAGACTAAGTTCATGATAATTAAGTTCATCTAATCAAATTATTAATGAACTCCCACTTAGATTAGACATCCCTCTAGTCATCTAAGTATTACATGATCCGAGTTGACTAGGCCGTGTCCGATCATCACGTGAGACGGACTAGTCAACGTCGGTGAACATCTTCATGTTGATCGTATCTTCTATACGACTCATGCTCGACCTTTCGGTCTTCTGTGTTCCGAGGCCATGTCTGTACATGCTAGGCTCGTCAAGTTAACCCTAAGTGTTTTGCATGTGTTCCGAGGCCATGTCTGTACATGCTAGGCTCGTCAACACCCGTTGTATGTGAACATAAGGATCCATCACACCCGATCATCACGGCGTGCTTAGAAACGACGAACTTTAGGAATGGTGCACAGTTAGGGGAGAACACTTCTTGAAATTGTTATGAGGGATCATCTTATTTACTACCGTCGTACTAAGTAAACAAGATGCAAAACATGATAAACATCACATGTAATCAAATAATTAACGTGACATGATATGGCCAATATCACATAGCTCCTTTGATCTCCATCTTGGGGCTCCATGATCATCTTGTCACCGGCTTGACACCATGATCTCCATCATCATGATCTCCATCATCGTGTCTCCATGAAGTTGCTCGCCAACTATTACTTCTACTACTATGGCTAACGCGTTTAGCAATAAAGTAAAGTAATTTACATGGCGTTTCTCGATGACACGCAGGTCATATAAAAGAATAAAGACAACTCCTATGGCTCCTGCCGGTTGTCATACTCATCGACATGCAAGTCGTGATTCCTATTACAATAGCATGAACATCTCATACATCACATATAGATCATTCATCATTCATCACAACTTTGGCCATATCATATCACAAACCACTTGCTGCAAAAACAAGTTAGACGTCCTCTAATTGTTGTTGCAAGTTTTACGTGGCTGAATTAGGGTTCTGGCAAGACGTCTTCTTACCTACGTTAAAGCCACAACGTGATTTATCAACTTCTATTTACCCTTCATAAGGACCCTGTTCATCGAATCCGCTCCAACTAAAGTGGGAGAGACAGACACCCGCCAGCCACCTTATGCAACTAGTGCATGTTAGTCGGTGGAACCGGTCTCACGTAAGCGTACGTGTAAGGTTGGTCCGGGCCGCTTCATCCCACAATACCGCTGAAGCAAGATAAGACTAGTAGCGGCAAGAAAGTTGACAAATCTACGCCCACAACAAATTGTGTTCTACTCGCGCAAGAAGAACTACGCATAGACCTAGCTCATGATGCCACTGTTGGGGAACGTTGCAGAAAACAAAAATTTTCCTACTCGTTTCACCAAGATCATCTAGGAGTTCATCTAGCAACGAGTCATTGGATGCATCTACATACCTTTGTAGATGGCGCACGGAAGCGTTCAAAAGAACGGTGATGATGTAGTCGAACACGACGTGATCCAAATCACCGATGACCAAGCGCCGAACGGACGGCACCTCCGCGTTCAACACACGTACGAGACGGGAGACGTCTCCTCCTTCTTGATCCAGCAAGAGGAGGAGAGGTTGATGAAGATCCAGCAGCACGACGGCGTGGTGGTGGATGCAGGGCGTCACAGTAGCAGGGCTTCGCCTATACTACGAGAGAGAGACGTAACGCGGAGAGAGGGAGGCGCCAAAGCTGAGGTATGAAGTCCTCCCCTCTCCTCAACTATATATAGGGGTGCCAAGGGGGGGGCGCCGGCCCTAGTAGATGGATCTACTAGGGGGGGCGGCGGCCAAGGGGTGGGGGGCTTGCCCCCCAAGCAAGGGGGCGCCCCCTCTAGGGTTCCCCCCCCCAACCCTAGGCGCATGGGCCCTTGGGGGGGTGGCGCCCCAGCCCACTTTGGGCTGGGTTCCCTCCCACTTCAGCCCATGGG
The DNA here is from genome assembly GCF_056163025.1 of Triticum urartu. Taxonomy (NCBI): domain Eukaryota; kingdom Viridiplantae; phylum Streptophyta; class Magnoliopsida; order Poales; family Poaceae; genus Triticum; species Triticum urartu. Next base: position 237,146,699 of record NC_141873.1, read on the forward strand.
GCCCCCCGGGATAGGTGGCCCCACCCGGTGGACCCCCGGGACCCTTCCGGTGGTCCCGGTACAATACCGGTGACCCCGAAACTTGTCCCGATGGCCGAAACAGCACTTCATATATATAATTCTTTACCTCCAGACCATTCCGGAATTCCTTGTGACGTCCGGGATCTCATCCGGGACTCCGAACAACATTCGGGTTACTGCATATACATATCTTCACAACCCTAGCGTCACCGAACCTTAAGTGTGTAGACCCTACGGGTTCGGGAGACAAGCAGACATGACCGAGACGACTCTCCGGTCAATAACCAACAGCGGGATCTGGATACCCATGTTGGCTCCCACATGCTCCACGATGATCTCATCGGATGAACCACGATGTCGAGGATTCAATCAACCCCGTATGCAATTCCCTTTGTCAATCGATATGTTACTTGCCCGAGATTCGATCGTCGGTATCCCAATACCTCGTTCAATATCGTTACCGGCAAGTCACTTTACTCGTACCGTAATGCATGATCCCGTGACCAGACACTTGGTCACTTTGAGCTCATTATGATGATGCATTACCGAGTGGGCCCAGTGATACCTCTCCGTCATACGGAGTGACAAATCCCAGTCTTGATCCATGTCAACCCAACAGACACTTTCGGAGATACCCGTGGTCTACCTTTATAGTCACCCAGTTACGTTGTGAGTTTGGTAGACCCAAAGCACTCCTACGGTATCCGGGAGTTACACGATCTCATGGTCTAAGGAAAAGATACTTTGACATTGGAAAACTCTAGCAAACAAACTATACGATCTTGTGCTATGTTTAGGATTGGGTCTTGTCCATCACATCATTCTCCTAATGATGTGATCTCGTTATCAATGACATCCAATGTCCATAGTCAGGAAACCATGACTATCTGTTGATCAACGAGCTAGTCAACTAGAGGCTTACTAGGGACATGTTGGTGTCTGTTATTCACACATGTATTATGATTTCCGGATAACACAATTATAGCATGAATAAAGACAATTATCATGAACAAGGAAATATAATAATAATGCTTTTATTATTGCCTCTAGGGCATATTTCCAACAGTTTTCATAATAGTAAAGAGGTTTTTGTTATAATTTAGAAGTAATACTAATTTGGAAAATACCCTTTTTTAAAAACAGTACTTGATTTAGAATTTATTTAGTAGTTATGTTAAAAACAATACTTAAAATATAATTTATTATGTAATTATATTAAAAACACTACTTAATATAGAATTCAACTCACAGAAAAAATCATAAAAAAATCATATCTGATCAGTGCCGGTTGCATTGGTGGTACGAGGTGGCATGCACGAAACGTCACCAAATTTTGGGAGGTAGTGGGCATGCCCATCTTAGGGCCCCACGCAAGATTTGAACGACGTCGGACACCAAACGCACGTTGCGTCACGCCCGGTCAGTGTTTTCGATGTGTTTTACGGAGAAAACCATAGGTAATTCATACGGTGCCGGAAAATTATGAAAACTTGCATGCATGATGGACCTGTCGAAGAGTGCGTGTGCAAAAAGTTTGGGGTCCACCGGCTGAGTCCGAAAAGAGAATGCAGTACGGGGCTGACATCGTTCATATCCGATCAATGCCGGTTGGATTGGTGGTACGAGGTGGCATGCACGAAATGTCACCAAATTTTGGGAGGCAGTGGGCATGCCCATCTTAGGGCCCCACGCAAAAGTTGAACAACGTCGGACACCAAACGCATGTTGCGTCACGCCCGGTCGGTGTTTTCGATGCGTTTCACGGAGAAAACCATAAGTAATTCATACGGTGCCGGAAAATTATGAAAACTTGCACACATGATGGACCTGTCGATGAGTGCGTGTGCAAAAAGTTTGGGGTCCACCGGCTGAGTCCGAAAAGAGAACGCAGTACGGGGCTGACATCGTTCATATCCGATCAGTGCCGGTTGGATTGGTGGTACGAGGTGGCATGCACGAAACGTCACCAAATTTTGGGAGGCAGTGGGCATGCCCATCTTAGGGCCCCACGCAAGATTTGAACGACGTCGGACACCAAACGCACGTTGCGTCATGCCCGGTCAGTGTTTTCGGTGCGTTTCACGGAGAAAACCATAGGAAATTCATACGGTGTCGGAAAATTATGAAAACTTGCACGCATGATGGACCTTTCGATGAGTGCGTGTGCAAAAATTTTGGGGTCCACCGGCTGAGTCCGAAAAGAGAACGCAGTACGGGGCTGACATCGTTCATATCCGATCAGTGCCGGTTGGATTGGTGGTACGAGGTGGCATGCACGAAACGTCACCAAATTTTGGGAGGCAGTGGGCATGCCCATCTTAGGGCCCCACGCAAGATTTGAACGACGTCGGACACCAAACGCACGTTGCGTCACGCCCGGTCAGTGTTTTCGATGCGTTTTACGGAGAAAACCATAGGTAATTCATACGGTGCCGGAAAATTATGAAAACTTGCACGCATGATGGACCTGTCGAAGAGTGCGTGTGCAAAAAGTTTGGGGTCCACCGGCTGAGTCCGAAAAGAGAATGCAGTACGGGGCTGACATCGTTCATATCCGATCAGTGCCGGTTGGATTGGTGGTACGAGGTGGCATGCACGAAATGTCACCAAATTTTGGGAGGAAGTGGGCATGCCCATCTTAGGGCCCCACGCAAAAGTTGAACGAATTCCGACACCATACGCACGTTGCGTCATGCCCGGCCAGTGTTTTCGGTGCGTTTCACGGAGAAAACCATAGGAAATTCATACGGTGCCGGAAACTTATGAAAACTTGCACGCACGATGGACCTGCCGATGGGTGCGTGTCCAAAAAGTTTGGGATCCATCGGCTTACGTTAAAATTGTTGCATTAAGAAAATGCATTAATAATTTCTGACGTTAAAAAAACATCGAAGATAATGGCTCTCTTTTTGAAGAATATGCATGATCAATGTGAACCTTCACAAGCTCTTAGCAGGTGAAGACTCACATCTATCCTGCATATCCTCCAAATAGAGTCCCACAAACTGAGATGTTTATTCATTGACCGACAGAAAATTATATAAAGGAGTCAACGGCGCGCCGGCTTAGCGATGTGGTATTAAACTACAATGCATGTTTTTAATAAATGCATCATGGGCCAACCGGCGGTAGTTTTACGGGACGGGCTAAGTGGCCCACTATGTCGTGACCACGTCTATGACGCCGTACGTGCGTGCATGGCATGGAAACGAAGCCGCCGTTACCTCGCCCCAGGACCGCCTAGCCCCGCCGCCTCCACGCACCTCCTCACCCGTCCCCGATCCGACGGTCGCACCGCCGTGGCCGTCCAAACTCCCTTCCGTCATCTGCGCGCGTGACTTGGATCTCAGGCCCGGCCGTGCCGTCTCGGCAAATTCGCCGGCACCCTAAACCCTAGGACGGGCCGTCGGCCAGCGCGCTTGTGTGGGCAGAGGGCGCGCGGCTGCCAGGACTAACCCACACCGGGTGGGGTTTGGCAACGGTGGCTGCCGGTGCTCGACGAGACGCCGGAAGGTATGGTATTGAACCGTACGTAATCTTTTTTGAATCTCGTAACTAGTTAGCTAACTGGCATCTTATTTAGAATGCAAGAATTAGGAGATGTGTACTGCTCGGTTGAGAAGTGGTGCGAATTGGTGGGAAAATTCACAGCCAGACAGCGCATGATGCTACGTGGCACAAAATTGGACTGTATGTTGAGAATTCCTTCTGTGAAAATGAGGAAAAATTTATTGGAATTTATGATTACAACGTATGACAGTACTAGAAAGCGATTTATTATTCGGCCAAATACTGACGGCCTCAGTGTGCTTAATGAAGATGTTTACGATATATTTGGGCTACGTAACGAGGGTGATGATGTCAGTAGCATGATAGCTATAGTACAACTAGATGCCAAAAAATTGTTCCGAATCGGTTTCTAGACAAAAGAACAGGCCTAATCCTCATCGATGAGTTGATAAAAAATATTGTTGATACTCAGTCATATGATGATGATTTTGTGAGAAGGGCCGTACTGGTTCTTATGGGTACAGTCTTAGCACCACAATCCACCAAGTTTGTTCCTTATCGTTATTACAAAATGGTGGAGGACGTGAACGCTATCAAGTCATACAATTGGAACAATTTCACATTGGAGGTGTGCATGGATGCTATTAAAAATCGGTCGAAGATCTTGAAAAATTCAAGTGGCCTATCGGGAACTTGGCTCTTCTTCAGGTACAAGTCATTTCATAATAGTTGTATGTATATATAATTTTATGTGATATATGTGTCTGACTAGTTGTGTTTACTATCATGCAGTATATATACTGGGAAAAAGTTGAGCCAATTGGTGTGGATACATTTGATCCTTTGTCTCGTGAATACCCACTAATGGTTAACTGGCCAGAAACGGAAGGGAAAAAGAGAGACGACTATGACAACATGCACGGGCGTGGCACCGGCAATGTAAGTCAATGAGTATAGTCCTTATTGGTTGCACATAGTAATTAACTATAGTTGTTATTTTTTTTTATTTTTTTTGTTGTACAGCTTGAAAACTGCGTTAGCGAAGAGTACAGACGTGCTAAGATAGCACGTGAAGAGACTGTCCCAGATGAAGAAACGAAGAAATCTAAACGAAAAGGTGGTGGCAGGAGTAGAAAGCCAAGCACGTCAGGGGTTTCATCGAACACGACTAACAGTATGGACCGTGTGATGACATACATAAAGCTGCTTCACAAGGAGGTTCTCAATATACCCGAAAGATGTGCACAGGTAATTTAAAATTTATATTAAACATGTTTTAGTTGTTCAAGTACTTATCATGTTTCATTTGTGTTTGTAGATGGTAATGGAAAAGTTGAACACGGAAGGTGTGCTGTACAAACCCAATAAGAGGGACACCAATGACGAATTTGATAATGTAGGTGAAGAAGTTGGGATGGAGAATGGCAAGTACAAGTCATCAAAATATTGGCCAGATATTGATTCACCTACCGACGTGGAGCTAGTAACATCTTTCACGGGTTTCAATGATTCCTACGTGCCCGTTGATGACACGGGTGCTCCGGCGACGACACCGGGTAAAGGTGATGCTACTGATCCTTTCATTATAGAGGATAATGGAAAGTCTCCATGTTCGTCATCAACTGTACGTACAAAAGACTTTTCGTCTATGTCCCGAACCCCGCAGAATGTTGATATTTCTGGTGAGTCTATGGGTGGTTTGTCACCAACAAAGTCTGAAGACATGTCTGAGAGTTTCCCGGCAAAGAGCAACATAAGTAATGGTGAAGGCAGCGAGGACAATGAAGGTAAACGCAAACGAAATCCGTCGAAATATTGTCTATCCCCGTACGACCTTCTCATTACCCGGAACAAACGTGTTAAAAAAAGTAAGTCAGGTACTACTTTATAATTCGTTCACGCGTTATGTAAATTTTTTATTATTTTTAACGAATGTAGCTGCATTGTTTTAGATCTGTTTGCATCGTCACCACATTCAATTCTGGCAAGTTCCCTTAATATGACTCCGGATCACATAAAGGCAGCCAGAGTTTTTGTTGAGACTCTCGCATCGACAAAGAAGCATGCACACCGAACCATGGTCGATATGCCGCCACCAGATGGGGACATATGGACGCCAGCTATGCTTCACGATGTCCTGACTTTTAAATGGTTGAATGGCGCTCTAAGTATGAGTTTGGTTTTAACAAAACTCTCATTTATACTTCACAAGTTGACCTCATTTTTTGTTTATGTATGCAGATAAGCAATGCATATTGTAAACACTTACAACACCGTGATTTCTCTGATCGTTTCATATCAACAACGTGGTTTCTCAAATTTATGTTGGGTAGAGCTAGGGGAAAGACCAAGTCAATTAATGATTTGGATTCTGAACATGTTACAAAGAAAGCAAAAGTCCTCGCAAGAGTAATGGATGAGTATTTCAGACGGGACAAGGTATTCCTTTCATATTTATTTGTTTTTGTTAGTCATTATTATTTAATTGCACTAACATCATTTGCTTACTATATAGGCGTATTTTCCTATGCACGTTAATGATAATCATTGGATAACCATAGTGATGCACACCGTAAGGAGGAGTTTCAAGTTCTTGACTCAAATTCTAAAGGCGCAATAAGCAAAAGAATTTGCAATATGATTGCCACCCTGGTACTTGTCACACTCCCATTCAGAACATTATTGAGTTATACATTAAATTCTGGTTTGTTAATTTGTTTCAGAGAGCTGAAATTTCTAAAGATATTATGGAGGCCAACTCTACTCTTGAATCAAAAAAATTTCCAGATGTCACATCCAAGATCCAATGCCAAAATTCAGAGGGGATCCCTAAGATAGAGCGGTGAGCTCCGACGAGCGGTCCTGAACTACCTTGCATTCGCAGCCGCCATGCCGCACTCGTTCGCGGCACCAGGTTCGGCCCCCATCGCCGTTCCTCGCCTTGCAGCAAAGCCGCTGGGTGCGTGGTGGCGGCGCTCGCGGACTGCCTGTTTAGAGCAGCCACCTGCTGCAACGCATCATCGCCGCCAGTCTTGGCAACGGCGTCGACTCCGGGCGTAGCAGCAGCGTTTCATTGCAACAATGGGATCTGACCAAGAGACGACGGGAACGCTGCATCGAGCCGCCGGCAAGCGCTGCGATGTAGCACCGGAACCCATCGCGCGAGTGCTGCATCGGAGCACGGGGGAGCCGGCGACGAGCGCTTCATTGGAGCTCCACAGCCGGCGACATGCAGCTCCATTGCAACTCCGCCGCCGGCGCCGAGCGCTCCATTGCAGCTCCACCACCGGCGCACGGGTGCTGCATCGGGGCACGAGGTTGCAACTTTGCTGCGTCGCATCCTGGAGGCCGTGGACGTGTTGCTGCATTGTAGCGCCGACATTCGTCGACGAGCGCCGTTTCGTATCGACGGACGACAGCACCTCTTGGTCCCTCCGATGTTGTGGTGGTGCTCATCATGGCTCTCCTCCATGGACGCTGCTTTGCAGCTATGCTGCCCCTAGCGATGCAGCGGAGGAGCTCCAGTAGCTAGTGCCGACGGTCGCACGTCAATCTCTTCCGGTTTGCAAGCTGCTGTGGTGTGGTGGTGCTCACCATGGCTAATCTTCTCTAGCGGTGAGATGTAAACGGAAGAATGAAGATAAGAAATGAGTGGAGCAGCAGCTTCGTTAGGAGATAGGCACCGGTTGGGGGAAGCGGCGGGCAGCCTCACGCGGGCACGTGGCGCGTGGAGAAGGAGGCTTACGAGAGAGCAGGATCAGTCGGATGATTTTTAACGTTTTCCAAAAGATATTTGTTTTGTCCAGTTTGGTGAATCAAGAAAGGCGGCTTCGCTTTCCCGGCCGGCCGCCTTCTTTTTTGCATTAATCGTCCCGGAGATGCATCGTGTCCTGGGTGCATGCTGTACAGTTCCGTGGACTCCATGTTGGATTTCTTGGGGGTTATCGGGCCGGCATGATTCTAAGTTTGTGATCTTAGGGCACAGGACTGCCCTGGACCTAGTCTCGTTCCTTGTATAGTTGTATAGGTTCTGGATTCTGGAGCTAGTGCAGGTTACCGAAATGGAAGTTTGCTCGTTGGAATTGTGTTTAGAATTCCATTCTGGGAATAAGACTGATATGTTTTTTACCTGGGTTGAGGACAATCTTACGATGATTGGCAGCCTGCCACATGTCTGATTGATTGCCCGTGAGGCTTGAGGTTTTGATTTCTGCATTTTGTGATTTGTCAGTGTCAAAATAGCACAAATTTGTTTTTTCTTGCAAAATCCATGCCATTTGCCAGTGTGACCGCCAGGGAGCCAAACTGCCAGCAATTTTATCATTGGCAACTGATGAGGATTATTATATTGATTGGAATGTTCACACTTTAGAGTAGAGAAACTTCTAGAGGACTACTATCATTCTCATGTCAGTTGTTGAAATTGCTTGTCGTGGAATATAGGTAAGTCCATTAATTTGGGTAACGACTTCCAAAAACTAAATATCCCCTCTTGGAAGATTGCACACATTAAGGGAATACTAACTCGCCGCGCTCATGTGACCAATCAGCATCAATCAAGATTGTCAAGCTATTAATGTGCAATTCTAGTGGCACATATTAAGCTATACTTTTTTACATTTGCATTTTTCATTAGCATGATTTCATGGAAATGGGATATACTTGGCATCGCAGATGCACATAATTAATCTCTTGGCACTGATAAAACAATCGTGTACACTGTGAAACATGAGGGAACAGCAGGATGTTATAGGTGTACTTTCAAGATAAAAGATTATAAACCAGCTTTCTTTTACATGAAATTTGAATTGCCATTCAATGACCAGTGTACAAAAACCACTGTAGAAAACAGCCTAGTTGTCTGCTAGCAGATAACCCTTAATTCAGTGTCACTAAAAAAGTATGAAAAGGGCAGCTCACTGAACTCACCTACAATACTGCTTGCAGAGTAAATTTGTAACCTTGCCTTTTTAACAGTAAAAATAAAAATGCCCATTTAGCTTATATTCTTTTAATGCTGTTATCATGGATCTTAAGGGCTCTTATTGGCTCCAATTAGTATATGTGTCTCTTTTCAACTGCAGAGTACCTAAGTAATCAACTATGCTATCTGCCTACAACATACAAATAATTCGGTGCTACTCCTTCCGTTCCTAAATGTAAGTCTTTTTAGAGATTTCACTACAAACTACATATGGATGTATATAGACATATTTTAAAGTATAGATTCACTCATTTTGCTTCGTATGTAGTCCGTAGTATAATCTTTAAAAAGACTTATATTTAGGAACGGAGGGAGTAATTGTTAGCTGCCCTAAATTAACCGTAGTGGTGATCTAGCAACTGGGATATTTCTGATTACACTTCTAGCACCAGAACAATCAAATTTCATCTTGTTGGTTGCTTCATGATACTGAAGCCTGCCAGGCTGTTTGTGTACCATTTTTTAATGCTATGTTTCTATCGTTATCTGTCCCACTCTTGCATAAGATTTTTTTTGGGGGGGGGGGGGGGGGGGGGTTATTTCCATTTTATTCAAGCAGAATTTCTTAAATGGAAAGAATGCTAAGTGATAAAATATACCAAAGATATTTGTGAGTTTTGTTAAACCAAACTTAACATTGCCACAAATGGACTGGAGTGATAGATTGCTTCTGTACTTGAGCTGCCTCTTCAATGGAGTGTTATATTTGTGTCGAATATATTTGTACGCAAGGGGTTACGTGGACTTGAAGTCGTAATTGGTGTGGATAAGTACGAGTGGTGTAGGAATCGGACATGATGTACGACTTGTCGCGGGAGAGCCGGCGGCTTGTGCTAGCGCCCGGGCGGCCGATATTGCGGTATCTTTGGAAGGAGCGCATGTAGTCATTACCTCGGGGATGTAGCCATATCGATGAACCTCGTTAACAATTGTCGTGCCTCGGTTTGTCGTCTATGATCTTGCTAGCGTTTTATATTCTAACAAAGGAGTGTACTTTTAAGTGTGAAATGGACTTTTAAAATCATTACAGCTCAAAGTTCTATTCTCATCGTGGTCTCTTAGGCTGGTCATAGTGGGGAGTAACTTATACTAGTGTCATGCATATGACACTAGTCTAAGTTACTATTTTTATAGTGCAAAGTAACATAGTACTAGTGTCATAGATGACTTCATTTATTAGCTTGTAGACTCATCTTGTCTTCGGAAGCGCTATGTTACAGTAACATATTATGTTACCACTTCTCATTAACTATATGCCACGTAAGCAAACTTTTCTTGAAGTGCGCTATGTTACTAGCTAAGTTACTCCCACTATGACTAGCCTTATCCCTTTTCTTGAAGTGCGCTATGTTACTAGCTAAGTTACTCCCACTATGACTAGCCTTATCCCTTGCTATTTAAGCGTTTTTTTTCATCCCTTGCTATGTTTTATGCCTTTTAAAAAAAATCTGGCTGGAGTGACGCATTTATAGTGTTATTTCTTATTGTTACTTAAGGATCAGCAGAGAACAGACCACATACTGGACTTAAGGATGTGCTAATATGTGTGTTTTCTTGTTACAAAACAAAAAACACCTTAAGCCAGTAAACTAGGAGCTCGGCCTTATCCCTTGCTATTTAAGCGTTTTTTTCATCCTTATTTAATCATATTCTATGTTTTATGCCTTTTAAAAAAAATCTGGCTGGAGTGACGCATTTACAGTGTTATTTCTTATTGTTACTTAAGGATCAGCAGAAAACAGACCACATACTGGGCTCAAGGATGTGCTAATATGTGTGTTTTCTTGTTACAAAACAAAAAACACCTTAAGCCAGTAAACTAGGAGCTCGGATTTAGACATATCCAACTTATCTTTTCGCCCGTGAGGTATTTGAAAGTGATTAGGCTGAGATAGCAATGCCATAATGGATCTGTCATACTGGACTAGTTTATTAGAACAAATGTTATTTAAGCGAAATCATCCACAAAGGAGCATCTGGTGCCTTTGTTTTTTAATAATAACTAGGTACCAACTGTTTACGGCAACTAGCTGGCTGATAATTGCTCTATATGATTACACCAACCAAAATAAGTCAAGATCCAGTGCATGTTTCATAAAATGCTGCAAGCCATGATACAACGAACATAGAGCTCATTTTCAAGGAAAAATGTTGAGCGGTGAAGCGTTCATATAAGTTTTTATTAGTTAAATGCAAGAACAATAAATGTGCGACTCAAGACAGCAGACCTTGAGACTTCAGAGTGTGAACTAAGTATAGAGTGTGTGTTTAGCTATTTGCATGCAGTATTGTTTTTTATTTTATTTTCTGTTTGTATGATATACAAAGGGAGCCTTGACGCAGCGGTAAAGCTGTTGCCTTGTGACCATGAGGTCATGGGTTAGAGTCCTGGAAACAGCCTCTTACAGAAATGTAGGGAAAGGACCCAAAGAGGATTCTTTCTCGGACCGTGCGCAAACGGGAGCCACGTGCACCGGGCTGCCCTTTTTGTGTTTACTAGATGACGCCCCGCGCGTTGCTGCGGGAACTCTGAATCCTACACATATGATAAGAAATAAATTGAATACATTTGTTTGCATGGTAGATGTATGATCTTAAGATGAAAAAACTGAAATAGACACAGTTCTTGGAGTGCAATTATAAAGATAGCAAAATGTGTATCATGTGATATTTTTATTAAATATAGTGGTATGACATAATTAATCTCATATGATTTACATACAACCAATATGTATATACACATTAATATGAAGATTCTAAAATGGGGACGATATGAAAGGCTATGTACAAAAGGCTATGTACAAATTTTTGTTCTGAGATACTTATGGTATATTGTGGAGATATTGTGTGTGACTCCTGTTGTAAATCACATCAACCTTCTGCATTTTAGAGCGGGAATTATAGCCAAGTAGGTGTTACATAAGTTTAGAGCGGGAAGCATTAAGGCAATTGGCAAGGGCACCATCAATCAAATTTTAAACAGTTTCAGTGGAAATAGCACCACCTGAGTTACCAAATGCTTAATAGAGAAAACTAATTATGCTCCTCGTTTCAATCCAGGGCTTCAAAGCTTGTGTGGATTTAGTAAGCACCTCCCTACAAAGCAGCATACGTACTAAATTACATAACACAATTAGATGACGATCCAGAGGAATAGCTAATGACCATGCATCGTTCAGATAGAAAATAATACAGAGACTCATTCATCTATGCGCCTGGCAAAAAACAATCAGGAAACCATGTAGGATAACCTCACAATTAGCAAGATAGTAGAGCAAGGTCATAAATGGATCCATGAAGTAATAGGAATAGCCTCACATGAATCAGATTGCATGAGGCTGGGAGCCTGGGAGATACATAAGGAACTCCAAATTTCGCCCAGCATAACTTGTATGACGGAAACATACATGCATGAAGAAAAATTAACATCCCCGCGAGGTAAATTTCAGAGATATAATTATGTATTAATGTAAGGGATTAGTTACCGGCTCAGGAGCTAAGTCATTGGTACCATCCCCTGTTCAAGAATTCATCCGATTAACCAGTTAACTTGCCGATTAATCCCTACTCATAGGGTCCCCGAGTAGCCGATTACCCGATAAATCATCTGATTAATTAATTAAATGGCCGATTAGCCTATTAATCCCCTACTCACCAGCCGACCGAGCAGCTACCAGTTAACGATTTCCTCAACAATGGTACCATCGAAGGAACAGTACTCCAGAACAACACCAAGATGCATGTCGACGGATGGTGAATGACATGCCCTAGTCCATGGGGTAGATTGATTACAATTGGGCCCCCGATGAGGACATCAATACCATTGTTACACCCACAACCCTTGTTGCTGTACATACTGGACCAATTACTAGAGCTCGCGCACGCGAATTGAATTATCAGGTACTTTTGTTTCTTGGTAACGATTCTAATGTTCATGTGAATATGATGCTGCCTAAGTTGGATACATTTGTTTTGCTTACAAATGAAGGGCCTAACTTGGACAATAAAGATGAACCTTGGAGCAAGTTCAAGCATGGAGATGATGGCATGCACAAGGGGAACAAGAATGGAGTTACAAGTGATGATTCCAGGACTCTGAAGCCACCATAATGAGTGCATGAAGCATGTGATGAAATATACAAGATGCCACTTCATAAATTTCGTCCAGAGGCTATTCTAGGTGCTGCGTCACCTTATTATTGGGTCAGGCCCATGTATTTTTGAAATACTTAAGTATAGGCTGTTTTTAGAGTCTGTATGTGCGGGGAAACAAGAGTTAGGGTTGGTTTCGGACCCCTCCACCAAGGGCCATGAAATTCCCTCTCTCTCCTCCATATATATAGCCCTTAGGGCATCGTTTAGACTTTGGGTTTTGTTTAGATTAAAAATTCGCCATAGCTGCAACTTCGCGTACTTCGTTTGTGTCCAACGACCAGACCAAGACGTCATAGAACCCCACCTTGATCAATAAAGCTTTTATCTTATATTCGCAATATCCAGATTGCAATCTCAGTTTCTTGCTTGTTCTTCGTTTTCTCGCAGGAAACAGGCCCTCGTGGTCAGGTTGATCGTGCTCCGGCATGGTCAATAACCCCTCGGAATTGGTTTAGCGATGGCTAAGGCGCGACGTCCTCGCACGTTCGTAGTCGGATCGTCAAAGTCGACTTCCTCTAAAACGATAGCCACCATCTCATCGAAAGACGGGACACCTTTGCCTCTATCAGCCCCCCAACACCCTAGCTTCTAGCCTGAGCGGTGGATCGACCATTGACAAAATGGCAGGTTTCGCAGCGCGTCGCCGTTCAAGTTCATGGTGTTCCACGCTGTGCCGCGGCTCTGCTTAGGAATGGAGTCGACATACCTGCAGATGAATATGGCGATGGCCATCCTATGAAGGTACCTATGATGAGTTGATGACCATCCTCTCCATGGCGCACACTGAAGGTCTGCATCTCCAGTTTGCATTTGTTCGGTTAAGAAGACAAGATAATCTGACGTAGAATATAAAAGAAGGCGGTGTAGAAGACAAAGATAATCTGCCATAGAAGACGTCAAGACGAAGATAATCTGCCGTAGAATATAAAAGGAGGCATGAAAAATTAGCTGGTGGGGGCGTTAATTGGGGAGATGATGAGTTTAGAAGACGAAGATAATCTGCCATAGAAGACGTCAAGACGAAGATAATCTGCCATGGAAGACGTCAAGACGAAGATAATCTGCCGTAGAATATAAAAGGAAGCATGGAAAATTAGTTGGTGGGGGCGTTAATTGGGGAGATGATGGAGATGTTCTGCCATATATAGAAGGATCCGTGCAAATCAACCGGTGGGGGACTGGGGGAGTTAATTAGGGAGAGATAGGGTCGCAGAAACGTTCAGCTTTGCGGGTGGGCTGCGTGGAGCATGGAGTAATTAGTGCGTGATTACCATAAAAAACTCGCCGTTGTTTGAAACTGAGTGCTGATGTGGCAAGTGTGATGACGTGGCTAGTCTGCATGTCAAGAGAATTGGTTTAGTGGGGATCAACTATTTAGGTATTATAGATGTGGTACATCAAGCTTGACATGGGAGGAGTCCGCAAAAAGACTGGAATATCACCAAAGAACAGTCATGGACAGGGGTGCATGAAAGTTAGCTATTCACGTGTCAGAACTATGAGTTGGTTTCGAGATCTTACGGGTTTAAAAAGCTTTTGCAGTGCAGGGGCAATAAAGCCTGTGCTATCCTATCGTTTTCCAGCATCCTCTGATCTGTGTGCTCTGCTCTACTCCGCTGCTGAGAGCTGCCAGCCAACCTGCCACTCTCACTATCTCCGTGCGTGGCTTCTCGCCGCATCCAGCGCAGCACCAGCAGCCTCGGCCGACCATCACTGTGTACTGTATTTGGTAAGCCGCATGGCTCCCCTTGCCCTACTTGGTTATTTGGTTTCTCCTTGTCACCCATACACCACCTACGAGTTCTCTGCTCTGCGCTCCAGGTTTGCCGCCGCCACCTGACCTTTTTCTCCTCACGAGAATGGCTCCAACACCAAAATCTACCTAGGTGACGGTTATGTGAATTTGCGACGACTGCGCCCTTGTCTTGTGGTATAATTGGTTCTGATCTAGTATGGTAGTAGTTAATCTACTCCAGTTGATGATGGTGGCTATTCCCATCCATCAATCCAGGGTCGGGTCCATGGCTTGGGCACTTATGGAGCAGCTGTGGGTGACTGAGCGAGTGAGTGAAGTGCTCATCACCTTCGATTTGACTCTGCAAGTGTGGCTGCCCTCACGCAAGTACACAAGGTCACCATTAACCAGTCGATCTATGTCTCCGAACAACTTCTCTGCGGTGTTGAGGAGGTCAGCCATCATGTAGGGCGAGAGCAGCGCGTTGCTCACGTCCTGTGTCCCTGCGCATGTGCGGCATCTTATGAACCTACCTGATGAATTCCTGGTGTAGGAGACGATTGCGAGCGGGAATAACATATGGGGGATTACGCAAGAAAAACAGCACCACTTGTCTTTAGGGTGATTTTGTATCAATTTGTACCAGCTACACAAGTTAGCGGACCATTTTTCTGCAATTTTCAAGTTTGTGTATAAAATTGTACTCACTATGCAAGTTTGTGTATTACGGGTGCAATTAATTCATTATCAATATGGAAGACCAGCATGATGTGGAGAATGCTCATTTTTTGTAGGGCATGGGAATGGTTTGTTGGAATGTTGCTTTGTTCAGCAGGATTATATGATTGAGTGATAAGGAATGCCGCTTTTTTAAATGCTACCTTGCATGTCAGTATATATCTGTATAATTATATATAGGGTTGGACTATTCTGTTACTAGTAACAGGATACCCCTCAGCCTTATAAGGGTGCGATCTGTTTTTTCAATAAAGCCCGACCCGATCCATACCCACCGAAAAAGAGAAAAGAAACTCATCCTGACCGACACCTTCCCCAGCCGCAGCGCGCCGCCGCGACCTCGTCTCTCCCCCAGAGCACCGTCGCGCCTTCCCCTCTCCCCCAGCGCGCCGCCGCGCCCTCCCCTCTCCCTCAGCGCGCCGCCTCGCCGCCCCCTCTCCCCCACCTTCTCCCTCGGTTCCAGCCCGAGCACAGCCTGGCTCCGACGGCCCCGGCCATGATTCGCCCCCACCTGGCTGGATCTACCGCCGCCGCGGCCAGCCCAAGTCCGGTTTGTGCTGCTCCTCTCCTCCTTTCCGTCACCGCCGTTCATCCGGGTTAGCTCTCCATCGACAGGCCCCGGTCGCTACTCACCTCGATAGCCTCTGGTCATGGTGTTCTCCTACCTGCGGCTGCCCTCGATCATGAGCTCGTCCACCACAATCGCTGGTAGCCGTCAAACTTGAGCTCTGACGGCAGTCCGAGCAGAACTTCAACCACCATCTTCACCTAGTGCTGGATGTTGCTCGCTCATCGAGCTCAACCACGGCCCAAACAAAAAAACACCCCGTCTCGTCATCTCCACCTCTCCTGACCAGATCCTACACCGCGCCTCCATTCCCCAGTCGCCCGTGCCCCTCACACCCCGGTCGTCGCGCGCCGCCCTCCTTCCGGCCAACACGCTCCTCCGTCCTCCCTGCCGACGCGTGCTCCACCCACGGCGCCGCACGCCTCCCTCGACCCGGCCGATGCGCGCCCCACCCCCGGTTGCCGCGCACCTCCCTCCTGCTGGTTGCCGCCTCCAGCCCGCCGTCACTGCCCCCGATGCCTCGACGCCCAGAGCCCCTTCCTCTATTCCTCAAAAATCCGTCAATTGGAAAAGTCTCAAAAACCCGTCAGTTGGAAAGCCGTTCAACGTCCGTGGCTGAGAACGTCCACGAGCTCCTCTGTTATCAGTTCCTTCGGTCGACAGTGCGTTGTGGCTCCTTGGTGAGCAAACCTTTTGTCCCTGTTGTGCAGTCATTTCCTGGAGTAAGGATGTTGTGCATACACGTGCGTCAGTGCACTATCGACTATAACAAAAGGTCAAGTGGACTCAACTTATCAATCCCAACATCTCTTGCTGATGTAATGTTCGTTCCATTTCAATTTATTGCTTGCACAACCTCTGTCAGGCTACACAACTTTTCTCAGAAGTACATCTCTTTTATGCAAGCCAACTGAGATTTGTTTAATCTGTGATATGTGCTCAGTTGATGTTCGTGCAAATGCCAAACTTGTCGCAGCTGGGTGCAACCCGCGAAGGGGCTATGCAGCAGGTGAGGAGGTGTGTGTGCGAGAGATGATACTGAACTTGTACTGCTGCTGTACTCGCGTGTGAATGATTCTTTTTTTCCTGCTCATTCTTGTACTGCCTGCCATGAAAATACCTGACGACAGAATACAGAATATTTGTGTATTCTATCATCAGTTCATAGAGAAGAAATTCTTTTTTCTCCAGTGTGTATTCTAGCCTGAGCTATGTATGTATTTTTGTTCTCTTTTCTTCAGTCCACAAGAAGAAAAAATGTCAGTTCATGAATAGAGAATGTTTGTATTAAACTTATTAATATTAGTCCGATGTGTATTCTAACGTCAGTCCATGAAAAGACACAAAATAGTTGGTATGTGTGCAGAAATATCGTTAGTTCAAGTTTTAAAATTCTGTAAGTTTAGATATATCACCTAAATAAGTAATGATTTGCAGCGAGTTTCTTCAGTGTCAATTCTGATTCAAGTGCCCTGTTCTCCCTAGCCCACATGGTGCTTGTGTTAAATATTATGGACATGTGCAGTACAAAAATTTATAATGGTGCAGTACACGTATTTACAACTTTTATATATTTACAAAACGGAAATTATCATTCCCTAAAACCTACAAAAAACATCAATTTATATTGATACTTGTTCTAGTCCTTATGTTACAACAATGTAATGAAAAAAAATCATCAGTTCAACAACATGGACATGCTAATGCTGTAGTGATCTCGTGCGCGGCCACAAGTTCAAAAATGAAGACAAAAAAAATTTTGGATGCGAAAAAATAAGAAAAATAAAAATCTTAAAAAGGCCACTTCGATAAGTTCAAGTGCTCATCAAACACAATTAAAAAATTGTGAGTTCGTATATGGAAAGGTCTTGTATTACTAGCATATAAGTTGAAAAAATAAAACATAGTTTATTCGTGCTAGGGAATTCAAAGAAAATTTGAAGAGAAAAAACATAAAATATTTATTAGGAACAAAATTCAGTCAATTCACCTACATAAACCGTGCAAGTTTGGTGATGATGTCACCATCAGTTCGGATGAGAAAACAAAATTATCATTAAAGCCCCAAAAGTTTCGCTTCTATAAGTTCAAGTGCTCATCCGACATGGTACAAAAAACCTGGTTGGAGAAGTCCGTCGTTCGTTTCAGGAGTCCCAAAAAATGATGCATTCTCACTGTATTCAAAACTACACCTTAATCACAATTAAATCGAGAAAAAGTTCAACATCACAAATTCAATCAGTTCAACGGATATAAGCCATTCAAGCTCGGAGACGATGACATTGACAAGTTGTACAATAAAAAATGTAAAGGTAAAAAACAAAAAAGAAGTTCAACATCACAAATTCAATCAGTTCAACGGATATAAGCCATTCAAGCTCGGAGACGATGACATTGACAAATTGTACGGTAAAAAATGTAAAGGTAAAAAACAAAAAAAGTTCAACATCACAAATTCAATCAGTTCAACAGATATAAGCCATTCAAGCTCGGTGACGATGACATTGACAAATTGTACGGTAAAAAATGTAAAGGTAAAAAAAAGTTCAACATCACAAATTCAATCAGTTCAACGGATATAAGCCATTCAAGCTCGGAGACGATGACATTGACAAATTGTACGGTAAAAAAATGTAAAGGTAAAAAAGAAAAAAGTTCAACATCACAAATTCAATCAGTTCAACGGATATAAGCCATTCAAGCTCGGAGACGATGACATTGACAAATTGTACGGTAAAAAATGTAAAGGTAAAAAACAAAAAAAGTCAAAGACCACCGCGAGGTATTAAGGGGGTGGGCGGTCAATCAGTCCAAGGTCTGACTATAGAAAAGTTCAAACTCTTTAGGTGAAATAGTTCGAATGATAAAAAACGGTGTTGAAAAAATCAATTCACGTTTTTTCGTTGTTTATTAAAAATGTTGCCCCCCATCTCACACCCTGCTCCTACCCCATGGCCACAGACACACAAAGAATTCAAAATTTAAGGAAAACAAAAATATTAAATATTTTTTACTGTTTGGAACAATGTGCTGCCAGATTTATTTGAAAAAATAACACACAAAAAAGAAGGATAAATAACATACATAAATATGACTTGAGCTCATTAGTTAAAAAAGGCCCATGCGCTAGAAGAACTATAATAAAGAAAGCGACATGGCCATCTTTTCGGCTCAGCCTTCCCTGTGCAAAATTGACAGTCTTGCCAAATCTGCAGAAAACTACAGACTATGCAGTGGACATCCGCTTCTAATAAAAGACAAAGTTCGACTAGTTCTCTTTCTTCAATAATCGCAAGCAACGACGCAAATGAGGATTGATTATGTTTGTTCCAGCCGTGAAAAAGCTCAGATCAATGCACATGGATATTATATGTGTATGCGAGTTCCCTGAATGACCAAAACAGGCTAGTGAAGCACGGCTTCATCGTAATGCCGCCGCCCTGAATGCTCAGCTGGAAAAGTCTGCACCATGTCCCACATCAAAATACTGTCTCTCGATGGGACCGCCGAGTCGTGTGGATCGTATTTGCACGGCTGTTGTTCACATGTCAGCAAAAATTCGACGCGAGCTCCCATGGCGCATATGCCACCACCATCGATTCATGTCAGCAGCCGGCGACGTCGACACCAAAATAATAATGCCGAAAGCTTCCTCACACACTCAATCGAAGTTGTGCCCGACGAATTTGAAAACGATGCTTCATATAAAAAGATGGACAAGGCCGCCATGGGCAGCGGAGCTGAGCTTCGACGAACTCCAGTTGACGAGAGTAATCTTCAAAGCCACTGTTACCCCGGTCAACTTAGGCAGCAGCCTGTGATTCCCAACGACGACCCTCAAGACTCTTCTGCTGTCGTCAACCAAGACCAACTCCACGGGCGGACCTGTGAGCACGGCGGCGCACCCGACGACGACGGGAACAAGGCAGGCCTCCTTCGTCGCCCGACAACTTTATGGCCAGACCTGCGGAATCTGGCGCAGATCACCGTTGCGTCCTCTGGACCTATGGGAGCACGCCGGAGAACCACGACGAGTGCGCCCCGGCACCTGGTACGAACACCTGGTACGAACACTTCCGTAAAGAAGAATTCGTAAGGTCAAAGCGGGATAAATATATGGTTCAACTACAGATAAACGGTCAGTACAATAAGAGTATTCTGTACAGATTAGCCCATATATATATATATATATATATATATATATATATATATATATATGTAAATTATGTGGGGCACCTAGGTGCCTGGGCACCTAAGTCCCAATATAGCAAGTCATATTTGTAGTGCATGGCTTTCCAAATTTTGTTTGCATGCACTACGAGCATAAATGGACAATAATTGCTTTCCAAAAAAATATACTACCGGTTTCCTAGTATGATTCATTTCCAAACAAAAAGGATATGTATATATAATCTTATTTCTTAAGGTATCAGATATGACAAATAGTACGAAACGTCGTTCCTATGGTTCCTATGTATATTAAGGATGTTTTTATGCATTTTTCTAAAGTTTTACCTTTCAAGGTATCTAGTATTTAAAAAAATAGACCGGGTCAGACTTTTTAATGGCTAATATTTCTATACAAATTAAGGTGTCCAAATAATATAAAATGCGATCATAATTAATTGTTTTAGTTGTAGGAATATATGATGCATGCTGATACCCACACATGATTTTTTCCAACATACATATATCCACTGACGATTATTTTTAGTTTAAGGAATGTTTATTACATATACCCGCACATGATTCTATGTATTTATTGTATCGAGGTATATACTCATAAATTTAATGACAAGGTATGTAAATACGATGAGTATGCATATACAAGAAAAATATATTGAGTACTCTAGGGTGTATACATACACAAAAATCTAATCAATACATACTAAGTAAGTGAATCCAGACGTACCTAATCTAATGGTTATGTATTAAATATTCTGGGCATATACATACAAAAAAATCTAATGTGTTACATACTAAATGTTCTTGGTATATACGTACTAAAAAATCAATGAGTGTGTAATAAATAAATGAATCCGTACATATCTAATCTGATTGATACACACTAAATATTCTGGGTATATACATAGATAAAAATCTAATGTGTATGTACTAAATATTCTGGGTATATGTGTATTAAAATTTAACGGGTACATACTAAACAGATGAAATCATATATACATACTAAATTTTCTGGGTATATACGTATAAAAATTTAACGGGTACATACTAAACAGATGAATTCATATATACCTAATTTGTAATATATCTAATGTGTAGTATTTTTCCTTCTAAAGATATATGTTACCATGCATGGCGTGCTTAATGACATCCATTTATGATATGCATTATAATTGTTTCCATATTTACTTGTTTCAGAATTGGCAATTAGTAATGGATTGACTAGTTACCTTCTATACCTATCACAATAACGCGCATCTAAATGCAATCAAACGGTGGAAATGCATGGAGCCTGGGCACCTAAGTGTCCCATACTGCCGTCCTATATATATATATAATATAATATATATATATATATATATATATATATATGGTATTCTTGATCATGTCTGTGTAAATACGGCATATAACAGTTTTTGATCAATATCTGAAATAAAGTGTCACGGTTCATTTTAGGAACTTCAATTGCTAATTTTAGTAAGCATCTGCATTGTCATTGGTTATTTTGCAAAAATACTCGGCATAGAACAATTCTTATGCATAAGATAAACAAACAAACAAACAACAACAATAACAACAACAACAACAACAACAACAACAACAACAAAGTCTTTAGTCCCAAACAAGTTGGGGTAGGCTAGAGGTGAAACCCATAAGATCCCGCGACCAACTCATGGCTCTGGCACTTATGCATAAGATAAAAACTATTTTTAATGTTCACTGTTCCAATTCCTAATAGAGACGACTAGAGGCAATGGCTTGCTCCAGTCTCTTACTGATCATGTGTTTATTTGTTTGATAAACATGAGCATATCATGTTGGGCAGGTATTAAGTCGAGTTGTCTAGTTAAATACTTCACGATTATCAATGTTCATTAGTGTGGTATGCATTATCATGTTAACTCCAGACTGGTGCATGTAGTTCTCGCTTGTGCAGTTTTCGGAGAAGGGTTCGAACACTCTGGGTCTTTTGTACACGGGATGTAATTATTTTTTTACCATCCAGCATTAGTGTCACTTTCATGCTATTGACTCGAAAAAAAACAAGTTATAGCATTTCCATTAGAAGGTATGTTAAACTAAATAGGTAGCCTCTTCTTCTAAGTTAATTGACAGTTTGATCTTCCTGATTCTAGAAAAAATGGCAGTTTGATCTTCCTTTCTTTCACAATTGGGTGCCTAGCACAATTACATAAAGGAAAGCAGGTGAAGTCTCTCGTAAAAATATATGGACACGTCTAGCAGGTCGCCATTGGCCACTAGCTTTCTGGAGTGGCTGACTGAAAAAGGAAATACTTTGTCCCCCTGATCTATAAATGGAAATAGTTTGTTCTCTTAATGCATATTAGGAAAAATGAGCAGGTGTGAACATGTGTGAGCAGGACAAAGGAAAAATTAATTGCAAAGCACACACAATGAACATGTGTGAACACATTTGATTCGAATTTTCATTTTTTTAAATCATAACTTTCAAATCGCACATCGAAATTAAGATCCGTTTTCACCTTGAGGCCCTCGCGACGTGCTCTTCAAAACTATCCCACATGGGTATGTTTTGATGAAAAAAATTTGTGTGCAATTGTGCAATTTAGTCTTCATTTTGTGCAACCGCCTAGTAGTTGGTGTGCGAGGTGCAACTTTTCTCCTAGTCATGGATATGCAATTTTCACTTATGCAAACAGGGTTCGTTGGGCTGGTGTTGGTGTGGGGTATGCCAAGTTGGATGTGCGCATCCTTACTTTGCTTCTTGTAAATATTGCTCTGCCTTCTATAAAAACTAGATGATACCCCCGCGCGTTGCTGCGGGGACTTTTAGTCCTATGAACATGTTGATAGATAATCTTTTTGCATAGTATACTAAGAACTCAAGATCATAAAATTGCAATGGACATAATACTTTATATAATTATAAATATTGCAAAAAGTGAGCTATGTGGTCATATTTTTTTTGCTAAATACAGTGATATGACATAAGTAATTTTGTGTGACTTACATGAATATTGTATTAATGTATATAAACACACTAACATGGGTTACAAAAGAGACACAATATGAAAAATTATGTACTAATTTTGTAACTGTTGTTGTAAATCAATTTTCATATGTGCATTATTGGCCAATGTAGTTGCTTGCTTGCCATACTTGACAATGAGCGATAGAGCTCCAATATCGACAAAGAAACAAATTCCTTTCTCTCTTTTTGACAAAGTGAGTACCAATTGCTTTTGTCTCAAAGCATTGGACTGAAAAGAGCATGGGTTATTATACACATAAGCATTGAGAGACCCAAATTACCGCATTGAAGACATAATTTGTTCCAACAAAAAGAAACTATGCATTAAAACTTGTAAGCTACATTATAAGCAAATGAAAAATAGAGAATGCCAATTTTTGTGGTTCAAAATTCCAAACATGATAAATTGTTTTGTTCAAACCTTGGACAAATAGGCATATTCCAAAAAAACATTTTCAGTAGTTGAAAACTAAACGCATATAGCATGAGTCAGGCAATCAGATACTACACTGAACTTACTTGATATGTAGCATTCAACTTCCGGGAAATGCAAAACGATGCTCGAGCTCATCTACTCCTGAAATCACGGCCACACAACTTACTTGGGATAGGTGATCTGCATTGTATTTGGTAGTGTATTCTGATTATATTTTGATTTTTGCTGTCTGACATGTGAAAGCATTGATAATGTTGGAGCCCACTAAGCACAAGCCATCAATGCTGCCTGGCCACATTTATTAGAAATCTGGACAAATGCAAACTTTCTGCTAGTGTTGACGTCGGCTACGTCTTACTACATAGCCTGTCGTCTTTGGCCACTAAATCTCACAAGCATGCATTAATGGAGCAGTCTTCCAAGCAAAGCTTTGCTTTACTCGCTAGCCCAACAATTTACCATCTCCGCGGGTTCGCCGACTTCATGATGTCACTCTGACCAGTGAGTGTTGATCTTCTCTCCCTCCTCACATGTCCTTTCTGCGACCAAGATCTTGTGCCATTTGTAGCATGGTCAATACATTTTGGAGTGAGCAGAGCACTAACCTCTTAGACCAGCCTAGTGCTTGAGGATTCATCTGCACTATTGATTGCTTCGAGTGAGCCGGTGACCTGTTCAAGCGCCGCTAAGATATGGTATCCTGTTTGCAGTCTTGCCAGACCACCATATCGCTGCCGCCGACAAAGGATCCGAATCCACCTTTGTCCCGAGCCTCTCAATCGGATCCATCAAGAACTCTGGCACACGTGGCTGAGGTGAAACAAATTTTCCGTCCCACGGTCCATGACGCCTGCCGGTTCAGAGCCATTGGTCCACCTAGCTGCGACCAACCAGACCATGATCGAGCTCTCGTTTAAGTCATCGACTTTCCAAAAACTTCGTTCGCTTTTGTTGGAAATATGCCCTAGAGGCAATAATACTGTATTATTATATTTCCATTATTCCTAGCCGAGAGTTTATATTCCAATGCTATAACTGCCATGATCCTGCAATATGTGATTCAGTGGAAAACTCATATGCACGCGTGGAATGATAAATGGTAAGCAATAGGTTTCCGGTCTCGCCTCTAAGACTGACTCAAGTGTTGTTGGTGATCATGGTTTTAGGATCTTAGGATATCGTTAAGTGTAACGATAGTCCTAAAACAACATTGAGGGTATGGCGTTAGATAAACGATCATATTGAGTCGACCCAATACTTGTCTGTTATACTATGTGATCATATCGTCTAAAATCATCTGTTATAACACATAGTGTTAGCATGTGTTTTAGTTCCTCCGACCATGAGAGTGCCTCGGTCACTTCCTACCGGACGGTGGGCTTTGGGGTTGCTCAAACGTCATCTGTAACAAGGAGATCATAACGACAACCTTCAGGCTCACCGGAAAGTGTGACAAGTGATCGGATAGCTCGAGAATGGGATTGCTCCTTCGACGATGGAGAGATATTATTAGGGCCCTCTTAGTGTGATGGCATCCATCATCGTCTGGCCAGACACAAGTGACTACGTCACGGGGATGCCGGAACAAGTCAACGAGAAAGAAGAACAAAACCGGTAACGGGAGAAACGGCATAGTGAGCATGGTGATGACTCCGGAGGATACCGATGCACACCGGGTTTTGTGAAGTATCGTGAAGCAAAGAGAACGCTGGTACGTCTCCAACGTATCTATAATTTTTGATTGTTCCATGCTATTAGATTATCATTCTTGGATGTTTTACAATCATTTTATAGCAACTTTATATCATTTTTTGGGACTAACCTATTGGCATAGTGCCCAGTGTCAGGTGCTGTTTTTTTGCTTGTTTTCTCACTTTGCAAAAAATCAATGCCAAACGGAGTCCAAACGTAGCGAAATTTTTTGGAGAATTTTTCTGGGACAGAAGACACATGATGGGCCAAATAAGTACTAGAGGGGTGCCCCGAGGGGAGCACAACCCACCTGTGCACACCTGGGGGGCCAGGTACGCCCTGGTGGATTGTGTCCACCTCGGTGGTCTCCTGCACCGCCTCCTTGCTCTATAAATACCCCAATATTCCAAAAAGCCTAAGGGAGTCAACGAAACACAATTCCAGCCGTCGCAAGTTCCAGAAACCACAGATCCAATCTAGACACCAACACAGAGGGGTTCATCGTCCTCATTGACGCCTCTCCGATGATACGTGAGTAGTTTATTATAGACCTACGGGTCCGTATTAGTATCTAGATGGCTTCATCTCTCTCTTTTGATTGTCAATACAATGGTCTCTTGAAGATCTATTTGATGTAACTCTTTTTGCGTGTGTTTGTTGGGATTCGATGAACTTTGAGTTTATGATCAGGTCTATGTTTTTATCCATGAAAGTTATTTGAGTCTTTTGATCTCTTATATGCATGACTACTTATAGCCTTGTATTTTTTTCTTCGAATCTTTGGTTTAGTTAGGCCTACTTGATCGATTTTTCTTGCCATGGGAAGAGGTGCTTTGTGATGGTTTTGATCTTATGGTGCTCAATCCCAGTGACAGAACGGGAAATGACACGTATGTATCGTTGCTATTAAGGATAACAAGATGGGGTCTATTCCTACATGAATAGATCTTGTCTACATCTTGTCATCATTCTTATTGCATTACTCCATTTTTCCATGAACTTAATACACTAGATGCATGCTGGATAGTGGTCGATGTGTGGAGTAATAGTAGTAGATGCAGGCAGGAGTCGGTCTACTAATCTTGGACGTGATGCCTATGTAATGATCATTGCCTGGATATCGTCATGATTATTTGAAGTTCTATCAATTGCCCAACAGTAAATTTTTTACCCGTCGTATGCTATTTTTTTGAGAGAAGCCACTAGTGAAACCTACGGCCACCGGGTCTCTTCTTTATCATATTTGCCTTCGAGATCTATTTTTATTTGCTTTTATTTTCAGATCTATTAATCCAAAAACCTAAAAATACCTTGCTGCAATTTATTGTTATTTCTTTTATCTCGCATTCCCGAGGTATCTATTTATCCAATCTACTACAATTTTATCTATCTTTTTACCCGGGAGGGATTGACAACCCCTCTTTTACATCGGGTTGCAAGCATTTGTTCTTTGTGTGAAGGTACCGTTTATGTAGTGTTGCGTGATGAGGACATGACTAACTTGGATACGACCAAAAATATTGCATACATGTATATTTGTGAGGTGATTTCTAATGCAAACTATGCAATAATTTATTTATGTCATCCAGGACAAAAATACTTCACAGACTTTTGTGCCATGTCTAATTGTAGGTGTATGGGACATTTGTACAATCCACATATGAAGATAAGGGAAAAGGAGAAGTTTATGTGCTGTTCAAAAAGTCATCTCACGTCACTTTTGGGCTAAAAGAAGATAGAGTCCAAGTCTACCACGTTCTGGATTCAGTTTCGTAATGCACAGACATACCTGACTCAAAACGCCAATAACTCTTTCATACGGATTCAGAATTGGGTGATTCTCTTTTTGTTGGAAAGTAGATTTCGTGCACTTTCCAACACAATTGGATTCACCTTCAAATTCATCTGGAGCGTTGAGTTGTGGATGAAACAATCTGACATTGCAGCAGAATCCAAGTCAAACTACAAGTGCAAAGGTGTTGCATCACCTCCACTTGGGCACATGAGCATTGTACGACCTAGGGTTAGTTTTAGGATGCCTTGGGACGTTCTCCCACCTTCTTGGCCGCCACCCTCGATCCATCTAGTAGCTTTTTGCTTGGGATTTGTTTAGTTAAAAGCTAGCCATTTCAACTTCGTGTACTTTCTTTTTGTCCAACGACCAAACCAAGACCATTTTCAGATCCTCACCTTTATCAATACTTCATACATATTCACAATATTCAGATTGCTTTTATCATATTCTTACTTGTTCTTTGATTGCTTGCAGGATAGACCTTCTTTGTCAGGTTGATCGTGTTTTGGCGTGGTCAATAACCTCTTGGAGTTGGTTTAGCGATTGCTAAGGCGCAACGTCGTTGCACGTTTGTAGTTGGATCGTCAAAGTCGTCTCCACCAAATCATTAGTTATCATCTCATCGAAAGATCGGGCCCCTCGCCTGCTATCAAGTGGTGTCAGTTTCCAGGTTGCTCGATGAGAATTTCTAGTTTTTCCTAGATTAGATTTATTTTCTTACCTATTGTCCAAGAAAAATGCACAAAAAAGTAACATCTATTCATCCTTTGTCCAAGCCAGTCTGAGCCTTTGCAATTTTTTTCATTGCTTGCATAGTTGAATTATCGATTGCATCGTCGTGTCAAGTTGCCGGTCTTAGTGTTTAGTTCATTTAGAGATTGGAGTTCTGTTCACATTAGTCACGCCGCCACTGCATTGTTATCCCTTCCGCTGTCCACCACCCCATCTATCAATTTCCACTACCTGCTACCCATCATTCATTGTCATAATCATAGTTGAGGTCATTCACATCTTCGCTTGATCCAATCTGCATCTTATCTCATTGTCTTGGAAAGAGAGAGAGAAAAAACCAAGAAAAAAGTGAAAAAAGTTGGAAAAGGAGAGAAAGAAAAAGAAAAAAAAGTGTGTGGAAAAACAAGAGAACAAAAAAACAAAATTCAGATCTATCTAGACTCAATCTCGTAGTTGAACTCAGATTGGAATCTGTTTTGTGCACTGTTCAGTAAAATAGACATAACTTCCTCATACGAAGCTCGTTTTGGCTCCACGAGTACTCAAATGAAAGCTAGGGACGAGCCACATCTAAATAGTTGCAGAAGTAAGTTCAATATTTGGCACCTCAAATCGACTTCTAAATATGTCTTTTTTCCCTCCGAAGTTCACGAACAGAGCTTATTCCAATTTTTCATGCCAATTTTAGAATTTTTTGACTCCTCGTATCAATTTGGAATTGAGTGATTCCTTTTGCGTTTGGAAGCTTGAGTCAGTACCATTCTTGAGAAAAATTATCAAAAAATTGGCACAAACTTTTCCATAGGAAAGTTGGAGAGAAAGTTGTTGATATATACTGCTTGGCTGTTGTTTTACATCATTATCTTTACTGCTATTGTGATCTTCAATTATATCTTGCTATCCAGAGCTACTTCATATCCTTTATTGATGCTAGTTGTGCTATGGTGTGACCTCATTAGTGTTCTAGGCTCACGTCTCTAGTCCGGTCTAGCCTAGGACCAGCACAGTAATGTCGTTACGCGTTTATTCAACATTGCATCTCTGGATTGATTATTGCTAATCTTTTGCTACCAAATATTTAAGCCTTCCAAGCTCCACATATTTCTACACCGTGTATACGCATGTTCCCTTGGCAATCGCTTTACTCAATCTTCTGAGTTATTTGACACCGCTGGTTGCCTGTCACCACCTGCTGCATGGTAAGAACTTGTAAGATATTGATATTTGCTATACTGTGAGCGTTTTACCACTACATCCTAGTAGTTCATAGGAACATTATTCTAGGATTTTGTTTCTTGTTTTCTACTAACTATGGCAGGATGCAGAGTTGTTAGTTCTTGGGCTTCAATGATCGTGGGAGACGTGCCACCACCTAAGAAAATACTACAACCGTCACAAGAGGTACACAAACATCCAAACACACATGATTAGGTTAATGTTTCTATACCATCATTTAATGGCCGTTTTAGACCTGCTTTATATATTGCATGGGAGTTCGACATAAATAATGTATTTGCTTCCCATAATTTCGCTGATTGTAAAAGTTAAGGCCGCGATTGGTTCTTTAACTGGTTATGCTTTAGTTTGGTGGAATGAATACTGTCGGTTAAACCTTGATTATATACCTACTACTTGGGATGGTTTAAAACATGTCATGAGAGATAGATTCGTCGATGTTTATTATACCCGTGGCATGATTAAAAAATTACAACATTTAAAACAAGGCACTGACACGGTAACAAAATACTATGATGATTTGCAAACTACATTGTTGCACTCATTTTTAGAAGAAAGTGAAGTAGATTTTATGGATAGATTTTGGGGAGGATTAAACCGTGATATTTGATACGTCCATTTTGCATCATGCTTTTATATCGATATTTATTGCATTATGGGCTGTTATTACACATTATGTCACAATACTTATGTCATTCTCTCTTATTTTACAAGGTTTATATAAAGAGGGAGAATGCCGGCAGCTTGGGATTCTAGGCTGGAAAAGGAGCAAATATTAGAGACCTATTCTGCACAGCTCCAAAAGTCCTGAAACTTCATGGAAGACGTTTTCAGAATATATAAAAAATACTCAGCAGAAGAAATTCACCAGGGGGGCCACACCCTACCCACGAGGGTGGGCGGCGCGCCCTACCCCCTGGGCGCGCCCCCTACCTCGTGGGCCCCTGGTGACCCTCCGGTGGCCATCTTCTGCTATATGAAGTCTTTCGATGGGAAAAAAATCATAAGCCATCTTCTCGGACGAAACTCCGCCGCCACGAGGCGGAACCTTGGCAGAACCAATCTAGGGCTCTGGCGGAGCTGTTCTGCCGGGGAAACTTCCCTCTCGGAGGGGGAAATCATTGCTATCGTCATCACCAACGCTGCTCTCATCGGGAGAGGGAAATCTCCATCAACATCTTCATCAGCACCATCTCCTCTCAAAACCCTAGTTCATCTCTTGTATCCAATTCTTGTCTCCAAGTCCGGGATTGGTGCTAGTAGGTTGCTACTAGTGTTAATTACTCCTTGTAGTTGATGCTAGTTGGCTTATTTGGTGGAAGATCATATGTTCAGATCCTATATGCATATTAATACCCCTCTGATTATGAACATGTGTATGCTTTGTGAGTAGTTACTTTTGTTCCCGAGGACATGGGAGAAGTCTTGCTATTAGTAGTCATGTGAATTTGGTATTCGTTCGATATTTTGATGAGATGTATGTTGTCTCTCCTCTAGTGGTGTTATGTGAACGTCGACTACATGACACTTCACCATTGTTTGGACCTAGAGGAAGGCATTGGGGAGTAATAAGTAGATGATGGGTTGCTAGAGTGACAGAAGCTTAAACCCTAGTTTATGCGTTGCTTCGTAAGGGGCTGATTTGGATCCATATGTTTCATGCTATGGTTAGGTTTACCTTTATACTTTTGTTGTAGTTACGGATGCTTACAATAGAGGTTAATCATAAGTGGGATGCTTGTCCAAGTAAGGGCAGTACCCAAGCACCGGTCCACCCACATACCAAATTATCAAAGTACCGAACGCGAATCATATGAGCGTGACGAAAGCTAGCTTGATGATATTCCCATGTGTCCTCGGGAGCGCTTTTCTCTATATAAGAGTTTGTCCAGGCTTGTCCTTTGCTACAAAAAGTATTGGGCCACCTTTATGCACTTTATTTACTTTTGTTATTTGTTGCTCGTTACAAATTATCCTATCACAAAACTATCTGTTACCACTTATTTCAGTACTTGCAGAGAATACCTTGCTGGAAACCACTTATCATTTCCTTCTGCTCCTCGTTGGGTTCGACACTCTTACTTATCGAAAGGTCTATGATAGATCCCCTATACTTGTGGGTCATCAAGACTTTTTTCTGGCGCCGTTGCCGGGGAGTGAAGCGCCTTTGGTAGGTGAAATTTGGTAAGGAAAAATTTATATAGTGTGCTGAAATTTACTGTCACTTGTTACTATGGAAGGTAATCCTCTGAGGGGCTTGTTCGGGGTATCTTCACCCTGACCAGTAGAGAAAAGAGTTGCTCCTCAACCTACTGAACCTACTAAAAATGAAAATGTCTGCTTTGAAATTCCTTCGGGTATGATAGAAAAACTGCTAGCTAATCCCTTTTTAGGAGATGGAACAAAGCATCCTGATGAGCATCTAATATATGTGGATGAAGTTTGTGGATTATTTAAGCTTGCAGGTGTACCTAGAGATGTTGTTAAGAAGAAGGTCTTCCATTTATCTTTGAAGGGAGACGCATCGACATGGTATAGGCTATGTGATGATATGGGGTCTTGGAATTACAAACGATTGAAATTGGAATTTCATCAGAAGTTTTATCCTATGCATCTTGTTCATCATGATCGCAATTATA
Organism: Triticum urartu; assembly: GCF_056163025.1. NCBI lineage: Eukaryota > Viridiplantae > Streptophyta > Magnoliopsida > Poales > Poaceae > Triticum > Triticum urartu. Next base: position 237,178,138 of record NC_141873.1, read on the forward strand.
TATATAATTTTTGGCCTCGCGAAGGAGAAAGCATCGCTCAAGCTTGGGGAGGCTTAAATCAATGTTATATTCATGCCCCAATCATGAGCTCTCAAGAGAAATGATTATTCAAAAAATTTATGCTCGGCTTTCTGATAACAATCGCACCATGCTCGATACTTCTTGTGCTGGCTCTTTTATGATGAAGACTATTGAATTCAAATGGGATTTACTGGAAAGAATTAAACGCAATGATTGGGACCTCAACAAAGGTAAGGAGTCAGGTATGACACCTAGTTTTGATTGTGTTAAATCTTTTATGGATACCGATGTTTTCCGTAAATTTAGCACTAAATATGGACTTGACTCTGAGATAGTAGCTTCTTTCTGTGAATCTTTTGCTACTTATGTTGATCTCCCCAAGGTGAAGTGGTTTAAATATCATCCTCCCATAGAAGTAAAAGTAGTTGCACCTATTAAAGTTGAAGAAAAGATTGTCACTTATAATGATCCTATTGTTCCTACTACGTATGTTGAAAAACCACCTTTCCCTTTTAGGATAAAGGATCATGCTAAAGCTTCAACTATGGTTCGTAAAAGCAATATTAAAACATATACACCTCCTGAGCAAGTTAAAGTTGAACCTAATATTGCTATTGTTAAAGATCTCTTGTCTGATAATATTGATGGGCATGTTATTTATTTGTGTGATGAAACTGCTAGAATTGCTAAACCTTGTGCTAAAGATAAACCTAGACCTGTGGTAGGCATGCCTGTTATTTCTGTTAAAATAGGAGATCATTGTTATCATGGCTTATGTGATATGGGTGCTAGTGCTAGCGCAATACCTCATTCCTTATACAAAGAAATTATGCATGAGATTGCACCTGCGGAAATAGAAGATATTGATGTCACAATTAAACTTGCCAATAGAGATACTATTTCACCGATGGAAATTGTTAGAGATGTTGAAGTCTTGTGTGGGAAAACTAAATATCCTGCTGATTTTCTTGTTCTTGGTTCCCCACAAGATAGCTTTTGTCCCATTATATTTGGTAGACCCTTCTTAAACACTATTAATGCTACCATAGATTGCAAAAGGGATGTTGTTATTATCGGTTTAGATGATATGACTCATGAATTTAATTTCTCTAAATTCAGTAGACAACACCGTGAAGAAGAATTACCTAGTAAGGATGAAATTATTGGTCTTGCTTCTATTGCCGTACCTGCTAGTGATCCCTTAGAACATTATTTGCTAGACCATGAAAATGATATGTTTATGAATGAAAGAAGAGAAATAGATGACGTATTATTTAAACAAGAACCTATTCTGAAAAAAAATTACCTGTTGAAATCCTAGGGGATCCTCCTCCACCCAAGGGTGATCCCGTGTTTGAGCTTAAACCGTTACCTGATACTCTTAAATATGCTTATCTTGATGAGAAAAAGATTTATCATGTTATTATTAGTGCTAACCTTTCAGAGCATGAGGAAGAGAGATTATTGAAAACTCTGAAGAAGCACCGTGCTGCTATTGGGTATACTCTTGATGATCTTAAAGGCATTAGTCCCACTCTATGTCAACATAAAATAAATTTGGAAGAAGATGCTAAACTAGTTCGTGATCATCAACGATGGCTGAATCCTAAGATGAAAGAAGTGGTAAGAAAGGAAATACTAAAGCTCCTTGAGGCAGGTATAATCTATCATGTTGCTGATAGTCAGTGGGTAAGTCCTGTCCATTGTGTCCCTAAGAAGGGAGGTATTACTGTCGTTCCTAATGATAAAGATGAATTGATTCCTCGAAGAATTATTACAGGTTATAGGATGGTAATTGATTTCCGTAAATTAAATAAGGCAACTAAAGAGGATCATTACCCCTTACCTTTTATTGATCAAATGCTAGAAAGATTATCCAAACATGCACATTTCTGCTTTCTAGATGGATATTCTGGTTTCTCCCAAATACCTGTGTCAGCCAAAGATCAATCAAAGACTACTTTTACTTGACCTTTTGGTACTTTTTCTTATAGACGTATGCCTTTTGGTCTATGTAATGCACCCGCTACCTTTCAAAGATGCATGATGGCTATATTCTCCGACTTTTGTGAAAAGATTTGTGAGGTTTTCATGGACGATTTCCCCGTCTATGGATCTTCTTTTGATGATTGCTTGAGCAACCTTGATCGAGTTTTGCAGAGATGTGAAGAAACTAATCTTGTCTTGAATTGGGAAATGTGCCACTTTATGGTTAATGAAGGTATTGTCTTGGGGCACAAAGTTTCTGAAAGAGGTATTGAAGTTGATAAAGCCAAGGTTGATGCTATTGAAAAGATGCCATGTCCCAAGGACATCAAAGGTATAAGAAGTTTCCCTGGTCATGCCGGATTTTATAGGAGGTTCATTAAGGACTTCTCAAAAATTTCTCGGCCTCTGACTAATTTATTACAAAAATATATACCATTTGTTTTTGATGATGATTGTGTAGAAGCATTTGAAATACTTAAGAAAGCATTGATCTCTGCACCTATTGTTCAGCCACCTGATTGGAATTTACCCTTTGAAATTATGTGTGATGCTAGTGATTATGCTGTAGGTGCTGTTCTAGGACAAAGAGTTGATAAAAAATTAAACGTTATTCAATATGCTAGTGAAACCTGTCGTGGAATTGTCACGGCAGTTGTCCTAGCGAAAGGACTTAGTCGTAGGGCCATCGCAACTAGGAAGCTTAAAGGGGTTAATCAGGACAAAGGACACGAGAGGTTTTATACTAGTTCGGCCCCTTACGATGAAGGTAAAAGCCTACGTCTAGTTGTGTTGGTATTGCTGGGGTTTCGATCACCAAGAGGCTTAACTCGCCGGCTTGGTTATTGATCTCTTGTTTCTTGCCCTAAGCCGCCACCGGGTCGTCCCCTTATATACACAGGTTGACGCCTGGTGGCCTACAGAGTCCCGGCCGGCTCATAATCATGTCCGGCTCGGTGACTTCCTTTACATGCCTTTCTTTACAAGTCTTTCCTTACATACGGCGGTTTGTAATATTGGGCCTTAAGCCGCCTCTAGGCCCTTGGGCCTTCTATAAGATTTAATAAACTATCATCTTAATGTTTACTGGGCTTCTTGTGTAACCCGCCATTGGGGCTGACCCGGCCCCTCCTGGGCGAGTCATAACTGATAGCTATATCCCCAACATTAGGCCCTAGGTTGACTTTGAACTTCGTTCTTTGTCAATCTTCAACACTTAGACAAAATCCATCTTCTTATCCTCGCAGAAGTTTTTGTAACCCGCCATGACGTCATCTCTTGAAAACGCAAAAAACTTCTATGACGTCATCTCCCAATGGATCTTCATCTTTAATGTCTTCCGAGAATCGAGGCGTCTGTGTAGTTGGATAACCATTATCCGGCTCCCCCTCGATTTTCGTGCCCATCTGTTCACATTTTTCCTTATAAATAGGCACGCCTCGACCTTCCTCATTCTTCTCTCTCTCTCCGTCTTCTTCCTCTCGCAAACCCTCCTGCTGCTCTAGCCTCACCGCCGTCGCGCTTCTCCTCCGTCTCCGTCGACCTTGGCCGCTGCATCAACCTGAATCGGTCCAGAGAACGGCGGCGACCTCCGCAGAAGATCCGTGGTTGTTTCTCCTTTTCACTTCTCAGATCCGCATTATGGTTTCCAGACTTCTTCATGTTCTTCATAGTTTATCGCAGTTCTTCGTAGTTCTTCCACCGCAGGCCTCTTCTTGATCCAGAAAGATATATATACTTGTGCGGTAATGTTTTTGTGCCTACTCTTGATGCCCACAGATCCCTTTCTCTGGTTCAAAGATCTCATTAGAACTTACAGACTCATCTGTGCTAAACTTTTTAGGTCTAGAATTTTTCCCATTTTGAATAGCCATTTGATCTGGAATAATACCAAGCAGTTAGGAAACTTGTTTGTCTCAACACTTAGCTGAATTTGCTTTTCTCAAATATCTGTAGTCATGGCGGCTTACTGTGCCGGCTTACTTTTCCTTATATGGCATTAGCCCTTAACTAAGCCGCCATTACTTCCCTGTATTATCATCATTGAACTGTTAATCTACCATTGAATTGAACCGGCATGTTGCCTTTCTTTTCAGTTCATTTTTGAACATCATGCCGTCCAAAGCACCAACCATCTGTAACTGGGTTCCCTCAACCGTAACTGATGAACGTTTGAAGGAGTTCTTCACCATAGGATATTTGCCAGGAAAAGACGTCATGTCTTACCGTGCCCCTAACCCAGACGAAGAACGGCCCAATCCAAGGGCCGGCGAAGTGATTGTTTTTACTGACCATATGAACCGTGGCTTCTCACCGCCCGACTCAAAGTTCTTCAGAGAGGTCCTCCACTTTTTCAAACTCCACCCTCAAGACATCGGGCCCAATTCCATTTCTAACATCTGTAACTTCCAAGTGCTCTGTGAAGTGTATCTTCAAGAAGAGCCGACCGTGGAGCTGTTTAGAGAATATTTTTATCTGAACCGGCAGAACGAGTGCACCAACGGCCTTAGCTTGGAGCTTGGAGGCATCTCAATTCATCATCGGCGGGGCGCTGTCTTCCCCCTCATAGTTTTGCCGAGTCGTCCAAAAGACTGGAATTAGACTTGGTTCTACTGTCAAGACATTTCACCGGCAAACGAGAAGCCACTGCCGGGTTATCGGCCCGAATGTCTTGACTCCAAGTTCGTGCTCCCTGACAAGCTCACTGCTATTGAACGCAAGAAGCTGATACCATCCATCAAAAGGATTAATGCTTTCTTAGGGAACGGGTTAACTGGAGTTGATCTGACCCGCTGCTGGATCTCATGGCGGGTCATCCCTCTAAGCCGTCGGTCAAAACTGATGTACGAGTACGGTGGAGGCCCGGATGACTCTCTTCGTCACAGCTCCGTTCAACTAACGGAAGAAGATATTGTTTCAATGTCAACCCTTCTGGTGAACGGAAAATACGAAGATTGCAGTATCGTTGGGTTAAACCCCTTCTGCAAGCTTAACCCCGTGCCAGAAGTAAGGACACTCTAATCTCCCTCCTTTGTATTTTTCCCAGCCATATTGTTTAATACTTGTCTGACCTTTCATCTTATTTTTATCTGTCTGTAGGCTAGATCTGATTTCTGGAAAGTTAAATATGACCATGAAGCTGCCAGGAAAGCAAGAGTCACCGCCATAAACGCCAAGAAAACGACCCGAAGGTCGAAAAAGAAGAAGAGCACTGCTGAAGATTGGATGAAGCTTGACGATTCTTCTGATTCGGAGGTAGCCCTTGACTCCCTTGGCCAATTTTTTAACAATCTTATTAACACTGATCATTACCAGGATGACACTGGGTCCAGTCAGGCCGTGGAAGAAGAGGTAACTATTTCCTCTAACTCAGCCCATTTGCCAAGACAGAAACTTTGAGTCGTAACCCGCAAAGTAAGGTTTTCACATGCTTTGGCTTATCTGGACCCTCGCTTTCTTTTTAAAAAACAGCAACATGAGAGCCGCCGTCAAGCCCGGACCGAAGACGAACCGGCTGTTGCTCTTCAACAAACTCCCCAAAAGCGCCGGAATGAGGTTTACTTCTTTTGTCTTTAACTCTGTTTAATGGATCCTTTCCCTTGCATCACTTTAACTTTATTTTATCTCTTCAGGAGGTGTCTCGCTCTTTTGGCGACTCATCGCAGACCCAATTTCCGGCCTTCAAGACTGCCCCTGGGTAATGAAAAATCCTCCTCTTTTCCGGGTTGTTCAAATTGTATCTTTGTACTGACAGTCCTGCAACATTTCTCTTAGTGGCCAAGCTAAGTCCAAGAAGGCAAAGGTAGCTAAACTGGCGGAAGACCCGCCAATCCTTGCATCTGACCCGGTGAGGCCACCTTCTCCTCCATTAACTGACGCTCCAGAAGACCCGCCTGTCGATGCAGAAGCAAATCCTCCTGAGCCGTCATTTGATGAGACCACCGTGAATCCTTTCGCAACTGGACCATCAAGCTCAGCCAACCCGCCATCACCATCTGCACAAGACATTTTGATCACCGGGAGCCGTTTTATTGAACCGAGGAATCCAACCGTGCTGGCTCGCCACACGGCGAAACAAGAGGCATTGGAGAGGCAGAAAGTGTGTTTTGACGTTGCCAATTATGATCATCTAAATGCCAATGATATTTTATCCGGCTATCTCAGCCATGTGCACTCCAGTCGTGACTCTGAGATCGAAATGGTCAAACAGTTGCAGCTGAAATATGAGGTATGTTCTTCCGACTTATCTATATTCCACCAGCCCCCAAGTCTTCAGATTATAAGAGAACCGGAATGATCTGCACACTTTATAATATAGGCCAAGACTTTTACCTTTGAAACTTTTCTTGAATTCAATAAAATAGAACAAAGCTTCACCTGTAGTCCCCAAGGGCCAGTTCATCTTGATCATAAATGGAGACGGTACTTTAAATTGTCTTGTACCGTATTCAAAGAACTTCATAATCCGGCCTAACCTTGAGAAACTTGCTGAATAACATACATTAGCCCCCAAGTGCCAAGTGTTGTTACTTTGTAAAGTACTTGGGACTTAAAGTATGTCTTTAGAGTCATAAGTAATTGTTTTGGCATACATTAGCCCCCAAGTGTCAAGTGGTTTTTTGTAAAGTACTTGAGACTTGAATCTTGATGTTTGAACCTTAAGTGAAATCTTGACTCATCTGAGTACGTTTTTTGCAGAATGCTTTATCTGAACTGAACTCGCAATTGACTGATGCGAAGACCTGGCTAGCAGGTCAGGAAGCAGAAATCAAGTCTGGTAACTCCAAATTGCAAATAAGTCTCTCTAAGACAGAAAATTTAAAGACCAACTTCGCTGCCAAGAAGAAAACCTGGGCAGATGACGAAACGCTTCTCATAAAACGCGCCGAGAAGGCCGAAGCAGCCCTTGAAGAGGTTTCAACAGAGCTGAACAGTTTAAAGGGCCGAGTGTCTCAAATGGTGGCCGCCATCTTTGGTAAACCGTTTGTCTTGTGTACCTTTTGCTGATCCGGAATATAAGCCGCCAGCTGACTTTGTTTATAAAATATGTGCAGGCCCACGAAGCAGGAATCTGAGCCAAGATCATGTGATTAAACTAAAGGCAGTGTATACCTTAGTGGAACAACTGTATATTGGTGCACAACGGGCACTTGCCGCCATCTCTCTTGCCAATCAAGGACCCAACCGGCTCAGCGACGTCTTGAAGAAACTGTCAATCCTACCCGCCAGATTTCAAGAAGTGAAGCGTTCCTGTGCGAGAGCCGGAGCTTTGACTGCCCTGAGCCGCTCCAAGGCTTGGGTGCCAGATCTAGACCCGGCGGATGTGGCCAGAGGATATCCCACCGTGAAGGAAGACGGATCTCCCTTTGAGCAGGATGACTTCATGGCTTGCGTGCGCGGATTCCAACCTCAGGCGACTATTCTTGGAGATGAAACCAACATTGACAAGTATCAGCCGGGTTTTGATGTTGAAAATAAGAAGATGGCAACTCCCTCGTACAAGGTGACAGATTTAATCCCGCCAGTTCATGAAAATACATTTGCCCCGGAAGTTGACCCGTCCGGCCTGATTGACGAAGAAGCAGAATTTGTCGCCGTGAATGGTTTTGACTAGTCAAAACCCAGCTTCCAGTTATCAGAGGGCGATGGTCTGGCGAGGCAGGAGCAATAACCATCTTCATGGGCTTTAAAAGCCTTGTAATAGTTTAGCTGTGAAAACACTACATGCTTTGCTTATGCCATCGCGCATAAAACACTTGTATGTGATTCTGTGTTTCCTGATGTCAATATATGCATAATATTTATGGTTATCCCTGTAATACTTCAGCTCTGTTCCTGTAAATACAAGAGAAAAAACCTAGCTTGGCGGCTTAGTACCGAACGGGTTAAAACACCCGGCTTGTAGCCAATATGAAAACATAAACAGAGATAAAAAGAGAACAAGGATGAAACTAACCCTTTGGTTAATGCAGCAAGCAATTGCGTATAAACAACAACCATACTTGTACCTTTGATCCTTAGACCACCGGTTTAAATAATCCGGGTGAAGAAGTTGATAACCAAATCTTTTTGAGAAGTCAATGCTTCTGAATGCTTAATGATCATCATACCTTGGCGACTTTGTTGTCAAATAGTTCGGCGGCGAAGAAGATCATGCTAATTATTTGTGAAATTGAGACAACAAAAAACTAAAAAGCAAATAACAGGTAATAAGTACGATTTAACTTTGTATTTGGGGGTTTCTAATTCGAATACGACCAGTAAACCGGACCAAAGGGGTTAAGCTAAGGTTCGAATACGACTATATAGCCCCCGGTGGCTTTGGCGTTGCGCCGATCAAGAGGGTACCGACAACTATGTTCTCTTTGGTTCGAATACGACCTATGTTTGAACAGGAAGCCTGATGTCTACTACACAACCTTCTTCTTGTATACGTTGTTGGGCCTCCAAGTGCAGAGGTTTGTAGGACAGTAGCAAATTTCCCTCAAGTGGATGACCTAAGGTTTATCAATCCGTAGGAGGCGTAGGATGAATATGGTCTCTCTCAAGCAACCCTGCAACCAAATAACAAAGAGTCTCTTGTGTCCCCAACACACCCAATACAATGGTAAATTGTATAGGTGCACTAGTTCGGCGAATAGATGGTGATACAAGTGGTATATGGATAGTAGATAATAGTTTTTGTAATCTGAAAATATAAAAACAACAAGGTAGCAAGTGATAAAAGTGAGCGTAAACGATATTGCAATGCTAGGAAACTAGGCCTAGGGTTCATACTTTCACTAGTGCAAGTCCTCTCAACAATAAGAACATAATTGGATCACATAACTATCCCTCAACATGCAACAAAGAGTCACTCCAAAGTCACTAATAACGGAGAACAAACGAAGAGATTATGGTAGGGTACAAAACCACCTCAAAGTTATTCTTTCCAATCAATCCGTTGGGCTATTCCTATAAGTGTCACAAACAGCCCTACAGTTCGTACTAGAATAACACCTTAAGACACAAATCAACCAAAACCCTAATGTCACCTAGATACTCCAATGTCACCTCAAGTATCTGTGGGTATGATTATACGATATGCATCACACAATCTCGGATTCATCTATTCAACCAACACATAGAACCTCAAAGAGTGCCCCAGAGTTTCTATCGGAGAATCACGACGAAAACGTGTGCCAACCCCTATGCATAGGTTCATGGACGGAACCCGCAAGTTGATCACCAAAACATACATCAAGTGAATCACGCGATATCCCATTGTCACCACAGATACGCACGGCAAGACATACATCAAGTGTTCTCAAATCTTTAAAGACTCAATCCGATAAGATAACTTCAAAGGGGAAAACTCAATCCATTACAAGAGAGTAGAGGGGGGGGAGGAGAAACACCAACTATAATAGCAAAGCTCGCGATACATCAAGATCATGCCAAATCAAGAACACGAGAGAGAGAGATCAAACACATAGCTACTGGTACATACCCTCAGCCCCGAGGGAGAACTACTCCCTCCTTGTCATGGAGAGCACCGGGATTATGAAGATGGCCACCTGAGAGGGATTCCCCCTCCGGCAGGGTGCCGGAACGGGTCTAGATTGGTTTTCGGTGGCTACGGAGGTTTCTGGCGGCGGAACTCCCGATCTATTGTGCTCCCCGGTAGTTTTAGGGTATATGGAGATATATAGGTGGAAGAAGTACGTCAGGGGGGGGGCACGAGGGGACCACGAGGGTGGAGGGCGCGCCCCCTACATCGTGGCCTCCTCGAAGCTTCCTTGACGTAGACTCCAAGTCTCCCGGGTTGCTTTCCTTCCAAAAATGAGTTCCGTGAAGTTTCGGGTCAATTGGACTCCGTTTGATTTTCCTTTTCTTCGAAACCCTAAAATAGGCAAAAAACAGAAACTGGCACTGGGCTCTGGGTTAATAGGTTAGTCCCAAAAATGATATAAAAGTGTTTAATAAAGCCCATAAACATCCAAAACAGAAGATAATATAGCATGGAGCAATCAAAAATTATAGATACGTTGGAGACGTATCAGCATTCCCAAGCTTAATTCCTGCTCGTCCTCGAGTAGGTAAATGATAAAAACAGAATTTTTGATGCGGAGTGCTACTTGGCATAATTTCAATGTAATTCTTCTTAATTGTGGTATGAATATTCAGATCCATAAGATTCAAGACAAAAGTTCATATTGACATAAAAATAATAATACTTCAAGCATACTAACTAAGCAATCATGTCCTCTCAAAATAACATGGCCAAAGAAAGTTCATCCCTACAAAATCATATAGTTTGGTCATGCTCCATTTTTGTCACACAAAAATGCTCTCATCATGTACAACCCCGATGACAAGCCAAGCAATTGTTTCATACTTCAGTAATCTCAAACCTATAAACTTTCACGCAATATATGAGCGCGAGCCGTGGACATAGCACTATGGGTGGAATAGAATATGATGATGGGGGTTATGTGGAGAAGACAAAAAAGGAAGAAAGTCGCACATCAACGAGGCTAATCAATGGGCTATGGAGATGCCCATCGATTGATGTTAATGCGAGGAGTAGGGATTGCCATGCAATAGATGCACTAGAGCTATAAATGTATGAAAGCTCAACAAAAGAAACTAAGTGGGTGTGCATCCAACTTGCTTGCTCACGAAGACCTAGGGCACTTGAGGAGGCCCATTGTTGGAATATACAAGCCAAGTTCTATAATGAAAAATTCCCACTAGTATATGAAAGTGACAAAACAAGAGACTCTCTATCATGAAGATCATGGTGCTACTTTGAAGCACAAGTGTGGCAAAGGATAGTAGCATTGTCCCTTCTCTATTTTTCTCTCATTTTCATTTTTTTGGCCTTCTCTTTTTTATGGCCTTTCTCTCTCTTTTTTTGGGCCTTCTCCCTTTTTTATGGCCTTTCTCCTTTTTTTATTCCTCACTTGGGACAATGCTCTATAAAATGATGATCATCACACTTCTATTTATTTACAACTCAATGATTACAACTCAATACTAGAACAAAGATGACTCTATATGAATGCCTCCGGCGGTGTACCAGGATATGCAATGAACCAAGAGTGACATGTATGAAAGAATTATGAACGGTGGCTTTGCCGCAAATACTATGTCAACTACATGATCATGCTGAGCAATATGACAATGATGAATGTGTCATGATAAACGGAATGGTGGAAAGTTGCATGGCAATATATCTCGGAATGGCTATGGAAATGCCATAATAGGTAGGTATGGTGGCTGTTTTGAGGAAGATATAAGGAGGTTTATGTGTGAAAGAGCGTATCATATCACGGGGTTTGGATGCACCGGCGAAGTTTTGTAACATCCCAAATTTTCAATTTGGAATGTTATACAATAGATCATCATTGCATATCATATTTATCTGCATTTTGGTTGATCCTAGAAATTTCACACAACTCAAGGACCCCGGGAGAGAGTTGGGGATTTCGTTATTTTCATATTTGAGTTTTCTCAATTTTTGAAAATAGGATCATTTGATTTTATTTATTTTATCTTCAATTATTTCTATTATAAAATTATGAGAGAGGGAATAAAATGACATTCCCAAAATAAAGAAATATTGAGGATTTAATAAAAAATCAAATAAGATTTTATTTTGGTTTTATTTGCTATTTTATTTGAATTTAGAAAAAATTGCACATTTTCAAAAATTGCATTTAGGGCCAAGAAAATGTTCATCCTGTTCTAAATATTTTATTTAGACGGTGACAATTTGTTTTGGCATTTTTAGATTTTTATTTATTTTTCTAGAATTTTTTTAGTTGCAGCGATATTGTTTTAAAAAAAACCCGCGCGCCCGACTGGGCCGAAGGCCCAGCCGAGCCGGCCCAAGCCGCCGTCGCCTCCCGCAAGCCGGATCGGGACCGGAGTCCCGATCGCCGCCGCCGCCGTGTCCGGGAGGGACTCGCCTCCCGAGGCCGCCCCCTTCCCCAAGTTGGCTGCCCCCTCCCGCCTTTATAACCCCGCTGGAGCCCCGAGCCACCATCGCCGCCTCCCCACGCCGCCCGCGCCGCCGCAAGCCGCCGCCCGCGCCACCGCAAGCCGCCGCCCGCGCCGCAGCCGCCGCCGCCAGGAGCCGCCGCCCCGCACCACCCGCCGCCGCCCAGAGCCCTGCCGGAGTTCGCCGGAGCCCGAGTCGAGGTAGCTGCCGCCGCCCGGTTTTTTGAGAAAAACCGCTTCGGTTTTTTAGAAAACCCTAGTTTTTGTTTTTTTAAATAGATCGGTTTTTCTCCGATTTATTTATTTAGCGAGCGTTCACTCATTCGTTCGTTTTAATGAACGCATTCATCGTTTAGTTCCAGTTAACGAACGTTCGTTCGTTAACCTGTTCGTCGTTTTTCTTTTTCTCGGATTAAATCAGCGATTTTTCTGATCGCGATTCCTGATCCGATGTTCGTTTTAGTTTAACTTTTCGCTCGTTTATCGGAATCAGGTGATTCAAGCGCCTGGTGTTTCATCTCGAAACCCTCTTTCCGTTTAACCAACTCAAACAAGTTTTTGCCTCAGTAAAATTTGACCTAGATTCAGATTAGTAAACGGAGCTTGTTTTTTTGCCGTTTGTCTTTCATTGCTTCGTTCGATTTGTTTCTTTTTGCCAACCGGAGTTCTTAAGTTGAACTTTCTGGTTAGATCTCTTGTTCGAGTTTTACCTGTGCATTAGATGAATACTTATTGTATGCTTGTTTGTTTGCGATAGAGTATCCGGAGTGCACCGCTTGCTACTTCGAATCGCTAGGTTTCACGGATCATCAGCAAGGCAAGTAACACTTTGATCACACTTTCTTGTACCCATTTTTTATTGCATTAGATCTACCCTCACACATTGCATGATTAGGATCTAATTAAATTGTGGGTTTGGGAAGTAGATGAGGTAGCACCTATTACCTTTTTTATTATCAAACCCTTGTGAGTTACTTCTACGTTTGCTTTTAAGCCATGCTATGCTAGTAGACGTGGATTGGGTGAGTGAAATCCATGACAGATGTGAGTTCGATAATTTAATGGTTTACTTAAGGTGGCAACTTAAACACACATCTAGGTGGATTGAGGCACCTGGGTATTTCAGCGATTGCTTGTTTTTCTTTTGGACCGCCACCCAGGCTCAAAGGGATCATGAGATTATTCATACTAGAAACTTCCGTGTGCAGCCACAAGCTACTATGGGCTCTAGCATAGTTGACTAAGTCGTGCGAACTCTTACAGTGGTAGACTAGCAGACGTGGGGGATGTAGGTTGGTACGGTCTACCCGTTCGTAAGGTGCTAGCGCTTCTGAAAGATTATGTCTTGGTCATCCGTTTCTCAAACACCATGTAGTGCGAGAATCCCAACGGAGGAGATCGAGTCTTGTGGGAAAAAGTGCACAAACCTTTGCAGAGTGTATAAACTAATCATGATTAGCCGTGTCCCCGGTTATGGACATATTGAGTATCTAGTTCTTGGATTATCATGTGAATCTCATCATGTTACTCTAATTAATTTTGTTGGGTTTTAATGATGATGCTTAATTTGGGATTGAGAATGCCGTCAACCATTCTCAATGTTTAACAACTACCATGGTAGTTAAATAAAATTTATTCCTTTGCAGTAGGGAAAAATTGGCTTTACACAAAACTGTAACCATAGAGCTTTCCACCAGCCAAATATGCATGTAGTATAGCATCACTCTTTCATTGCTCTCTATGTGTTACATTGCCAGCATATTCCATGTGCTGACCCGTTTTCGGGCTGCAACGTTCATGTTGCAGACTTTTCAGACGACGAGTAAGGTGCCTTTTAGGTCGTGGTCCTATACTCAGTGATGGCATTGGAGTTGATGGACTCACTTATCTTCCAAGCCTTCCGCTGTTATCGTTATTAGATGGCATTAAGCCATATTTATTGTAATAAGTTCTCTTTTGAGACACTCGATGTAATAAGTGTGTGATTGCTACTCTGTTATAAATCCTTCAAGTACTGTGTGGTGTCAGCATTACTGATCACCAGATGTACCGGAGATTCATTGAAAATTTCTCGAAGATTGCGAAACCTATGACGGAGTTGTTGAAGAAGGATACCAAGTTCATATGGACTGAGGAATGTGAGGCTAGTTTCCAGGAGTTGAAGAAACACTTGGTTACATCACCAGTGTTGATTTTGCCAGATCAGACCAAGGATTATAAGGTGTATTGTGACGCTTCACGTCGAGGACTTGGAGCAGTACTTATGCAGGAAGGAAGAGTTGTTTCATATGCCTCAAGACAACTTAAGCCTCATGAGTTGAATTATGCTACGCATGATTTGGAGTTAGCAGCCGTAGTGCATGCATTGAAAACCTGGAGACACTTTCTCATTGGAAACCATTGTGAGGTGTACATGGATCACAAGAGTTTGAAGTATATTTTCACACAGAAGGAGTTGAATCTCAGGCAAAGGAGATGGTTGGAGCTCATCAAGGATTATGATATGAGATTGCATTATCACCCTGGAAAGGCTAACGTAGTAGCTGATGCGTTGAGCCATAAAAGTCATGTCAACACCTTAATGATGGGAGATTTACCAAGGGAGTTAGCCGAAAATCTTCGTGAGCTATGTTTGGAGATAGTCCCGAGAGGCTATGTAGCAGCATTGGAGATTCAGTCTACTTTGATGGATAAGATTAGAGAAGCCCAGAAGACTGACAAGGAGATTGCTTCCATTAAGGAGAAAATAAGCAAAGGGAAAGCTAAAGGTTTTCGTGAGGATGAGCACGAGACCTTATGGTTTGGAGACCGTGTTTATGTGCCTAGTGATTCGGAGATCAGGAAGTTGATTCTGCAACAATCCCATGATTCACCATATTCGATTCACCCAGGAAATACCAAGATGTATTTGGATTTGAAGGATACTTTCTGGTGGACCGGAATGAAGAAGGATATTGCGGAGTATGTAGCAGTTTGTGATGTATGTCAGAGAGTAAAGGACGAGCATCAGAAGCCAGCAGGATTGCTACAACCATTGCCAATACCCGAATGGAAGTGGGATAAGCTAGGCATGGATTTTATTACAGGATTGCCCAGAACTCGTTCAGGCTATGACTCAATTTGGGTTGTAGTCGATCGTTTGACAAAGGTAGCTCATTTCATTCCAGTGAAGACTACCTATACTAGTGCCAAATTGGCCAAGATATACATGACCAGAATCGTATGTTTGCATGGAGTTCCAAAGAGCATTGTATCAGATAGAGGAACCCAGTTTACCTCAAAGTTCTGGAATCAGTTGCATGAAACTTTGGGTACCAGGCTAGAGTTTAGTACAGCTTTCCATCCACAGACAGATGGACATACCAAGAGAGTCAATCAGATTTTGGAGGATATGCTGAGAGCTTGTGCGCTAGATTATGGATCTAGTTGGGACGAGAATTTGCCATACGCAGAGTTCTCTTACAACAACAGTTATCAATCCAGTTTGAAGATGGCCCGTTTCGAAGCCTTGTACGGAAGGAGGTGCAGGACCCCGTTGTCATGGGATGAAGTTGGAGACCATTAGTTATTTGGACCAGATCTGATTAAGGAGTCTGAACAGAAAGTAAAATTGATTCGCGATAGGCTCAAGGTAGCCCAGTCCAGGCAGAAGAGCTACACAGATTCAAAACGCAAGGAGACAGTTTAAGGAACTGCCTAAGCATACTTTTGCGGATCCAAACTTCTTTGTTCTTTCAAAGTCTTCTTCTTGCATATAAGAACGCAACTTTTGCAATTCCTTGGATTTGAGTAGTAAGCGGCATCCCCTCTGAGTTGTGAGTAAGCGGAACCATTCTTTTTTTGTTCTTCTCCAGATTCTGGCTGGTAGGAATTTGCCTCTTCTTTTTCCAACTGATAAAGTCGGAGACCGAGTTTATCTTCGAGTATCTCCACTTCGAGGAGTTAAGTGCTTTGGAGTTAAGGGAAAGTTAGCGCCACGTTTCGTAGGCCCATACAAAGTTTTGGAGCGTATGGGAGAAGTAGCTTATAAGTTGGAATTGCCCGAAGGATTGTCAGGAGTTCACGACGTGTTCCACGTTTCCTAGTTGAAGAAGTGCCACGCAGAGATGGCTGATATACCGCTAAGAGATACAGTGCCGCTGAAAGCGATTCAGTTGGACAGTGATTTGACCTATGAAGAGAAACCAGTCAAGATTCCTGAGTATGCCAGCCGAGTCACCCGCAGCAAGGTTATCAAGTTTTGCAAAGTTCAGTGGAGCCACCACACGGAGGATGAAGCCACCTGGGAACGAGAGGAAGATCTGTTGAAGGACCACCCTCACCTATTTTCTAGCCAACCCGAATCTCGAGGGCGAGATTCATCTTAAGGGGGGTAGGTTTGTAACATCCCAAATTTTCAATTTGGAATGTTATACAATAGATCATCATTGCATATCATATTTATCTGCATTTTGGTTGATACTAGAAATTTCACACAACTCAAGGACCCCCGGAGAGAGTTGGGGATTTCATTATTTTCATATTTGAGTTTTCTCAAAATTTTAAAATAGGATCATTTGATTTTATTTATTTTATCTTCAATTATTTCTATTATAAAATTATGAGAGAGGGAATAAAATGACTTTCCAAAAATAAAGAAATATTGAGGATTTAATAAAAAATCAAATAAGATTTTATTTTGGTTTTATTTGCTATTTTATTTGAATTTAGGAAAAATTGCACGTTTTCAAAAATTGCATTTAGGGCCAAGAAAATGTTCATCCTGTTCTAAATATTTTATTTAGATGGTGAAAATTTGTTTTGGCATTTTTAGATTTTATTTATTTTTCTAGAATTTTTTTAGTAGTTCTGCTGACCCGGCTGCGGCCGACCCGGTAGCTGTTGCCGCTGCTGCTGTGGAGTTCTGCCCGGGCTGTGTCCCTGCCATGAAGACTCCGGCCTAATTCGGCGGCTCAAGGCGGTCCGGAATACTGCTGCCATCGGAACAGCCCCCGAGCATGCCATCCTGCAGCTGGTACAAAGAGTGTGTCTCGCCCGTTGATGATGCAGTGTCAGAACAGACGGCCGTCTCACCGCCCTCCACCGATCCTTCAGAGTATTCACCGCCGTGGACGCAGCCTACAAAGGCATGCTTCACGACAGATTGAACACGGGTGGTCCTCGCGCGCTGAGCCGTTTCGATGAGGTTGGTGCGGACGTCCGGCTCAGGGCCTGACTCGCCGATCCGGCCGATGAAGACGTGAATTCCTCCGAAGGGGACCCGGTATCCTTACTCAATTGAACTGCCGAAGACCTTCAATATCAAGCCGAATGGGGATTCCTCCGCATCCGGCCCCACTTCGGTCTGTGGCTGAAGACCTTCAATATCAAGCCGAAGGTGGTGGGAGGCCAACAAGCAGAATGCGGCGGAGCCATGGTGGGCAAGATGCCCAATGTTATATGGCTCAAAGGCTCCTTCGTGGAGACCATAAAGGGGTGGCAATCGGCATGGTTCTACATCACCGAGCCGCGCGACACCAACTGGGTGGCGGCCCCCGAGTTTCGATTCGGAATCCCCATGCGGCTCACCTCCTGGAAAGAGAAGGGCCTGTCCTAGGGTTCATCGGTGGAGCTGGACGGACTCCAGAAGTGTATCCGGAATATGGCAAGCAAAAAGCTCAAGCTTGTCAACATAGTCCAGGTCATGCTCATCCGCCGGATCCTCCCGTGTCAACAACGGGACTTCAATTTGTGGGAGTTCGACCCGGCCCAGCACCAGACTCTGAGTGAGCTCTTCGACACGACACATAAGGACGTCTAGAGGGTGTTGTTCAAGGGCGCCGAGGTCCCTCCCTCTCTCACCGAGGACCGCGGGCTAAGCGCGAAGCACCCAGCGCATTCGGTGAGTTATATACATCCGGTAGGATATTTTATTTCCCCTAGCTTAATCATGTGCGGGGTCTGAGCTCCATGCCTTTGACAGGACTGGGTGGAGATGTTGGGGCAGATTAACTGTCCGGCCCCTCTGCCCGAAGACACTACGGACGCTCTCCTGACGGAGATGCTGACTCCGGCTCCTTACAAGGTACCGGAGAAGACCAAGAAGGCCAAGGGAACCCGAAAGAGTTCCCGACGCCAGGTGTTATCGGACTCATCGTCCGATAACTCCGCGACGCACTCCACCCCCGAAGACGAGAAGGAAGATGAAGATGCTCCCTCTCCAGTCGGGGGAGACAAGAAAAGGAAGGCCGCCCCAACCGGGGGGGCGAAGGGTCCAAGAAGGGAAGGACTCTCCTTCCGGACTACTCCACCACCGCCGCCGAAGGCGAAGACGAGTGATTGCTCAGGGCCAAGCCCCTGGCCAAGTCGTAAGTATTCGGATGCCAGAGTAATTCATAGCATACCTTTGTCACACTGCTTCTCCTAACGCCGAATTATGATTATGCAGACCGCCACGAGCCCGTATCAACGTATCGTCGGATGACTCGCTTGGCTCATCGGATATGGATATCAATCCACTTCCAACCGCCACCTCCGCTTGCCCTACGGACAACGCCGAGGTATTGTCTCAAGAGGCACCGGGTCGAGGGGAGACAGTCCCGGAGGCACCTCGAGGCGACCTTCCAGATTCCGGGAGCAGAGGGAGCAAGGCTCCCGAGGGCTCCGAGTTCGGCCCTCAGCCGAACACCGCGCCGGAACCTCCAGTGGTTCCGGACTCAGGCAGGCGGCCTCCTTCCAAAAGGGGCAAGACGCCTGTGCCGGTGACCTCTGTCCATCCAGAGGCACCGGACAATCTGCTGGGAGCGCTTCGCAGTGCTTCCATCGACGAAGAGCACCGCACTATTATGAGTGCGGTGATCTAGAAGGTTCAGTCTGCCAAGAGCGGACTGACTGAAGCCTGTGCCAGCCTTTTGACAGGCTTTGAGGTAAGTATTTGAAATATAGGAAAAATATTACTGCATAGACAGTAGCCCCTGATGCTTTGTTCGGTGTTCACAAAGAAAAGTCGAACAGAGGATCAAACAATATCGCAGGAGTCTAATATAAGTATGTCTATATGCGTATGCAGGCTTCGCTGCTGGCCTCTGCCGCACTGACTGCGGAGGTCGCCGCACTGAAGTAGGACCTCGAAGGGTCCAGGGAAGAGCTCGGTCTTGCCAAGAGGCAGCTCGAGGAGAACAAAGGTAAGTAGTACCTAGTCTATGGATATATATAAAAAGAATGAGATTGCAAAATGACAGGATCATCATAAATTTGTCAGGGGCCACGACCGAGGCGGCGACCCTGAAGCAAGCGCTATCCGAGGCCGAAAACAAAGCGTCCAAGGAGTGCACCGAGCGGGAAAGGCATGAGGCACGAGTGGGCGAGGTGCAGCAAGAGCTCCACGCTCTCGTGACGAAGCATGAGGCGTTCGAGCTTGACTTGAAGACGCGAGAGTCCGAGCTTGCCACGGCCCTTGAGAGTGCAAAGAGTGCCAAGGCCGAAGCCCAAAAGGCCCTCCAGGCGATTGATGCGATGAAGAAGATAGCGGCGGGTAAGGCATTCTATATGCAAAGCAAGCATGTGAAAGTGAATTACTTGTTACTTACCCGAATCCAGAGCTCTCCAGGAGCATTCGCTAATTTGCCTCGCAGCGTGTCAGATGTCGCACAGTTTTACCAGGCCGAGGAGGGAAGCTCAACGGAGAAGCTGTTCTGGTCTCAGTATACTAGGACTGAACACCCGATGCCTCTGAGCGACCAGCTGAAGCAACTGGTCGAGCTCCACAAGGCGGCCGAACAGGCCATGAAGGGCTTTATAGTCCGGATGTGGCCTGGCGACGCCCTTCCCAATAGCTACTTCGGCCTGGTAAGGCGGCTTGTGGATGCCTGCCCACGGCTGGAAGTCATCAAGCGGTCCGTCTGCATTGAAGGTGCACATCGAGCTTTCGCCTGTGTGAAGGTGCAATGGGCCAAGATGGACGACGTGAAGCTGGTGAAGGAAGGGCCGCCGCAGGGCAAGGAGCATCGCCACCCCGAGATGTACTATGCGGGTGTCCTGAAGGGTGCCCATCTTGTAGCGGACGAGTGTGCAAAAGATGTAATATTTGAATGAACTTGCTCGTGTAATCCTGTATTATGAAAACTTGTTCATATGCGCTATGCAACGCTTGTCTGAATTTAAAATATTACCTTCTGTTCGGCTGTTTATCAAATCTGAGAGATGGCTAGTCGTCGGCTTTTGCCCCCACGCCACGAGTGCTGGGGTGTTCGGGATAAACATGAGCACTCTTGTTCCCATTGTTGGGTACTTCGAGGGAGGTGCTCAGCACAACGAACAAGGCAATCGGACTATAATGCGTTATCACTCTCACTTAGCCATAGAATTCTATAATTTTAAATTTCGGCGAAGCCCCTAGTATTCGGAAGGACGAATTCGGCGCGCGATGCACGCCTTAAGCCGGACAGGGCCGACTCCTCGCTCTAAGCGGCATAAGTCTTTAGGGAATTGAAACCTCTCGAACAGCGACCAGTCTCTCGCCTTATCATGACAGTCAGTTTTAGCTTTCTCTACTCAGGTGCTTAGCCCAGCAGAACTGGGGCACAATCGCAGTAGTTCTCCCAGTGCTACCTTAGCCGATATAGCGGAACGTAAGGTACCAAAACATGGGAGCCGGGCAAACCCAACTATTGACCCAAGACATGATTCGGAGCTGATGCATATAATGCTATAAGTTCGGGGTGCCGCACTGTCGAAAGTGTTCGGACTTCTCACGCCGTATTATGGGGTATGCTTAAGCCCCTAGCGTATTGGCCGTACCAGAGTGTACGGGTGCTAGATGTTGTGAATGAACATATATATATATATATAAAGGAAGAATGCAATAATAGTCTTAATGCTATGCATTGTTTATTCAGAAAGGTGCGTTAAAGCAGAATGATACAAGTAGTGCGATAAGCAAAAAGTGGGACTGTTTAACATGTCCCTTCCAAGGGCAAGCTGAGGAATAGTATTAAAGCAAATATTTCACTCGTTATCGTAATCCACCTGGGAGTTCCGTGGTGTGACGTAGCTTTCTGCCTCCTTGGTTGCTGCATCATGTGTTCGGCAATCATGCTGCCGGACAGGGTTTCCAGACATTAAAGTCCTAAAAGAGAAAAATAACAAAGCGGGAAGCCCCTAGTGCGGTTTAAGCCGCGACTTGGAGCGTGCCGCAGTCGTGCCCCCCTCCCCGCCTGTGCCCATGGTATTTTTAATGCGTAATTATGTACGCGTGGCACGGATTTTGCCGCTTGGCTGGGACCGGGGTGGGGGCTGCATTGCTATGTGAGCTCAGGACGTGCCAGGCGGTCATGTTGCCGATTACTCCGGGCGCGCTTGAAGGTGTCCGGGTCCTTAATCGCCGAACTAGTGGATTGCCTTAAGAGGCTGCTTTGCGCTTCTGCTGCGAGGGCCGCAGTGTGCTCCTCCGTGCGGAGAGAGCGCTCTGTGTTTCCATTGACTGTGGTGACCCCCCGAGGTCCTGGCATCTTGGGCTTGAGATATGCATAATGCGGTACCGCATTGAATCTTGAAAATGCGGTTTGCCCGAGCAGTGCATGGTAGCCACTGCGGAACGGGACTATGTCGAAGATTAACTCTTCGCTTCGGAAGTTATCCGGAGATCCGAAGACCACTTCTAGTGTTACTGAGCATGTGCAATGGGCCTCTACACCTGGTATGACGCCTTTAAAGGTCGTTTTAGTGGGTTTGATCCTTGAGGGGTCTATACCCATTTTGCGCATTGTGTCCTGATAAAGCAGGTTCAGGCTACTGCCGCCGTCCATTAGGACTCGAGTGAGGTGAAATCCGTCAATGATTGGGTCTAGGACTAGTGCGGCGAATTCGCCATGACGGATACTAGTGGGGTGGTCCCTACGATCGAAGGTGATCGGACAGGAGGACCATGGGTTGAACTTGGGGGCGACTGGCTCCAACGCATATACGTCCCTGAGTGCATGCTTCCGCTCCCTCTTGGGGATGTGGGTTGCGTATATCATGTTCACCGTCCGCACTTGTGGGGGGAACCTATTCTGTCCTCCGGTGTTCGGCTTCCGGGGCTCCTCCTCGTCATCGCTATGTGACCCCTTATCCTTGTTTTCAACATTTAACTTGCCGGCCTGCTTGAACGCCCAACAATCCCTGTTGGTGTGGTTGGCTGGCTTGTCGGGGGTGCCGTGTATTTGACACGAGCAATCGAGTATACGTTCCAAACTGGACGGGCCCGGAGTGCTTCTTTTGAATGGCTTTTTCCGCTGACCGGGTTTAGAGCCTTTGAATCCGGCATTGACTGTCGTATCCTCAGTATTGTCGCTGTTAATGCGGCGCTTATGCTTGTTGCGATGTGACCTGCCATTGCCGTCCTTGGTATCCAAAGTACCATGGTTCTTTGATATGTTATTACTGCGAGCCAGCCAGCTATCTTCTCCCGCACAAAAGCGGGTCATGAGTGTCGTGAGGGCTGCCATAGATTTCGGCTTTTCCTGGCCAAGGTGCCGGACGAGCCACTCGTCGCGGATGTTGGGCTTAAAAGCTGCTAGGGCCTTTGCATCCGGACAGTCAACGATTTGATTTTTCTTTGTTAGGAACTGTGTCCAGAATTGCCTAGCCGGTTCCTCTGGTTGCTGAATTATGTGGCTCAAGTCATCGGCATCTGGGGGTCGCACATAAGTGCCCTGGAAGTTGTCGAGGAATGCGGCTTCCAGATCCTCCCAACAGCCAATGGACTCTGCTAGCAAGCTATTGAGCCAATGCCGAGCTGGTCCTTTGAGCTTGAGTGGGAGGTATTTAATGGCGTGTAGATCATCACCGCGGGCCATGTGGATATGCGGGAGGAAATCCTCGATGCATACCGCAGGATCTGTTGTGCCGTCGTATGATTCAATATTTACGGGTTTGAAACCCTCTGGGATTTGATGATCCATTACTTCGTCTGTGAAGCATAGGGGGTGTGCGGCGCCTCTGTACTGGGCTATGTCGCAACGCAGCTCGAATGAGTCTTGCCCACTGTGTTCGGCCCGGCCGGACTTACTTTTACTATATCCGGTGTGACGATTATCGTCTCGCCTAGTGGCGCGCCCTCGTGATCCGTAGATCGATCTTGCATGTTTTGCTTTGTCCTCCAATACGTCTCGCAGGTCTGGCGTATTTCCCCATGCCTTTTTATTTGAATGGCGTCGGGGTGCGGGCTGAGCTTTTGGCTGGAATGTTTCTCTGTCGCGGCCACAAGGTGGCCGATTAGCCGCGTAATACGCCGGGGATGTAGGTTTCGGTGCTTCCTCCTCTAGTCGGGGTAGCAACCTGCACTTTGGGTAACTCTTGGAGGGGCGTTCGAGTTTATATTCCTCGGCCGCCAGGACTTCAGTCCATCTGTCGGCTAGCAAATCTTGATCAGCTTGAAGCTGCTGCTGCTTTTTCTTAAGGCTATTTGCCGTGGCTATAAGCCGGCGCTTGAAGCGCTCTTGTTCGACGAGATCCTCTGGCATGACGATTTCGTCATCGTAGAGGCTTGCCTCGTCTTCGGAGGGAGGCATGTAATTATCATCCTCCGCCTCTCCATCTGTCGCTCTCTCAGGAGGGCTGGCTCCTTCATCCTCCTGCTCTAAATCTTGCTTGAGGGGATTGTTGTTGTCTTCGGCACTGTCCGGAGTGCTATTATCTCCGGTGCCAGTGTCACCACTTTTGCCTTGGCGAGACTTAGAGCGGCGCCATTGACGGCGGCACTTGGGTTGTTTCTTGGAGGGGTCATTCTCCGTTGTCTCGTCGCCATTGCCTTCTTTGGGTGTGTCCACCATGTATATATCGTATGATGAGGTGGCTGTCCAGTGCCCTGTGGGCAGTGGTTCCTCTTCGACTCCCGCATCGTCGTCCATACCGTCGATGTCTTCGGAGTCGAAGTCGAGCATGTCGGTTAAGTCATCGACAATGGCTACTAAGTGGGTGGTGGGTGGGTGGCGAATTTCTTCATCATCCGCATCCCAATCCTGCCGGACGTAGTTCGGCTAGGCCTCTCCTGACAAGGAGAGAGACCTTAATGAGTTCAGTATGTCGCCAAAGGGCGAGTGCTGAAAAATATCCGCGGAGGTAAACTCCATGATCGGCTCCCAATCGGATTCGACAGGAACGGGCGCAGGCGGTTCGGAGTCCGTGGCCGGAGAAGGATCCGGCAGTTTGGCAACACGGCTCTCGTGAAGGGTAAGGTCGATATTCGGCTCGATCGCCGCTGAGGATACGGCCTCCATGACGGGGTTCATCCACCCGTCCATGGATGGCGCAACTGGCTCCAAATTGAGGCTCGGAGCGGCTGCCGGTGCGATCTCCTGAATACGGTCCGATGGTAGAGCTAAATCGTACTCATCGTGACCGCATGGCGCACAAGGTAGGGGCTCGAATCCATCGAAGATCAAGTCTCCGCGAACATCGGCCGTGTAATTTAAGATTCCAAACCTGACCTGGTGGCCAGGGGCGTAACTTTCGATCTGCTCCAGATGGCCAAGCGAGTTGGCCCGAAGTGCGAAGCCGCCGAACACAAAGATCTTTCCGAGGAGAAAAGTCTCACCCTGGACTGCATCGCTATCGATGATCGTAGGATCCATCAAGCCTAAAGGCGATGACACAGAGGAACTCTCAATGAAAGCACCAATGTCGGTGTCAAAACCGGCGGATCTCGGGTAGGGGGTCCCGAACTGTGCGTCTAAGGAGGATGGTAACAGGAGGCAGGGGACACGATGTTTTACCCAGGTTCGGGCCCTCTTGATGGAGGTAAAACCCTACGTCCTGCTTGATTTATTCTTGATGATATGGGCATTACAAGAGTTGATCTACCTCGAGATCGGAGAGGCTAAACCCAGAAGCTAGCCTATGGTATGATTGTATGTTGTCCTATGGACTAAAACCCTCCGGTTTATATAGACATCGGAGGGGGCTAGGGTTACACAAGGTCGGTTACAAAGGAGGAGATACACATATCCGTATTGCTTAGCTTGCCTTCCACACCAAGTAGAGTCCTATCCGGACACGAGACGAAGTCTTCAATCTTGTATCTTCATAGTCCAATAGTCCGGCCAAAGGATATAGTCCGGTTGTCCGGAGACCCCCTAATCCAGGACTCCCTCAATGACCCACTTCCTATTGATGATAGCTTTCCTGATGAGCAATTAAATGTCATAAATGCTTCTCATACTGCTCCATGGTATGCTAATTATGCTAATTACATTGTTGCTAGGTTTATACCACCTAGTTTCACATACCGGCAAAAGAAAAAGTTCTTCTATGATTTGAGACATTACTTTTGGGATGACCCACATCTTTATAAAGAAGTAGTAGATGGTGTTATTAGACGTTGTGTACCTGAGCATGAACAGGAACAGATCCTACGCAAGTGTCACTCCAAAGCTTATGGAGGACACCATGCTGGAGATAGAACTGCACATAAGGTATTGCAATCTGGTTTTTATTGGCTTACCCTCTTCAAGGATGCCCGTAAGTTTGTCTTATCTTGTGATGAATGTCAAAGAATTGGTAATATTAGTAGAAGTCAAGAAATTCCTCTGAACTATTCACTCGTTATTGAACCATTTGATGTTTGGGGCTTTGACTATATGGGACCCTTTCCTTCCTCTAATGGATATACATATATTTTAGTTGATGTTGATTATGTTATTAAGTGGGTAGAAGCTATTCCAACTAGTAGTGCTGATCATAACACTTCTATTAAAATGCTTAAAGAAGTTATTTTTCCAAGATTTGGAGTCCCTGGATATTTAATGACTGATGGTGGTTCACATTTTATTCATGGTGTTTTCCATAAAATGCTAGCTAAATATGATGTTAATCATAGAATTGCATCTCCTTATCATCCTCAGTCTAGTGGTCAAGTAGAATTGAGTAATAGAGAGCTCAAATTAATTTTGCAAAAGACTGTTAATAGATCTAGAAAAAATTGGTCCAAGAAACTTGATGATGCATTATGGGCCTATAGAACTGCATATAAAAATCCTATGGGTATGTCTCCGTATAAAATGGTTTATGGAAAAGCATGTCACTTACCTCTCGAACTAGAACACAAAGCATATTGGGCTATTAAAGAACTCAATTATGATTTCAAACTTGCCGGTGAGAAGAGGTTATTTGATATTAGCTCACTTGATGAATGGAGAACCCAAGCCTATGAAAATGCCAAGTTGTTTAAAGAAAAAGTTAAAAGATGGCATGACAAAAGAATACAAAAGCGTGAGTTTAATGCAGGTGATTATGTATTTCTATACAACTCTCGTTTAAGATTTTTTGCAGGAAAACTTCTCTCTAAATGGGAAGGTCCTTATGTTATCGAGGAGGTCTATCGTTCTGGTGCCATAAAAATCAACAACTTCGAAGGCACAAATCCGAAGGTGGTGAACGGTCAAAGAATCAAACATTATATCTCAGGTAATCCCATAAATGTTGAAACCAATATTATTGAAACCGTAACCCCGGAGGAATACATAAGGGACACTTTCCGGAACGTTTCAGACTCCGAAAAGGAATAGGTACGTGGTACGGTAAGTAAACCGACTCCAAAATAGTTTTGAAGGCAATATTTCTCCATTTTGGAATATTTAGAATAATAGAAAAAATAAGTAGTAGTCCGGGAAGGACACGAGGTCTCCACGAGGGTGGAGGGCGCGCCCGCGCCCCCCTACCTCATGTGCTCTCCAGACTCCGTTTTCGTACACGACACGTATTTTGGTCGGTAAAAATTCATTATATAATCTCCCGGAGGTTTTGACTCCCGTATCACGCAAATATCTCCTGTCTTTGTTTTGAGGTGTCCTGCTGCAGACAGAGCAACATGTCGTCCCAGGATTCGAAAGGAGAAAGCTATGTGACTGATTACCTTGCAGATCCTAAGGTCTATGGGGATGTGGAGCATTGCAGTTGGACTACGGAAGAAGAAGAGGACTATGAACCCAAGGGAAAGGAGGAGACGAGCTCAGATGAAGATGAAGTCCCACTACCTCAACCTGGGGACATGCATGTGGAGTTCAAAAAGTCAAGCCTCCCGGATAGGGTAAAGAAACCTAAGATCGAGTTTATCCCTTTTCGCCTCTTGCAGGAAAACAAGCAGGAACTATGCAAAAAGATACTGAGCCTGGATGTAGCGACCAGACCTCAAACAGTCTGATCTCTGTGCTCTGATGTCATCCCTGGATCAGTAATGCTGACACCATACAGTACTCGGAGGATTTATAGCAGAGTAGTAATCACACACTTATTACATCGAGTGTCTCAAAAGAGAACTTATTACAATAAGTATGGCTTAAGGCCATCTAATAACGATAACAGCGGAAGGCTTGGAAGATAAGTGAGTCCATCAACTCCAACGGCGTCACTGAGTATAGAACCACGACCTAAAAACTCCTTAATCGTCGTCTGAAAAGTCTGCAACATTAACGTTGCAGCCCGAAATGGGTCAGCACATGGAATATGCCGGCAAGGTAACACATAGAGAGTAATGGAATGAAACAGCTATACTATATGCATATTTGGTTGGTGGAAAGCTCTATGGTTACAGTTTTGTGTAAAGCCAATTTTTCCTTAATTCAAAGGAATAAAATTTAATTACTATCATGGTGGTTGTTAAACATTGAGAATGGTTGACAGCATTCTCAATCCCAATTAAGCATCATCATTAACAAAACCCAACAAAATTAATTTAGGGTAACATGTTGAGATTCACATGATAATCCAGGTACTAGATACTCAAGATGTCCATAACCGGGGACATGGCTAACCATGATTAGTTTATTACACTCTGCAGAGGTTTGCACACTTTTCCCCACAAGACTCGATCGCCTCCGTTTGGTTTCTCGCACTACATGGTGTTTGAGAAGACGGATGACCGAGACATAGTCTTTCAGAAGCACTAGCACCTTACGATCGGGTAGACCGTACCACCTACATCCCCTACATCTGCTAGTCTACCACTGTAAGAGTTCGCACAACTTAGTCAACTATGCTAGAGCCCATAATAGCTTGTGGCTGCACACACAAGTTTCTAGTATGAATAGTCTCATGATCCCTTTGAGCCTGGGTGGCGGTCCAAAAGAAAACAGGCAAGTCCTGGAATACCCAGGTGCCTCAATCCACCTAGACGTGTGTTTAAGTTGCCACCTTAGATAAACCATTAATTAACAATCTCACATCTGTCATGGATTTCACTCACCCAATCCACGTCTACTAGCATAGCATGGCACAATAAGCAAACGTAGAAGTAACTCCCAAAGGTTTGAAAATAAACAGGTAATAGGTACTACCTCATCTAATTCCAATCCCACAATTTAATTAGATCCTAATCATGCAATGTGTGAGGATTGATCTAATGCAATAAAACTGGGTAGTAGGAAAGGTATGATCAAAGTGTTACTTGCCTTGCTGATGATCCGCGAAACCTAACGATTCGAAGTAACAGGCGGCGCACTCTGGGTATTCTATCGCAGACAAACAAACAAGCATACAATAAGTACTCATCTAATGCACAGGTAAAACTCAAATAAGATATCTAACCAGAATGTTCAACTTAAGAACTCCGGTTGGCAAAAAGAATCAAATCGAACGAAGCAACGAAAGTCAAACAGCGAAAGAAAACAACTTCGTTCTAGTAATCTGTATCTAGGGAAAATTTTACAGTAGCAAAACCTTGTTTAAGTTGATTAAACGGATAGAGGGTTTCGAGACGTATCCCTAGGCGCTTGAATCGCCTGATTCCGATAAACGAGCGAAAAGTTAAACTAAAACGAAAATCGGATCAGGAATCGCGATCAGAAAAATCACGGATTTAATCCGAGAAAAAGAAAAACGACGAACGCCGAAATTTTTTCTCTCTTTTTTTTCGGCACGAAAAACGAGGCACGACGAACCTCGGGCGACGGGATCGTCGTCGTCGTCGGCGGCGGCTCCGGCGACGCGCGCGGATCGAGGCGGGGCTGATGGGCTGGGGCGGCTCGGGGCGGCGCTATTTAAAGGCTGCCCCCGGGCGGTGTCCCGCTCGGGTACGGCCCGAAGTCGGTTCGTTTTTTTAATTATTCCGCTCGGAAGAAAAATAAAAAGAAATACTAAACGGACTCCAAAAATTCCGAAATAAATTTTCACGGGCTTCTAAAATCAAGCCACACAAGGTGAACATTTATTTGGGCCCTAAATGTAATTTTGAAAAACGCACATTTTTCCTAAATTCAAATAAAACACCGAAAAACTCTGAAATAAAATCTTATTTGATTTTATTATTAAATCCTCAATATTTATTTATTTTGGGAAAGTCATTTTATTCCCTCTCTCATATTTTTGTAATAGGAATAATTGATGATAAAATAAATAAAATCAAATGATCCTATTCTCAAATTTTGAGAGAACTCAAATATGAAAATAACGAAATCCCCAACTCTCTCCGTGGGTCATTGAGTTGCGTAGAATTTCTAGGATCAAGCAAAATGCAAAATAAAATATGATATGCATGATGATCTAATGTATAACATTCCAAATTGAAAATTTGGGATGTTACAAACCTACCCCACTTAAGATGAATCTCGCCCTCGAGATTCGGGTTGGCTAGAAAATAGGTGAGGGTGGTCTTTGAGCAAATCTTCCTCTCGCTCCCAGGTGGCTTCATCCTCCGTGTGGTGGCTCCACTGAACCTTGCAAAACTAGATAACCTTGCTGCGAGTAACTCGGCTGGCAAACTCGAGAATCTTAACTGGTTTCTCCTCGTAGGTCAAATCGTTATCCAACTGAATAGTTTCCAAAGGCACTGTATCTCTCAACGGTATGTCAGCCATCTCCGCGTGACATTTCTTTAACTGAGAAACGTGGAACACATCATGTACTCCTGACAATCCTTCGGGCAATTCCAACTTGTAGGCCACTTCTCCCATACGCTCCAAAACTCGATATGGTCCTACAAATCGTGGTGCTAACTTCCCTTTAACTCCAAAACGCTTTGTTCCCCGAAGTGGAGATACTCGAAGATAAGCTCTATCTCCAACTTCGTAAACTGTCTCCTTGCGTTTAGAATCCGCATAACTCTTCTGTCTGGACTGGGCTACTTTGAGCCGATCGTGAATCAACTTCACCTTCTGTTCAGACTCTTTAATCAAGTTAGGTCCAAACAACTGGCGGTCTCCAACTTCGTCCCATGACAGCGGTGTCCCGCACCTCCTTCCGTACAATGCTTCGAAAGGGGCCATCTTTAAACTGGTTTGGTAACTTTTGTTGTAAGAGAACTCTGCATATGGCAAATTATCGTCCCAACTAGATCCGTAATCTAGCACACAAGCTCTTAGCATATGCTCCAAAATCTGATTGACTCTCTCGGTCTGTCTATCTGTCTGTGGATGAAAAGCTGTACTGAATTCTAGCCTGGTTCCCAAAGTTTCATGCAACTGCTTCCAGAACTTTGAGGTAAACTGGGTTCCTCTATCTGATACGATACTCCTTGGAACTCCATGCAGACATACGATCCTGGTCATGTATATCTTTGCCAACTTAGCACTGGTGTAAGTGGTCTTTACCAGGATGAAATGAGCTACTTTCGTCAATCGATCAACTACAACCCAAATCGAGTCATAGCCTGAACGAGTCCTGGGCAATCCCGTGATAAAATCCATGCCTAGCTTATCCCACTTCCATTCGGGTATCGGCAATGGTTGTAACAATCCTGCTGGCTTCTGATGCTCTGCCTTTACTCTCTGACATACATCACAAGCTGCCACATACTCCGCTATATCCTTTTTCATTCTGGTCCACCAGAAAATATCCTTCAAATCCAAATACATCTTGGTATTTCCTGGGTGAATCGAATACGGTGAATCGTGAGCCTCTTGCAAAATCAACTTCCTGATCTCTGGGTCATTGGGCACGTAAACGCGGTCTTCAAACCATAGGGTGTCGTGCTCATCCTCACGAAATCCTTTAGCTTTTCCTTTGCTCAGTTTCTCCTTTATAGCGGCAATCTCTTTGTCAGCTTTCTGAGCTTCCCTGATTTTATCCATCAAGGTTGACTGAATCTCCAATGCTGCTACATAACCTCTCGGAACTATTTCCAAATATAGTTCACGAAGATTATCTGCTAACTCCTTGGGTATTTCTCCCGTCATTAACGTATTGACATGGCTCTTACGGCTTAAGGCGTCAGCTACTACATTAGCCTTTCCGGGGTGATAATGCAATTTCATATCACAATCCTCGATAAGCTCCAACCATCTCCTTTGTCTGAGATTTAACTCCTTCTGTGTGAAAATGTACTTCAAACTCTTATGATCCGTGTACACCTCACAATGGTTTCCAATGAGAAAATATCTCCATGTCTTCAATGCATGCACTACGGCTGCTAACTCCAAATCATGCGTAGCATAATTCAACTCATGAGGCTTCAGTTGTCTTGAGGCATATGAAACAACTCTCCCTTCCTGCATAAGCACCGCTCCAAGTCCTCGATGTGAAGCGTCACAATACACCTCATAATATTTGGTCTGGTCTGGCAAAATCAACACTGGTGAGGTAACCAAACGTTTCTTCAATTCCCGGAAACTAGCCTCACATTCCTCTATCCATATGAACTTGGTATCCTTCTTCAACAACTCAGTCATAGGCTTCGCAATCTTTGAGAAATTCTCAATAAATCTCTGGTAGTATCCTGCGAGTCCAAGGAAACTCCGGATCTCTCCAACTGTTGTTGGGGCTTCCCACTTGGTCACGGTTTCAACTTTAGCGGGATCTACTGCTATACCTTCTCCAGATATAACATGTCCGAGGAATCCTACTTCCTTCAACCAAAACTCACATTTGCTGAACTTGGCATATAATTGATGTTCTCTGAGCTTTCCAAGTACCAAACGCAAATGCTCCTTATGTTCCTCTTCATTCTTCGAATAAACCAGGATGTCATCAATGAACACTACGACGAACTTATCCAAAAACTCCATAAACACTTTGTTCATCATGTTCATAAAATAGGCAGGTGCGTTAGTCAGACCAAATGACATAACGGTATACTCATACAGCCCATACCTAGTAGTAAAGCTGTCTTCGGAATATCCTGTTCTCGAATCTTCAACTGGTGGTATCCTGATCACAGATCGATCTTGGAAAATACCTTAGCTCCTTGCAATCGATCAAACAGATCGTTGATCATTGGTAGTGGGTACTTGTTCTTGATCGTTACTTCATTCAATCCTCGATAATCAACAACCATCCTTAACGATCCATCCTTCTTCTCCACTAGTAGTACTGGCGATCCCCAAGGTGAAGAACTTGGGCGGATATATCCCTTATCCAGTAACTCCTTAATCTGCTTCTTAATTTCCACCAAATCCTTTGCTGGCATCCTATATGGTCTCTTTGATATTGGCCCTGTGCCTGGCAATAGCTCAATCAAAAACTCAATATCTCTATCCGGTGGCATGCCTGGCAACTCCTCTGGAAATACATCAGGGAAATCCATTACCACTGGTACTTCCTCCTGCACAACTCCTGTTAGGCAATTTACTTGAGTCCTCTTTGGCACATGCCGGGATACATACTTGATCCTTCTCCCTTCTGGGGTGGTAAGCAAAATTAACTTACTAGCACACTCAATATTCCCTTCATACTTTGATAACCAATCCATGCCTAATATCACATCCAATCCTTGAGATTCCAATACTATTAGGTCTGAGGGAAAAACATAGTTACCAATCCTTAATGGTAACCGATCACACCATAGACTAGCCACATACTCTGCTCCGGGCGAGGTTACTAACATGGGTGACCTAAGGGCTTGGGTTGGTAGGTTATACTTATCCACAAATCCCCTTGAGATGTATGAACGCGATGCGCCAGTATCAAAAAGAACGAGTGCAGTAAATGACTTAACCAAAAACTTACCTATTACTGCATCGGGCTGAGCTTCAACCTCCTCCATGCTAACGTGGTTCACCTGTCCCCTGTTGAAAGGGTTCGGCTTCTTCCCAGAACTTCCATTGCTGTTTCCATTTTGTAATTCAGGACATTCATTGGCATAATGTCCTGTCTTCGAACACTTAAAGCAAGTGACTTGGCTTAGGTCCTTCTTGGCTGGGGTTGAGGGGTTGGTGCGGTTCTGGCTGTTGCTTCCTCCGTTGCCATTACCATTCTTGGTGCCATTGTGATTGTGCGAGCTACCTCCTCCATGAGTATGCTGAAAATGTCCTCCCGGTCTAGGGGTAAAACGTGGCTTCTGTTGAGCTCCTAAATTGTACTTCCCTTGTCCATACTTCCTCTTGTGATTCTCAATCTGCTGCTGCTTCCCTTCAATCATAAGAGCATGATCTACCAACTCCTGGTAGTTTTTGAAGGTTGCTACCATCAACTGCATGCTCAACTCATCATTCAGTCCTTCCAAAAACTTCTCCTGCTTAGCTGCATCTGTAGCGATGTCATCTAGGGCATAACGTGCTAGCTTACTAAATTCCTCCACACACTGGCCAACTGTCCTTCCTCCTTGGCGCAAGTTGCGAAACTCACGCTTCTTCATGGCCATAGCCCCTGCTGAAACGTGTGCAATACAAAAAGCCTGCTGAAACTGGTCCCATGTGACAGTGTCAACTAGGAAAGTGGCTGTGAAATTTTCTCACCATGATGCTGCTGGTCCTTCTAACTGATGTGCGGCAAACTTCACCTTCTCTGCATCTATGCATCCTGCTGTGGTCAACTCCCTAGCTGTCTTGCGGAGCCAATCATCTGCTACTATTGGCTCGGTGCTACTGGAAAACACCGACGGATTCAGCCTAAGAAAACGGGCTAAGTGGTCAACGGGTGGTGGTGGTGGTGGGTTGTTGTTGTTGTTCCCCTGGTTCTGATTCTGGACTAGTAACTGCATCAATGTGTTCTGCTACTGGATCAACTGGGTGAGCTCTGGTGGAAAGGCAAATCCGGGGTCACGTCTCGGAGGCATTGAGGGTTTAGAAAAGATGAGATATAAGAATAGAGGGGGTCTAAAGAGAAAACACTACCCATATGCACATGAGGCAAAAGCAAACAATTCACTTCAATCAATCAAACAAGGGCATACAATCGATCTATCTATCACAAAAGTGCTTGGACTACTATATTTACATGGTGGACTACTACTACTGATGAGGTGGTCTACTAGAAATATTCTTCGGTCGTTGACTCCATGATATCTGCTCCAGCTTCATCAACATAGCCATCATCGCTACTATCAGCTTCCGAGTCGGTGCCGTTGATGATGATTTAGTCTTCCGGGCTAATTTTCTGAGGTTCTTCGTCTTCATCTACTGGCGTAGGGTCTCCCATAAATATTCCAATCTTCTTGATCAGGTCGTCATTCTTCTCCACCAATACATCAATTTCCTCTTCATAATCTTCACGTGTAGCCTTGAGTTCTTCCTCCAGTTCCTTGGTTCTAGTCTTAGCCTTCTTCAGATCTATCATGTCGGCGCACATCTGGTTCTCCTGTCGTCGAATGTGCTGATTTAACTCCTGGATAAAAGCTGCGATTGATCTATCCTTCCTGGTGCTGATCATCTCCCAGTGTTCATCTCGGCGCCCACAAATCTGGTAGATAGTATCCTTGAGATCCTTGCGGTAGACTTCTCCAATGCGTCCCATGGCGATGTGAGCTGCCATGCTCTTTCCTAGACTCCAAGTTGGTGCATCAAAATAAAATTCTATGGGCTTAGTGACTGGCATGAACGTCCTTCCTGGTACTTGAACTTGAATCATCCAGCGCTCTTCTTCAGATAAAGTGGCGTTGTAGGTTCCCGTGAAGCTTGGTACTCCTATATTCAGGTATCTAGTGACTTCCTTCAAGTGGCGTCCGAAGGGTGTATCTTCATCCGGTTGTGTGAACTTGTTCCTTGCATCCGCCATCCTAAAGAGTAGAAAAGATGAAAGGTCAGAAGAGAAGAGAGTGAATAGTGATCTAGGTCTTTAGCTTAGTGGTCGTGTCCTACAGTCAGCGTGTGCTCTGATACCATCTCTGTAGCGACCAGACCTCAAACAGTTTGATCTCTGTGCTCCGGTGTCATCCCTGGATCAGTAATGCTGACACCACACAGTACTCGGAGGATTTATAGCAGAGTAGCAATCACACACTTATTACATCGAGTGTCTCAAAAGAGAACTTATTACAATAAGTATGGCTTAAGGCCATCTAATAACGATAACAGTGGAAGGCTTGGAAGATAAGTGAGTCCATCAACTCCAATGGCATCACTAAGTATAGAACCACGACCTAAAAACTCCTTAATCATCGTCTGAAAAGTCTGCAACATTAACGTTGCAGCCCGAAACGGGCCAGCACATGGAATATGCTGGCAAGGTAACACATAGAGAGTAATGGAATGAAACAGCTATACTATATGCATATTTGGCTGGTGGAAAACTCTATGGTTACAGTTTTGCGTAAAGCCAATTTTTCCCTACTTCAAAGGAATAAAATTTAATTACTATCATGGTGGTTGTTAAACATTGAGAATGGTTGACAACATTCTCAATCCCAATTAAGCATCATCATTAACAAAACCCAACAAAATTAATTTAGGGTAACATGTTGAGATTCACATGATAATCCAGGTACTAGATACTCAAGATGTCTATAACCGGGGACACAGCTAACCATGATTAGTTTATTACACTCTGCAGAGGTTTGTGCACTTTTCCCCACAAGACTCGATCGCCTCCGTTTGGTTTCACGCACTACATGGTGTTTGAGAAGACGAATGACCGAGACATAGTCTTTCAGAAGCACTAGCACCTTACGATCGGGTAGACCGTACCAACCTACATCCCCTACATCTGCTAGTCTACCACTGTAAGAGTTCGCACGACTTAGTCAACTATGCTAGAGCCCATAATAGCTTGTGGCTGCACACGGAAGTTTCTAGTATGAATAGTCTCATGATCCCTTTGAGCCTGGGTGGCGGTCCAAAAGAAAACAGGCAAGTCCTGGAATACCCAGGTGCCTCAATCCACCCAGATGTGTGTTTAAGTTGCCACCTTAGATAAACCATTAATTAACAATCTCACATCTGTCATGGATTTCACTCACCCAATCCACGTCTACTAGCATAGCATGGCACAATAAGCAAACGTAGAAGTAACTCCCAAAGGTTTGAAAATAAACAGGTAATAGGTACTACCTCATCTACTTCCCATCCCACAATTTAATTAGATCCTAATCATGCAATGTGTGAGGATTGATCTAATGCAATAAAACTGGGTAGTAGGAAAGGTATGATCAAAGTGTTACTTGCCTTGCTGATGATCCGCGAAACCTAATGATTCGAAGTAACATGCGACGCACTCTGGGTATTCTATCACAGACAAACAAACAAGCATATAATAAGTACTCATCTAATGCACAGGTAAAACTCAAATAAGAGATCTAACCAGAATGTTCAACTTAAGAACTCCGGTTGGCAAAAAGAATCAAATCGAACGAAGCAACGAAAGTCAAACGGCGAAAGAAAACAACTTCGTTCTAGTAATCTGGATCTAGGGCAAATTTTACAGTAGCAAAACCTTGTTTAAGTTGATTAAACGGATAGAGGGTTTCGAGACGAATCCCTAGGCGCTTGAATCGCCTGATTCCGATAAACGAGCGAAAAGTTAAACTAAAACAAAAATTGGATCAGGAATCGCGATCAGAAAAATCGCGGATTTAATCCGAGAAAAAGAAAAACGACGAACGCTGAATTTTTTTTCTCTCTTTTTTTTCGGCACGGAAAACGAGGCGCGGCAAACCTCGGGCGACGGGATCGTCGTCGGCGGCGGCGGCGGCTCCGGTGGCGCGCGCGGATCGAGGTGGGGCTGATGGGCTGGGGCGGCTCGGGGCGGCGCTATTTAAAGGCTGCCCCGGGCGGTGTCCCGCTCGGGTACGGCCCGAAGTCGGTTCGTTTATTTAATTATTCCGCTCATAAGAAAAATAAAAAGAAATACTAAACGGACTCCAAAAATTCCGAAATAAATTTTCACGGGCTTCTAAAATCAAGCCGCACAAGGTGAATATTTATTTGGGCCCTAAATGCAATTTTGAAAAACGCACATTTTTCCTAAATTCAAATAAAACACTGAAAAACTCCGAAATAAAATCTTATTTGATTTTATTATTAAATCCTCAATATTTCTTTATTTTGGGAAAGTCATTTTATTCCCTCTCTCATATTTTTGTAATAGAAATAATTGATGATAAAATAAATAAAATCAAATGATCCTATTCTCAAAATTTGAGAGAACTCAAATATGAAAATAACGAAATCCCCAACTCTCTCCGTGGGTCATTGAGTTGCGTAGAATTTCTAGGATCAACCAAAATGCAAAATAAAATATGATATGCATGATGATCTAATGTATAACATTCCAAATTGAAAATTTGGGATGTTACACTGGAGCAGGAGATCGAGTGTAACACCCACGATGCGGCTATATCTCCCACGTGTTGGGGCATGACTTAGAGGCATAACCGCATTGTAGGCATGTCGCAAGAAGGGTAATCTTTACACGTCCCATGTACTGAATAAGAAAGAGATAAAGAGTTGCCTTACAATCGCCACTTCACACAATACATAAATATAGCATTACATCATCCAGAATACAATCAAGGTCCGACTACGAAACCAAAATAAAGACAACCCCAAATGCATAAGATCCCCAATCGCCCCAACTGGGCTCCACTACTGATCGTCTGGAAAGGAAACATAGTAACGTCCTGAATCCTCGTCAAACTCCCACTTGAGTTCGGTCGCATCCCCTGGACTGACATCATCGGCACCTGCATCTGG
Source organism: Triticum urartu (assembly GCF_056163025.1). Taxonomy (NCBI): domain Eukaryota; kingdom Viridiplantae; phylum Streptophyta; class Magnoliopsida; order Poales; family Poaceae; genus Triticum; species Triticum urartu. Next base: position 237,215,922 of record NC_141873.1, read on the forward strand.
TTTTGGAAGTAATCTGTGAGTCACGGGGACTATAAGTTTTTGTCTTCTTCGATTGTTCTTGGTGACTCGGATATTGATCTAATTCTCGGCATGGACTGGCTTTCTAAGCACAAGGCTCAACTTGATTGTGCTGCCAGAGAGATTCAATTGACACACTCGTCTGAGGATGTGATCGTCTTTGCCGCTCATGACGATACCATTCGAATGTTTTCTCTCAATGAGAAGGGCGAGTTGAATGCCATCTCTCAGATTCCAGTCGTTTGTGAATATCAAGATGTCTTTCCAGAAGAGCGTCCAGGAATGCCTCCTCACCGGCCAGGTGAATTCGTCATCGATCTTGAGCCTGGCACGGAATATGTTTGCAAACGTCCTTACAAGCTTGGACCAGAAGAGTTGAAGGAGCTGAAGAAGCAACTCGATATACAAGAGCGCATGGGTCTGATCAGACCGAGTTCTTCTCCATGGGGTTGTGGTGTTCTTTTTGTCAAGAAGAAGGATGGCATGGACCGACTTTGTGTCGACTACCGCCCATTGAACAAGAAGACCATAAAGAACAAGTACCCACTTCCCAACATCAATGAGCTTTTCGAACAACTCAAAGTTGCTCAAGTATTCTCCAAGCTTGACCTCTGTATGGGCTATCATCAGATTCGCATTCGTGAACAAGATATCCCCAAGACAGCATTCAGAACAAGTTATGGTTCCTATGAATAGACTGTCATGTCTTTCGGCCTTGTCAATGGTCCTCCAATGTTCTCTCGCACGATGAACTTCATCTTCAACCCTTACACAAATGACTTCGTCTTGGTCTATCTCGATGACATTTTGGTCTTTTCCAAGAACAAAGAGGATCATGCCAAGCATTTGAGGTTGGTGCTGGACAAACTCAGAGAACATCAATTCTATGCGAAGTTTTCAAAGTGCGAGTTTTGGCTCGATGAGGTTCTCTACCTTGGGCATATCATCTCCGCTAAGGGCATAGCTGTTAATCCTGAGAAGGTGTCTACAATTGTGAATTGGGAACCTCCTCAGAATGTGAAGCAGCTCCGTAGTTTCCTTGGGCTTGCAAGCTATTGTCGAAGATTCATTGAGAATTTCTCTAAGATTTCAAAGCCTCTTTCCAACCTCCTCCAGAAGCATGTGAAGTATGTCTAGACGCCTGAATGTGACGTCGCTCTCAACACCCTGAAAGAGAAGTTAGTCGCAGCTCCAGTTCTGACTCCTCCTGTTGAATCCAAACCATTCGAAGTTTTCTGTGATGCTTCCCTTCAAGGTCTCGGTGTTGTGTCAATGCAAGAGAAGAAAGTTGTGGCCTATACCCCTCAACAGTTGAAGCCCAACGAAAAGAACTACCCCACTCATGACCTCGAGTTGGCGGCAGTTGTCCATGCTCTTTTAACATGGAGACATCTCTTGTTGGGAAGGAAAGTGGACATCTTCATTGATCATAAGAGTCTCAAGTACATCTTCACTCAACCCAACCTCAACCTCAGGCAGACTCGTTGGGTCGAAATGATTCAAGAGTATAATCCGAGTATTGAATATACTCCAGGCAAGGCCAATGTCATTGAGATGCTTTGAGCAGGAAGGCTTACTGCAACAGTTTGATTCTCAAGCCCTTCCAACCGGATCTTTGTGAAGCTTTCCGCAAACTTAATCTCCAAGTTGTTCCTCAAGGATTTCTTTCCAACCTCCAAGTCTCTCCTACTTTGGAAGATCAGATTCGTGAGGCACAACTTCTTGATGCCATGGTGAAGAAGGTGAAGATTGGGGTTGCCAAGAGCCAACCCAAGTACAAGTGCTATCGCCTTGATGACAAAGATACTCTATTCTTCGAGGATCGAATTGTTGTTCCTAAAGGCGACCTTCGTAAAGTCATTATGAACGAGCCTCACAATTCACTCCTATCTATTCATCCTAGAAGTACAAAGATGTACCATGACCTCAAGCAGTCGTATTGGTGGACTCGAATGAAGCGAGAAATTGCTCAGTTCGTGAATGAATGTGATGTCTGCAGAAGAGTGAAAGCAGAACACCAACGGCCAGCTGGTCTCCTCCAACCTCTTGCCATTCCAGAATGGAAGTTTGACCATATTGAGATGGACTTCGTGACTGGATTTCCCAAGTCCAAGCGTGGAAATGATGCTATCTTTGTTGTCATCGACAAGCTTACAAAAGTGGCTCATTTTCTTCCTATCAAAGAATCTATCACAGCAGCTTAGTTGGCAGAGCTATATACCTCCAAGATTGTCTCCTTGCACGGCATTCCGCAGTTCATATCTTCAGATCGTGGAAGCATATTTACCTCTAAGTTCTGGGATTCCTTCCAGAAGGCTATGGGCACCAGCATTCGCTTCAGCACATCCTTTCATCCTCAAACTAGTGGACAAGTCGAGCGACTCAATCAAATTCTTGAAGATATGCTCAGGGCTTGTGTCATTTCTTTCGGTATGAAGTGGGAAGATTGTCTTCCATATGCCGAGTTCTCCTACAACAACAGCTTCCAAGCGAGTTCGGGAAAGGCCCCATTCGAGATTCTCTATGGCAGAAAGTGTTGTGCTCCTCTTAACTGGTCAGAGTCTGGCGAACGCCAACTTCTTGGCAATGACTTGATCACAGAGGCTGAAGAAATGTGCAAAGTCATTTGTGAAAATCTCAAAGCCGCGCAATCGCGCTAGAAGAGTTACTATGATAGCAAGCATCGTGACTTGGCTTTTGAGATAGGAGACCATGTCTACCTCCGCGTCTCTCCAATGAAAGGTACTCATCGCTTCGGTATCAAAGGGAAGATTGCCCCTAGATACGTGGGTCCTTTCAAGATCATTGGCAAAAGAGGCGATCTTGCCTATCAACTTGAGCTTCCATCCAACTTTGCAAACATGCATGGCGTGTTTCACGTGTCTCAGCTTCGCAAGTGTTTCAAGACTCCTGACCGCACCATCTACTTCGAAGAGATTGATCTCCAAGAAGACTTGTCTTATCATGAGCATCCCATTGATATCCTTGAAGAAACGGAGCGCAACACTCGCAACAAGTCTATCAAATTTCTGAAAGTGAAGTGGTCACACCATTCCGACCGAGAGGCCACTTGGGAACGCGAGGACCACCTTTGTTCTGAATATCCAGAGTTCTTATAGTCCTAGATATCGGGACGAGATCCTTTCGTAGTGGTGGAGTGTTGTAACGCCCCGGATGTAACCTACCATAATTGTACTCCAACTCTTGCCTTTTTCGGCTCTAAGTTATGATATTCCCCCGTGGTTGGGTTTTGTCTCCGTTTTGCATTTTTTGTCCATGTCATGCATCTCATATCATGTCATCATGTGCATCGCTTTTGCATACGCGTTCGTCTCTTGCATCCGAGCATTTTCCCCGTTGTCCGTTTTGCAATCCGACACTCCTATGTCCTCCGGCACTCCCTTTTGCCTCTTTTCGTGAGCGAGTGTTAAACTTTCTCGGAATGGACCGAGATTTGCCAAGCGGCCTTGGTACACCACCGGTAGACCGCATGTCAAGTTTCGTGCCATTTGGAGTTCGTTTGATACTTCAACGGTTAACCGAGGAACCGTAAAGGCCTCGTGTGTGTTGCAGCCCAACACCCCTCCAAAATGGCCCCAAACCCATCCAAACCCTCTCCATCCTCTCGGCCGTTCGATCACGATCGCGTGGCCGAAAACCGCACCTCATTTGGACTCTCCTAGCTCCCAGAATCTATAAATAGGTGCTCCCCTCCGGAATTCGCAGTCCAAAACCCTAGCCCCGCTCCTCCGCGCCGTCGGACACGTCCGCTCCGGCCGGACGTATCGCCGCCTGCCACGTGGTGGACGGCGAGCCCCCGCGCCGCCGGCCCGCCAGGCCCGCGGCCGGCCCCCGGAGCCCGCGCGCCGCCGTCCGCTCACCCGCGCCTCCAACGTGCCGCTCCACCGCCCGCCGCTCCGCCGCAACCGCCGGCCGCCGCCTCCGCCTCGACGCCTCCGCCGCTCGCCGCCTCCTCTCCGCTCACCGGCGACCACGGCCGCCGCCCTCGCCGCCGCGGAGCACCGCCACCGCCACCGCGGCTCCTCCCGCCGGCGCGCCACGGCATTCGGCCCCGCGACTCATCCCTCTGACTCCGGCCACCGCCATCCGCGACAACTCCAGTGACCCTCGGCTCCGGTGAACCTCGGATTCCGCGCTCCAGATCCAGATCAAGATCGGGTCAAACCCTAGGTTGACCCCGTGTTTTCCCTAAGTCCCTAACGTTTTCTAGCTCTGTTCATCGCATCATAACTCCGCACCCGTAGCTCCGTTTTGGGCGTGCAATATATCAAAATGTTCGTTAGGATGTCATGTTCATTTTGTTCCATTGCACCATGCTTGTTTGAGTCCATATTGATGCCTAAAATTCTGTTGCAAGAGTGCTATGATATGTTAGTTCCTGATTCTTATCAGATTATGAGCATTTGTCATTTTTGCCATGATTAATGTGTGCTTCATATGAGCATGAGCTCTACATGTGTTTTGGGTTATGCCATGCCATCTTTACAGGGGTGTATGCCATGTATTTTTGTGATCAATGTGGTGACTATCACAAGCATGCAAAGTAGCTCTCGTGATGTTGCTGATTTCAGGGACTTAGAATTTCACTAAGTCATTTCCCTGTTGTTATTTTTATGCCATGTATTCATGTTGCTACAGAGTGATCCATGCTTCTTTTGAGTATGTTCAGTAAGGATGATTTGGGCATATGGTTGTGCTCTATCCATCCATGTCCTTGTTTGCATTTATGGAGTACCCTAGCATGACACAATCTTGCTCTACTTTTGCTATAAAATGTTCCTGGCAGATTGTTTACGTGTTAATCAATTTTGCCAAGGTTGTTGTAGTTGATCCATGCATGCTATGAGATTGTTCTTGCCATGTTTAGCTTCTTGATCATGTCTTCTTACTGGGTGTATGCTTAGTTTGTCATGCAATGCCTTGTGTTGAGTGCACCGAGCTTGCAAACATGCCTTCATAATTCTGTTTTTGCCATGTCCAGTTTTCTGCCAAGTCTGAATCTGTTAACGAAACTTGCTATGTTTACATGGGTGCCATCTTATCTTATGATCCTTTTTGGCTTATGGTCAGTAAGATACTTTTGTTATATGCTTTCAGTAGATTCACGCCATGCCTTTGTTTGCTATGTTCTGTTCCTGTAGCATGTTGATATCTTGCTCTAAACATGGCTTCCTGATGTTAAATCCTGACATGTTAGTATTTTCACCAAGTCTGTGATGCTGTTATCTTTTGCACTTTTGCCATGCTTGTTTGAAACTGCTATTGTGTGATTTAGCCGTAGCATAGTGTTCATCTTTTGTCAAGCATCTTGAGTAGATCACTGTCATGTGCTTTGTTGCCATGTAGGAGTGCAGTAGCTTAGTTTCTTGTTGCATTCTAGATGGCAGCATGCTGTTAATCGCAGAATTGTGCCATTCTTGTTTTGCTTGCCATTTGCAAACCGTGCATCCGATTCCGGTGATCTTTATATCAATTTCGACCAAAATCAACTCATCTTTCCAGCGGCACTCTTGGTTTGCCAAGTTGAGGCCTGATTCAATATTTTCCTTCCGGAGCATGCATATGCATTGCATATCACATCTCACATGTCATGTCATGTTTTGCATTCTTTGCTTGTGTTCTTGCCTTGGTTAGAGACGGGAGACAAGTACGTGATCAAGGAACCCGTTGAGTACGCTTATGAGGATCAAGCTTACGTCAACTCGAAGAACTTTGTAGGCAAGATGACCATACCCTCGAAATCACTTCTATCTTTGCTTGCTAGTTGCTCGTTCTTTTGCTATGCCGCGATACCTACCACTTGCTATATCATGCCTCCCATATTGCCATGTCAAGCCTCTAACCCACCTTTCCTGGCAAACCGTTGTTTGGCTATGTTACCGCTTTGCTCAGCCCCTCTTATAGCGTTGCTAGTTGCAGGTGAAGGTGGAGTTTGTTCCATGTTGGAACATGGATATTGTTGGGATATCATTATTATATCTTGTTTACTTTAATGCATCTATATACTTGGTAAAGGGTGGAAGGCTCGGCCTTATGCCTGGTGTTTTGTTCCACTCTTGCCGCCCTAGTTTCCGTCATACCGGTGTTATGTTCCTTGATTTTGCGTTCCTTACGCGGTTGGGTTATAATGGGAACCCCTTGACACTTCGCCTTGAATAAAACTCCTCCAGCAAGGCCCAACCTTGGTTTTACCATTTGCCACCTAAGCCTTTTTCCCTTGGGTTCCGCGGACTCAAGGGTCATCTTTATTTTAAACCGCCCCGGGCCAGTGCTCCTTTGAGTGTTGGTCCGAAACGAGTAGACTGTAGGGCCACCTCGGGGCAACTTGAGGGTTGGTTTTACTCATAGGGTGTCTCATCCGGTGTGCCCTGAGAACGAGATACGTGCGACTCCTATCGGGATTTGTCGGCATATCGGGCGGCTTTGCTGGTCTTGTTTTACCATTGTCGAAATGTCTTGTAACTGGGATTCCGGGTCTGATCGGGTCTTCCTGGGAGAAGGACTATCCTTCGTTGACCGTGAGAGCTTGTGATGGGCTAAGTTGGGACACCCCTGCAGGGTTTTGAACTTTCGAAAGTCGTGCCCGCGGTTATGGGCAGATGGGAATTTGTTAATATCCGGTTGTAGAAAACCTGACACTTAAATTAATTAAAATGAATCAACAGCGTGTGTAGCCGTGATGGTCTCTTTTCGGCGGAGTCCGGGAAGAGAACACGGTCTTGTGTTATGCTTGAACGTAAGTAGTTTTAGGATCACTTCTTGATCTTTGTAGCTTCTCGACCGTGCTTTGCTTCTCTTCTCGCTCTCATTTGCGTAAGTTAGCCACTATATATGCTAGTGCTTGCTGCAGCTCCACCTCACTACCTTTTCCTTCCCATAAGCTTAAATAGTCTTGATCGTGAGGGTGTGAGATTGCTGAGTCCCCGTGACTCACAGATTACTTCCAAAACCAGATGTAGGTGTCGACGATGTCAGTCCAGGGGATGCGACCGAACACAAGTGGGAGTTCGACAAGGATTCAGGATGTTACTATGTTTCCTTTCCAGACAGTCAGTAGTGGAGCCCAGTTGGGGCGATCGGGGATCTTATGCATTTGGGGTTGTCTTTATTTTGGTTCCGTAGTCGGACCTTAATTGTATTCTGGATGATGTAATGCTATATTTATGTATTGTGTGAAGTGGCGATTGTAAGCCAACTCTTTATCTCTTTCTTATTCAGTACATGGGATGTGTAAAGACTACCCCTCTTGTGACATGCCTACAATGCGGTTATGCCTCTAAGTCGTGCTCCGACACGTGGGAGATATAGCCGCATCGTGGGTGTTACATCGAGGACCTAAGGGACCAAAATTCTGTCCTCAATCGCAAATTAAAGAAGAAGCCTATGCCATCAACAAAATCACCACCGGCTCCACCAACAAAAAAGAATTGAGTATCTGGTATGGGCACTCCTCTTGGCAACTACCAAGCTTGGGGGAGTGCCCCGGTATCGTATCACCATCACTTTTATGTTTACCATTTTTCTTAGTTCGATCCTTTTGGTAATATCTTGATCTAGTAGAATAAAAGTTCTTAGTGTGATCTAGTCGTGAGTTTTGCTTTATAATTCTTCTATGTAATCGAGTCCATAAGCTATATAATAAAGATTAGTGTTGAGTCAAGGTCTTGATTATTTTGCCATGATCTTAAGTGAATAAAAGAAAAGTGAAAGAAATAAAAAGAAACAAAGAGATCATGTGAGTCTTATGGAGAGTAATGAGCTCACATAGAAAAGTATGATGAATAAAAGTTGTTGAGGGTTGACAAACATAGTTTTGGTCATCGCTGCAATTAATAGGAAGTAATAAAGAAAGAGAGGTCTTCACATATAGATATACTATCTTGGACATCTTTTATGATTGTGAGCACTCATTAAAATATGACATGCTTAAAGAGTTGACGTTGGACAAGGAAGACAACATAATGGGTTATGTTTTCTTACATCTGAGATAAATTATATTGTCATGGATCATCCAACATGGTTGAGCTTGCCTTTCCCCCTCGTGCTAGCCAAATTCATCGCACCAAGTAGAGATACCACTTGTGCTTCCAAATACCCTTAAACCAGTTTTGCCAGAGTCCACTATACCTACCTATGGATTGAGTAAGATCCTCTAAGTAAGTTGTCATCGGTGCAAGCAATAAAAATTGCTCTCTAAATATGTATGACTTATTAGTGTGGGAGAAATAAGCTTTATACGATCGTGTGATATGGAAGAAATAAAAGCGACATACTGCATAATAAAGGTCCATATTACAAGTGGCAATATAAAGTGACGTTCTTTCGCATTAAGATTTTGTGCATCCAACTATAAAAGCGCATGACAACCTCTGCTTCCCTCTGCGAAGGGCTTATTTTTTACTTTTATCTTCTACATTGCATAAGAGTCATGGTGATATTCACCCTTCCTTTTTACATTTTATCCTTTGGCAAGCACAATATGTTGGAAAGATCCTGGTATATATGGCTAATTGGATGTGGGTTTTCATGAACTATTACTGTTGACATTACCCTTGAGGTAAAACATTGGGAGGCAAAACTATAAGCCCCTATCTTTCTCTGTGTTCAATTAAAACTCCATACCCATAAGTATTGCGTGAGTGCCAGCAATTGTGAAAGATTATATGATAGTTGAGTATGTGGACTTGCTGAAAAGCTCTTACATATTGACTCTTTCCTATGTTATGATAAATTGCAATTGCTCCAATGACAGAGATTATAGTTTGTTAGTTTTCAATGAAGTTTACGACTCATACTTGAAATTGTGATTGAATTATTACTTTAGCATAAGAAATCATACGAAAAGAATTCTATAAGTTGTTGTTCTAAGAATGATCATGATGCCCTCATGTCTGTATTTTATTTTTATCGACACCTCTATCTCTAAACATGTGGGCATATTTTTCGATTTCGGCTTTTCGCTTGAGGACAAGCGAGGTCTAAGCTTGGGGGAGTTCATACGTCCATTTTGCATCATGCTTTTATATCGATGTTTATTGCATTATGGGCTGTTATTACACATTATGTCACAATACTTATGCCATTCTCTCTTATTTTACAAGGTTTACATAAAGAGGGAGAATGCCGGCAGCTGGGATTCTGGGCTGGAAAAGGAGCAAATATTAGAGACCTGTTCTGCACAACTCCAAAAGTCCTGAAACTTCACGGAAGATGTTTTCCAAATATATAAAAAATACTCAGTGGAAGAAATTCACCAGGGGGCACACCCTACCCACGAGGGTGGGGGGCGCGCCCTACCCCCCTGGGTGCGCCCCCCTGCCTCGTGGGCCCCCTGGTGGCCATCTTTTGCTATATGAAATATTTCGATGGGAAAAAATCATAAGCCATCTTCTCGGACAAAACTCCGCTGCCACGAGGCAGAACCTTGGCGGAACCAATCTAGGGCTCTGCCGGAGCTGTTCTGCCGGGGAAACTTCCCTCCCGGAGGGGGAAATCATCGCTATCGTCATCACCAACGCTCCTCTCTTCGGGAGAGGGCAATCTCCATCAACATCTTCATCAGCACCATCTCCTCTCAAAACCCTAGTTCATCTCTTGTATCCAATTCTTGTCTCCAAGTCCGGGATTGGTGCTAGTAGGTTGCTAGTAGTGTTAATTAATCCTTGTAGTTGATGCTAATTGGTTTATTTGGTGGAAGATCATATGTTCAGATCCTATATGCATATTAATACCCCTCTGATTATGAACATGTTTATGCTTTGTGAGTAGTTACTTTTGTTCCTGAGGACATGGGAGAAGTCTTGCTATTAGTAGTCATGTGAATTTGGTATTTGTTCGATATTTTGATGAGATGTATGTTGTCTCTCCTCTAGTGGTGTTATGTGAACGTCGACTACATGACACTTCACCATTGTTTGGGCCTAGAGGAAGGCATTGGGGAGTAATAAGTAGATGATGGGTTGCTAGAGTGACAGAAGCTTAAACCCTAGTTTATGCGTTGCTTCGTAAGGGGCTGATTTGGATCCATATGTTTCATGCTATGGTTAGGTTTACCTTAATACTTCTGTTATAGTTGCGGATGCTTGCAATAGAGGTTAATCATAAGTGGGATGCTTGTCCAAGTAAGGGCAGTACCCAAGCACCGGTCCACCCACATACCAAATTATCAAAGTACCGAACGTGAATCATATGAGCGTGATGAAAACTAGCTTGATGATATTCCCATGTGTCCTCGGGAGCGCTTTTCTCTATATAAGAGTTTGTCCAGGCTTGTCCTTTGCTACAAAAAGGATTGGGCCACCTTGCCGCACTTTATTTACTTTTGTTACTTGTTGCTCGTTACAAATTATCCTATCACAAAACTATCTGTTACCACTTATTTCAGTACTTGCAGAGAATACCTTGCTGGAAACCGCTTATCATTTCCTTCTGCTCCTCGTTGGGTTCGACACTCTTACTTATCGAAAGGACTACGATAGATCCCCTATACTTTTGGGTCATCAATATTCAAGAGATACTAATTCATGAATAGTGGTATCCTATGGACCATTTGTTTCGTCTTGCTTGCAAAGCTGAACAGGAAATAAAACGACATGTTGCCCACAAGGAGAACAAGCGCACGGTGCACATTCCAACTGTTGATACAGATGTTTCTTCAACTACTAGGCGTACTATGAAAACCACATCCGTTGTTGCGAGGACTACATCATCTGCACCATGTGACACATCACCACCGAGAGTGCCTACATCATCTGAGTTGATCATAAGAGGTAATCACAAAGGTACAGATTTTCCACTTTCACATAAGAATGATGCATGCTTAGTTAACTTGAATACATCATGTGTTGAGTTACCTATTGATTTGGCTACACCACCTATTTTAGAGAATTGTGTTTCTGTCATGAATGTGTCATGTGATCAAACAATTGAAATACCAATAATTTTGAGTGCACCCATTGATTTAACTGTTAATGCAAAAGAACCAATGTTTAATCATTTTTATATGACCTCTAATCTTGGTGATGATTCTGTGTCCAATGACTTATTTCATGTTTGCTTATTTAAGCATGTTGTAGCATGTAAATTTGATGCAAGTAAGGTTTATTCACCAATGTTGGGATGGTTTAATGATGAACATTGTCAATCTTTTGAAATGAATAAGAGCTTCACTTATATGTGCAAACTGAGTTGCAATATTTTCATGCCTTCTACTTCTTGTGATAATTTTTTGGCTTTAGATTTTATGAACTATGAAAGTTACTCATGTATACATGTGTCATATGTGCAAAAATCAAGGGAATTAAAAATGAATGACATATACATATACAACATGTACACCTTGTCTCTTTTGTTAGCCACATTTCAGATTAAGCAACGCCAAGGACGGCTTTATTATCAAGAAGGAGAGGATGATGAGGACATGACTACTTTGGATACGACCAAAAACATTGCATACATGTATGTTTGTGAGGTGATTTATAATGCAAACTATGCAATAATTTATTTATGTCATCCAGGACAAAAATACTTCACAGACTTTTGTGCCATGTCTAATTGCAGGTGTATGTGACATTTGTACAATCCACATATGAAGATAAGGGAAAAAGAGAAGTTTATGTGTTGTTCAAATAGTCCTCTCACGTCACTTTTGGGCCAAGAGAAGATAGAGTCCAAGTCTCTCACGTTCTAGATTCAGATTCGGACTGCACAAACATACCTGACTCAAAACGCCAATAACTCTTTCATTCGGACTCCGAATTGGGTGATTCTTTTTTTGTTGGAAAGTATATTTCGTGCACTTTCCAACACAATTGGATTCAACTTCAAATTCATCTAGAGCGTTGAGTTATGGATGAAAAAATCTGACATTGTAGCAGAATCCGAGTCAAACTACAAGTCTAAAGGTGTTGCATCACCTCCGCTTGGGCCCATGAGCCTTGTACGACCTAGGGTTGGTTTTAGGATGCCTTGTGACGTCCTCCCACCTTCTTGGCCGCCACCCATTGCTCCTATAAAGTAGATCCATCTAGTAGCTTTTTGCTTGGGATTTGTTTAGCTAAAAGTTAGCCATTGCAACTCCGTTTGTGTCCAACGACTAGACCAAGACCGCTTTTGAATCACCACCTTTATCAATACTTCATACATATTCGCAATATTCAGATTGCTTTTGTCATATTTTTGCTTGTTCTTTGATTACTTGCAGGAATAGACCTTCGTGGTCAGGTTAATCATGCTCCGGCGTGGTCAATAACCTCTTAGACTTGGTTTAGTGGTTGCTAAGGCACAACGTCATTGCACGTTTGTACTCGGATCGTCAAAGTCGTCTCCATCAAATCATTAGTTATCATCTCATCGAAAGATCGGGCCCCTCGCCTCTATCAAGATGATGAGGACATGACTACCTTGGATATGACCAAAAACATTGCATACATGTATATTTGTGAGGTGATTTCTAATGCAAACTATGCAATAATTTATTTTTGTCATCCAAGACAAAAATACTTCACAGACTTTTGTGCCATGTCTAATTGCAGGTGTATGGGGCATTTGTACAATCCACATATGAAGATAAAGGAAAAAAAAGAAGTTTATGTGTTGTTCAAAAAGTCCGCTAACGTCAGTTTTGGGCCAAGAGAAGATAGAGTCCAAGTCTCTCACGTTCTGAATTCAGATTCGGACTGCACAGACATACCTGACTCAAAACGCCAATAACTCTTTCATACGGACTCCGAATTGGGTGATTCTTTTTTTCTTGGAAAGTAGATTTCGTGCACTTTCCAACACAATTGGATTCACCTTCAAATTCGTCTGGAGCGTTGGGTTATGGATGAAACAATCTGACATTGCAGCAGAATCCGAGTCAAACTACAAGTCCAAAGGTGTTGCATCACGTCCACTTGGGCCCATGAGCCTTATACGACCTAGGGTTGGTTTTAGGATGCCTTGGGACATCCTCACACCTCCTTGGCCGCCACCCCTTGCTCCTATATAAGTAGATCCATCTAGTAGCTTTTTGCTTGGGATTTGTTTAGTTAAAAGTTAGCCAACGCAACTACATGTACTTGGTTTGTATCCAACGACCAGACCAAGACCGCTTCCGGATCCCCACCTTTATCAATACTTCATACATATTCACAATATTCAGATTGCTTTTATCATATTCTTGCTTGTTCTTCGATTGCTTGCAGGAATAGACCTTCATGGTCAGATTGATTATGCTACAGCATGGTCAATAACCTCTCGGAGTTGGTTTAGCGATTGCTAAGGCGCAACATCGTTGCACGTTTGTAATCGGATCGTCAAAGTCGTCTCCACCAGATCATTAGTTATCATCTCATCGAAAGATCGGGCCCCTCGCCTCTATCATTGCGTGATTCTCCTACTGGTTCGATAACCTTGGTCTCATCACTGAGGGGAATACCTACCGTAGTTGTGTTGCATCATCTCTTCCTCTTTGGGGAAATACCGACGTAGTTCAAGCCGCATCAAAAGGAATTTCTGGCGCTGTTGCCGGGGAGGCATCATCAACATCTACCAGGTTCCTAATCATAAATCTCATCTCCTTACAATTTACATTATTTGCCATTTGCCTCTCGTTTTTATCTCCCCCACTTCTCAAAAATTTGCCTGTTCTTATTCGCCTTCTTTTTCGTTCGTCTGTTTCTCGTCAGATCTCTTGTTTGCTATCTTTGCTTGTGTTGCCATGTGTCCTCTATTTTCTTGCATCTTCACTTGCTAAAAATCTATTGATATGGATCCTCATCCACTTGCTAATCTTTTTAAAAGATCCAATTATGATGATGCAATTGCTAGTGAATTGAGTTCACTAGATTTTCTTTATGAAGTTTTGCTTGAAATTCATGAATCTGAAAATTGTGATGAAGTGTTAAGCGAAGAAATTTATAAAATGATTAATGATAGCTCCTTGAATGAAAAGCATGGTTGCAATGATGTTATTATAAATTCTATTAATGTCAATTGTGTTAATATTATGCAAAGCCCCAAGCTCGGGGATGCTAATTTTGCTATGTCCACTACTTATTGCAATGATCATGATTGGGGTGATAATGGTTCTTACGATCTTGAAAATTTATTTAAACCTCTTGATGAATATGTTTGTGATAATATTAAAAGTGTGTTTGGAAGAGTGTCAACTTTAGCTAAAAATGATCCCACATATTTGGAGAGTGTTCAATTTTATTAAATGTTTGATAAAAGTGGGCTTGGAGATGTCATGACTTTATTTGATGATAATCCCACTATTTTGGAAGAGTGTCAACTTTGCATGCATGTGGATCATGTAGAAAATATTTTATGTGATAGTTCTATTATTGAATTTGAATTATTATGAGAGGAAAATATGGTTGTAGAAATTTTCATGTTACTAGATTACCTCTCTTCATGTTGAGATTGCTATTGTTTTTTCCTCCTTCCTTGCATATGCTAGGTTTTTCTTCTCTTGATAATTTGTTCTCCTATAAAATGCCTATGCATAGGAAGTATGATAGACTTAAATGTGTTTTCAGATGCTACATGATGCTCTCTTCATGTTTCAATTATTATCTTTCATGTGAGCATCATTGAAATCACAAAGCCTATCTTAATGGCTAGAAAGAAAGAGCTTGTTGGGAGGCAACCCAATGAATAAAATTTATTTTTGCCTTTTTCTTTCTGTTCTTGAGTGTTTGCACAATTATGTTATTGTTATGATTGTGTTTTTTATGTTTTAATTAGTGTTTGTGCTAAGCAAAGCCTTTGGGATTATGTTGGGTGATAGTTGCTTTGATCTTGCTGAAAAACAGAAACTTTTGCGTCCGGTAAAATAATTTTCGGAAATCATAGAAGCATGATAAAATCAAAATGTTTTACACAAGATTGATATACAAATTTCCCACGTTGTCCTAATTTTTCAGAATTTTTGGAGTTACAAAAGTATCCGAAGTTTTCAGATTGCTACAGACTGTTTTGTTTTTGATAGATTATGTTTTCTTTGCGTTGTGTGCTTATTTTGATGAATCTATGGTTTCATTTGGAGGGTGTAAGTCATGGTAAAATTGGAATACATTAGATATAATGCAAAAATAAAATATGAATGGGTTTGCAATAGTACTTGGAGTAGTGATTTGCTTTGTTATACTAACGGATCTCGCGAAGGTTTTGTTGAGTTTTGTGTGGTTGAAGTTTTCAAGTTTTGGGTGAGATCACGATGGATGAAGGAATAAGGAGTAAGAACAGCCTAAGCTTGGGGATGCCCATGGCATCCCATGCTATTATCTAAAAGAGAAGCAAGCAACTAAGCTTGGGGATGTCCGAGTGGCATCCCCTCTTTCTTCTAACGACCATCGGTATTTTACTTGGAGCTATATTTTTATTCGTCACATATCATGAGTTTTGCTTGGAGTGTCTTGTATGATATGAGTCTTTGCTTGTTTTTGTTTTTATTCTAAGCCATCTATCCTTTTTGGGCACACCTATTTGAGAGAGCCAAAATTATGCTATGATCTGTTAGAATTGCTCTCTATGCTTCACTTAAATCTTTTCGAGCTATGGAATTGCTCTAGTGCTTCACTTATATCTTTTTGAGCACGGTGTGCTTTAGTATTCTTAAAGAAATGCTCTCATGCTTCACTTAGATTTATTTGAGAGTTAGTAATTTTTTTAAGAAATTCTCTCTTGCTTCACTTAAATTATTTTGAGAGAAGAAAATTTTTATGCACATGTTCTTCACTTAGATTTGTTTGAGCTATCAAAACCAACATATGAAATTAGCCCCAAAGTGATAGATATTCAAGAGGGATACAATAAAAACTTTCATGAAAATCATTAGAAAAAATAAACTTGATTCCTTGTAATAGTTTTGTGATATGATGATATAATATGTGAGTCGTGTTGATGAGTAATTATGCTTTAGTAAGAATGTTGGTGCTAAGGTTTGTGATTCCCTATGCAAGCACGGAAGTCAATAGTTATGCAATGAAATTACATCCTACTTATGGTGCATTATTCAGTGTTAGTTATGCTTAATGCTCACTTATAAGATTTTCCGTTTCTTGGTTGGATGCTTCTCAATCTTTTGCTAGACTTCATTTGCACTAAGTATGATCACTGCATCCAAAATCCTTAAAACCAGTTTTGCCATCTGAGTCCACTATACCTACCTATATGCGGTATTATTTTGCCGTTCTAAGAAAATTTGTATGTGCCATCTCTAATCTTGAAAAATAATTTCTCTTTTGTGTGCTCGTACCGCTCATGAAACAGTATGGGGTTGCTGGTATTTTTCCATGCTAGATGTGTTATTCTCACGATGAGTGTTTATTCACTTGTCATTGCACGAGAGTATGACAAAGGTATTAGGGATGCCCAGTCCCAAAATGAAAAATGAATTTACTTTATGTTGTCAAATAATAAATTCCTTGGAAAGTGTTGGTATGGACGGCACCCGTGGATTCAGTTAGCCGTGGAATGTGAAAGTATGGTGGAAAAAGGAATAAACTTTATTTTTTGTTTTGGAACCGCCTATGATATATCTAGCATGGAAAGTATTGGGAACTACTCGATTGTTTTTGTTGACAGGAAAAGCATACCACCCAAAATGTTTTATCTCTATCTTTTTCGCTTTGAGCTCTAGCACCTCTACAAATCCCTACTTCCCTCTGCGAAGGGCCTTTCTATTTACTTGATGCATTTTTTATTTTATTTGAGTCTCCATCTTCTCTTATAAAGCACCAACTAAGGGGCACTATGATTGTACTTGAGCATTGGGTGTAGCTAATATGCGAGTGTGTTTCATGAATGGATCAATGATTGAGCATAATGGGCTAGGGATAACTTGCTTTAGTGTTGATATTTTGAAAACATGGTTGCTTGTTGATATGCTTGAGTATTGAAATCTTCATGTCAAATCTAGACTATTGCTTTGAATCATATAAAAGTTCAAATTTCCATGCTACAAAGAAAAGAATATGTGATGAACATGTTAGGCAGCATTCCGCATCAAAAAAAATTGTTTTTATCATTTACCAACTCGAGGACGAGCATGAATGAAGCTTGGGATGCTGATATGTCTCCAGCGTATCTATAATTTTTTATTGTTCCATGATGTTATATTATCATTCTTGGATGTTTTACAATCATTTTATAGCAACTTTATATCGTTTTTTGGGACTAACCTATTAACATAGTGCCCTGTGCCAGTTGCTGTTTTTTGCTTGTTTTTTACTTCACAGAAAATCAATACTAGATGGAGTCCAAACGCAACGAAACTTTTTGGAGAATTTTTCTGGGCTAGAAGACACAAGATGGGCCAAAGAAGTACTAGAGGGGTGCCCCAAGGGGATCACAACCCACCTGGGAGCGCCTGGTGGGTTGTGCCCACCTCGGTGGCCTCCCGCGCCGCCTCTTTGCTCTATAAATACCCCAATATTCCAAAAACCCTAGGCGAGTCATCATCCTCACTGGTTCCTCTTCCATGATGCGTGAGTAGTTCATTGTAGACCTACGGGTCTGTAGTTAGTAGCTAGATGGCATCCTCTCTCTCTCTTTTGATTCTCAATACAATGGTCTCTTGGAGATCTATTTGATGTAACTCTTTTTGTGGTGTGTTTGTTGGGATCCGATGAACTTTGAGTTGATGATCAAATCTATGTTTTTATCCATGAAAGTTATTTGAGTCTTTTGATCTCTTATATGCATGATTACTTATAGACTTGTATTTCTTCTTTGAATCTTTGGTTTAGTTAGGCCTACTAGATCGATTTTTCTTGCCATGGGAAGAGGTGCTTTGTGATGGGTTCGATCTTACGGTGCTCAATCCAAGTGACAGAAGGGGAAATGACACGTATGTATCGTTGCTATTAAGGATAACAAGATGGGGTCTATTCCTACATGAATAGATCTTGTCTACATAATGTCATCGTTCTTATTGCATTACTCCATTTCTCCATGAACTTAATACACTAGATGCATGCTTGATAGTGGTCGATGTGTGGAGTAATAGTAGTAGATGTAGGCAGGAGTCAGTCTACTAATCTTGGACGTGATGCCTATGTAATGATCATTGCCTGGATATCGTCATGATTATTTGAAGTTCTATCAATTGCCCAACAGTAATTTGTTTACCCCCTGTATGCTATTTTTCTCGAGAGAAGCCACTAGTGAAATCTACGGCCCCCGGGTCTGATTTGGTAATCCAAAAACCCAAAAATACATTGCTTCAATTTATTGTTATTTATTTTATCTCGCATTCCCAAGGGATCTATTTATCCAATCTACTATAATTTTATCTATCTTTTTACCCGGGAGGGATTGACAACCCCTCTTTTACGTCGGGTTGCAAGTATTTGTTCTTTGTGTGGAGGTACCATTTACGTAGTGTTGCGTGGTTCTCCTACTGGTTCGATAACCTTGGTCTCATCACTGAGGGAACTACCTATAGTAGTTGTGCTGCATCATCCCTTCCTCTTTGGGGAAATACCGACATAGTTCAAGACGCATCAAACACCACATGATAACCAAAGGTTTACTCGAATATCATTCATGTAATCATAGAGACTGATATGGATGTCCACAGTTCCGCTATCGGTCATTGGACGAAGGGGTTTTGTTCATGTCTATGGTTACCAAACCCACGGGGTCACAAGCACGTAATCACGGTCTACTGAGTGTTAGTAGGATGGGAGTGATGAGAATATATTTGTGGAATTGTTTCATTAATATCCAGAATAGTTTTGAGAGGTTTCGGAAGCGTTTCGGGGTCATGAGAAGGGTTTTAGTGAATATCGAGTAATACCGGGTATTACTTATTAATATATAGGGATGTTAAATTATATATATAATGCTCTGAAAATGTTTAGAACAAATATATATGTAATTTAAAATCAATGGCCTAATGTCGGATTCCGGGCTCTGCAGACCCTGGATAGATTCGAACTCTGGGGTGCGTGCGAAGAACTCAACCTCCTCAGTCTACCTACTCGCCAGTCTCACGGCCTAGCCCGAAGAATTGGAAGGAAATGGGACAAGGCAATTTTCCCAGGTTCGGGCCACCTTGAGGTGTAAGACCCTACTCCTGCTTTGTGGTGGATTAGCCTCGAGATGAGTTGAGGATGAACTAGTATAGTGGAAGAACAACCTCATGAGGCGTGTTCTTGAGCTGGTGAGGGAGAGGATGATCTGAATGATCCGTCCCCCGGTATGGTGGTGGCTAGGCTATATTTATAGTGGCCTTGGTCCTCTTCCCTCAAAATGTAGGCAGGAAGGGATCCCATAACGGCCAAATTCAAAGGGAGACAACTAGTACATCTTATCCTGGCGAAAGGTGGTCTTTGCCTGCAAAGCTTCTGGTCATGACGCCATGCTGGGCTCGGTGATGACCTCCGTGCTGCCGTCCTGGCAGTCTTGGTCTTGTTGCATGGAAATGGACACCTTTGGCTGATTCCTCGGGACTCCGCGCCTGCGCTTGCCTCCTTAGCACCAAAGAGAAAACTGTTACACTGCGCCCGCTTGCGCCCGTCTAGCCTTTGTCGTCATGGCTTGCATCATCCGAACCTCACAAGGTGGGGGCTTGCATAGAGATCTCCGCTCCTCAGGAGCTATCCTGAGGAGGCCGCTCCTTTTGGAGGTCTTGGCATTGTCCGCCTCACGAGGCTTGGCCCCTCGCGATGGTCTTGTGCTGCTGGTGCTGAAGGCAGGCCGTACTAGGCCGTCGATGGAGCCACGTCGTGGGCCACAGGCAGGCAAGTTTTGGTACCCCCATTCCCAGAACGCCGAGACCTAAGAAGGCCAAGAGGTGGAAGGCAACTTGGGCCACAAGGGCCCAAGTGGAAGTAGCGCCCCCTTTCCTTGTGTGTGTGTGGGGGGGATCCTACTTGGGGAGGGAGTAGGACTCCCCCCTAAGGCTGGCGCACCAAGGGGGCTCCTTCACCTTTGGTGGCTTCCCTCTCCCTCCCCTCTAACCTATATATACTAGAGGATTTCCACCCTATGATATACAAGTTTTGGAACCTATTCAAGTTGGTCTAGTTCTAGTTCTTGTTGTCCTAGTTGACTAATTAGAGCTAGTCCTAGCCACCTCTAATCCTCATAATTAGAAGCCCCGTGTGATTCTAATCTCCTCCCTCTAATTCTCCGGTGACGATTAGCTCTGGACGGCGAAGCGCTGCTGGATCGTGAAGACCATACGCTTGCAACCATGTAGAGAGGTCGTGATTTCGGTCTTCCATTCGAGGGATCATTCGTGGGCGGTTTGCAGGATTGTCATCGACGTTCGACGGGCTTCAAGTACGATCTACACCAACTCGTCTACTTCCGCTGCACTCCTGGAGTCGGTAATGATCATTGATCACAACCCATTATGCATCTTCATATTGTTCCTGGGTGATCATAGGGCGATTTTTTTTGTTTTCTACTATGTTCCCCAATAGTGGCATCATGAGCTGGTTTATGAGTAGATGCAGGTTGTGATCTAGATCACATCTGATATGTGAGTGTTGATTTTCTTGCTACATCGGCATAATGATGTAGTTTTGCTACAAGGTTCTGACAATCGTTCGACTCTGGCTATCGACGATCTGCTAACAGTTCCTTGAGCAACATCATAGTCGAGAATAGTGAACCATCGCGTACACAAGAGGGTGCCGAAGATGGATGATCTTCTAGGGGTCATGCGTATTGACAAAGTTTAGTGTTGGGGCGAGACTTTTAATTAAGTCTCTCTTTCACACACCCCGAAACTTAATCTAGCATCAAGAACATCGCCTTATTGTGCTTGCATAGGTAGCTAGTCTTAATTATTAAAACTGGTTAACTGCATAACTAAATTTTTGCTCAAACCGATTAGAGGATGTCTAACTTGGTTTTGCAAGGTTTGCATACGATATCGTATAGTCTTCGTCATGATAATGAGTTTATGTATGAGATTGTAATGCCCCGGTAGTTAAGCTACAGTATTCACACGCTAATTGTGCCATGTCATCATAATTAATTTGCTAAAACCCACTTTGATGTAAACCGAGTTCAAATTCAAAATTTAAAATAAAGTCAAAAAAAATTTCCTTCAAACTACAAACTGAAGTCTTCATATTTTGACAAATATTCTCTAAGCTTTGTCATGATGAAACCAAACCTCATTTGGATTCCCAAAATGCCCCTAGGAATTAATTTCGTGGTCCAGCAGCAATTAAAATTGGCCTTTTCAATTTCTAAAAATAGTTAGACAACTCCTTTTGGCCCCAAACTTTTTGTGCCATCTAATATTGTTGCGCTTGATTTATCTGCAAAGTTTCATAGTTAATAAAACTCATTTGGCACCTCAATTAAATCTAAAACAGGAGCTAAAAGCTTTGACAGAAAATGGAAAGAAGAAGCCAGAGACAACACTGCTAGCATACAACCCATAGGTATAGTGCGGGCCATCTCACTCAACGGGCCTTTGTGGCACCCCCGACTCAGAGAAACCGGAATGCCCCGTATTCCAGTCTAGAGATCGAGGAGAAGTCTTCTGGAATACGACACTGCTTAGCATAGAACAAATCAGCTCTTTATTCCAAGCTATATGGATACAAGGGGATTACATCGGCACGGCTACACTACGACTGCCATGGTTGTTCCATGTAAGCAGCAGAACAACACGATGCACCAGAATAACTACTGGCAGCGGAACAACGATGACGGTGATGAACTCCACTCCATAGGGACTCTGGCTGGAACGCTTATCCTAGCTCGAAAAAATAAGGAATCCACGGCAGACAAGCAATCAAATTCGGCATGACCTGCAAACTGGCATGACACGCCAGGCCAGTACATTTAATGTACTTGCAAGCTCACAGCAACCAAGAGCAATCAAGACAAACAACAACATGGCAATTACAGGTTAACAGGGATTAACATGATACTATCAGACCGACATGGCATGTACAACATGATACAGCTAGAAAAATACGAGCATGGCATGAACACATGAACATGATGATACTAACATGAAACATGATGAAGCTATCATGCACCAACTTACTCTGCTTGGGTTACCTCGTAACCACTACATACATCACTTACCACCACAGACATTACACGATCATCTCAGGATCCAATCAAGCTTGGCATTACAATATCATAGTGATCATTAATGACCACAAGGAGCTTGACCTTAACCCTTGACTCTCGCATAACACCACAAATATCCAACAACTCGGTATCGTCGATACCATGATGATCATCTCATGATCACAATCAACCTCTTTCCCATCATCGAACCAGGGTTGTTATTAAGCACATTATTATTATTATTACTGTTGACCCATAGTGTGACCGACTACGAACTGGGCCCATATCTGCGGGCGCGGCTATCGATAGATTTAACACACACTCTGCACAGGTAGCGCACTTTACCCACACCACGAAATCCATGGCTCGCACTCCCACTCGGGAGGACCAACGACATTCCGACAAAACCGTTCTACTGCCCATGACACTCTCCCGGCCACTTCGACCAACTCCCCTTTGGGCTAAGTCATTGGTGGCCCCGTGCCTACCAAAGGCATCAACGGCCACCGTCGTGGCAAAACAATAAACTGTCCCAAACGGGGACATGATCTCAAAACCAAACATGGGCACACAAGGCTTATGCCGTCCTACCCGGCCAAGGTAGCACCCGCGCGCAGCCTTCCCTCGTTGGAGGCACCGGCGAGAGGCATGACAATAGGCCCAGTTAGGACCCTCCCATAAAGGCAAGTGTGGCTGCACTGGTTAGCTCGATACGGTGGCACTATGACTCAGCCAACAGATGTTCAAGTTCGATTACAGTCTAGTTTAACTTGCATATTAAATAGCTGAGCCATATGAAAATAACATGATGCAACTACAATGCATGATACCAACATGAGCATGGATGTGCAACATAATCTTCAGGCATATCAACAACCATAAATCGTATGTCCAAATGAGCATGACATACGAACGACCATGAATATCACAAGGATAACTCTACCGTAAGCATAGCATGACCACTAGCATCAGAAATAAATACCATGGCAATAACATAACGATAATACTACCATGCAAGCATTTAACCAACTAAATGCAACAAAGCATGCATAACAATGATACTCGGAACAGACGATAGTCATGCACCGAAGGCCATCACCAACATGTACTACTACCAAGAATGGCATATGACAGAAATACTAGCAACTAGTACATGATAACCAGGTGCATAAAGACGTAGCATGACAGTGAACACAAATCCATAAGCATCACCGAAACAACGATAACCGTATCAAAGCAAGCAGAAATTTATAAAATATTCAAGTTGAAAACCATGGCTACTGCATGGCCATCATGCAAGTGGGTGTTGTGGCTTGCCTGGGGATGAAGAAAGCTCCGGGAAGAAGTGTGGTGAAGCCGCGGAAAGATTCGCCGGAAAAGATTCTCTCTCAGAGGGGGATGATTAGGGGCAAGGGCAAAGTGGTCATTTCTAGTATGTCAAACCATAGTGAAAATGATGGGAACATAACGGGCTCGACGAGACGAAGACGTGGGTGCTGAATTCACCTCATTCGGAGTCTCGAGCAAAAAGTTATGAGGTGTTGAACACCAGGGACCAATCTATGAATAAAACTTCTACAAACAGGCCCTTGTGGGAAAAACTGAAAGCGCCTTCGGCCGAATAAGTTTTCTGAAAAGAAAAGCGTATTACAAGATGCAGCTACAGAGAATACACTTTCCAGAAGGGAAAACGCATTTTGCATAAAAGAAGGAGGGAATACGCTTTCGAAATACGAAAACGCTTTCTTGGAAGACGTCTCTGTCGTGGTTCTAAGTCTGACAGTTGATTAGGGGGTACGTAATAGGAGGCAAGATCCTAGCTCCAAAATGATTGATTTTAACTAGGATAGCTCTAAAATGACCTACACTTACCATTTTGTCCTCCAAAATGAATAAATATGCTTAGTTAGCTCAAAAATGGCATAACTACCTAGGTTAGCTCAAAAATGACCTATACTTAGCTTCTTCAGTTCATTTATGACATACATAGCATACTTAGGTAAAAAAATGGCATAATAACCTTGGTTTAGCTCCGAGCTATCATATCATTAGTTTATTTTCCTCCAAAATGACAAGAAAACCTTACCTAGCTCCACAATGATCGATTTTAACTAGGATAGCTCTAGAATGACCTACACTTACCATTTTGTCCTCCAAAATGAATAAATATGCTTAGTTAGCTCAAAAATGGCATAACTACCTAGGTTAGCTAAAAATGACCTATACTTAGCTTCTTTAGTTCATTTATGACATACTTAGCATACTTAGGTCAAAAATGGCATAATAATCTTGGTTACCTCCAAAATGACATATACTTAGCTTATTTTCCTCGAAAATGACATAATAACCTTACTAAGCTCCAAAATGACCTATTTACCTAACTTAGCTCTAAAATGACCTACACTTAGCATTTTTACCTAGCTTAGCTAAAATGGCATAATTACCTAGGTTACCTTAGTTAGAAGAAGAAGATAAAGAAGAGGAGAAAAAGAAAGAGAAGAAAAATTCTTCTTCTTCTAACTTTCTTCTTTGCCAATTTGCAGATTTGCTTTAGATCACGGAAGCTTGTGTTGATGGAGTCTACTCTTCTCCTTGTCTTTCCTTTTGTTTTGATTTTGTAGGATGAACAATGTGAAACTTGCTACGTATATATGTATGTATGGATGAAACCATTATATGCTTGTTGTTGGATATATGTTGGCTATATATATGTTGAATATGGACTTTTGAGTTGGTATGTTTATGTGTTGGATGATCATATACATATGGTACGGATATGTATGCTTGTTGAAAGTATTTTCAAATGTACATATATATGTGAAATTGATTGAATTTAAGAAAAAACAGAAAAACAGGGGCAATACAGGCACTTTGTAGTCTGCTGGCACTTTGAGGAGGCTACATGTGCAACATGGGGGGCATTGGGCTAGCCTACTTGGTTGCTTTGTCGTCTCCTGGCAGACGGCAAAGATGTGATAACCCACAAGTATAGGGGATCGCAACAGTTTTTGAGGGTAGAGTATTCAACCCAAATTTATTGATTCGACACAAGGGGAGCCAAAGAATATTCTCGAGTATTAGCAGCTGAGTTTTCAATTCAACCACACCTGGAAACTTAATATATGCAGCAAGGTATTTAGTAGCAAAATAATATGATAGTAGTGGTAACGATAGCAAAAGTAACGGTAGAAAAATTAGTATTTTTGGTGTTTTATAGTGATGATAACAATAGCAACGGAAAAGTAAATAAGCGAAGAACAATATATGGAAAGCTCGTAGGCAATGGATCGGTGATAGAGAATTATGCCGGATGCGGTTCATCATGTAACAGTCATAACATAGGGTGACACAGAACTAGCTCCAATTCATCAATGTAATGTAGGCATGTATTCCAAATATAGTCATACGTGCTTATGGAAAAGAACTTGCATGACATCTTTTGTCCTACCCTCCCGTGGCAGCGAGGTCCTATTGGAAACTAAGGGATATTAAGGCCTCTTTTTAATAGAGTACCGGTTCAGATCTGAAATCATGGCACTCGGGCCCTAGTGACAAGCATTAAGCATAGCAAAGTCATAGCAACATCAATCTCAGAACATAATGGATACTAGGGATCAAACCCTAACAAAACTAACTCGATTACATGATAAATCTCATCCAACCCATCACCGTCCAGCAAGCCTACGAGGGAATTACTCACACACGGCGGTGAGCATCATGAAATTGGTGATGGGGGAAGTTGATGATGACGATGGAGACGGATTCCCCTCTCCGGAGCCCCGAACGGACTCTAGATCAGCCCTCTCGAGAGAGTTTAGGGCTTGGCGGTGGCTCCGTATTGTAAAAACGCGATGAATCCTTCTCCCTGGGTTTTTTTCTCCCCGAAAGTGAATATATGGAGTCAAGGTTGAGGTCGGTGGAGCGTCAGGGGGCCCACGAGGTAGGGGGCGCGCCCCCACCCTCGTGGACAGGTGGAGGCCCCCCTGACGTGGATTCTTCTTCCAATATTTTTTATATATTCCAAAATAATTCTCCGTTGATTTTCAGGTCATTTCGAGAACTTATATTTCTGCACAAAAAGTAACACCATGGCAATTCTACTGAAAAACAATGTCAGTCCGGGTTAGTTCCATTCAAATCATGCAAGTTAGAGTCCAAAACAAGGGCAAAAGTGTTTGGAAAAGTAGATACGACGGAGACGTATCAACTCCCCCAAGCTTAAACCTTTGCTTGTCCTCAAGCAATTCAGTTGATAAGCTGAAAGTGATAAAGAAAAACTTTTACAAACTCTGTTTGCTCTTGTTGTTGTAAATATGTAAATCCAACATTCAAGTTTTCAGCAAAGATTATGAACTAACCATATTCACAATAACATTTAGGTCTCATGTTTACTCATATCAATGGCATAATCAACTAGCGAGCAATAATAATAAATCTCGGATGACAACACTTTCTCAAAACAATCATGATATGATATGATAAGATGGTATCTCGCTAGCCCTTTCTGAGACCGCAAAACATAAATGCAGAGCACCTTTAAAGATCAAGGACTGACTAGACACTGTAATTCATGGTAAAAGAGATCCAGTCAAGTCATACTAAATGTAAATTAACAATAATGAATGCAAATGATAGCGGTGCTCTCCAACTGGTGCTTTTTAATAAGAGGGTGATGACTCAACATAAAAGTAAATAGATAGGCCCTTCGCAGATGGCAGCAGGGACTTGTAGAGGTGTCAGAGCTCGGTTTTGAAATAGATATGAATAATATTTTGAGCGGTATACTTTCATTGTCAACATAACAACCAAGAGATGGCGATATCTTCCGTGCTACACACATTATAGGCGGTTCCCAAACAGAATGGTAAAGTTTATACTCCCCCTCCACCAACAAGCATCAATCCATGGCTTTCTCGAAACAATGAGTGCCTCCAACTAACAACAGTCCCTGGGGAATTTTGTTTGCAATTATTTTGATTTGATTTGCATAAAGCATGGACTGAGCATCCCGGTGACCAGCCATTTTCTCGTGAGTGAGGAGCGGAGTCCACTCCTCTTGAGAATAACCCGCCTAACATGGAAGATACAGACAGCCCTAGTTGATACATGAGCTATTCGAGCATACAAAACAGAATGTTTATTTGAAGGTTTAGAGTTTGGCACATAAAACTTACTTGGAACGGTAGGTAGATACCGTATATAGGTAGGTATGGTGGACTCATATGGAACAACCTTGGGGTTTATGGAATTGGATGCACAAGCAGTATTCCCGCTTAGTACAGGTGAAGGCTAGCAAAAGACTAGGAAGCGACCAGTTAGAGAGCGACAACAGTCATGAACATGCATTAAAATTAATCAACACCGAATGCAAGCATGAGTAGGATATAATGCAACGTGAACATAAATATCGTCGAGGCTATGTTGATTTTGTTTCAACTACATGCGTGAACATGTGCCAAGTCAAGCCACTCGAATCATTCAAAAGAGGATACCACCCTATCATACCACATCACAACCATTTTAATAGCATGTTGGCACGCAAGGTAAACCATTATAAGCTCCTAGCTAATTAAGCATGGCATAAGCAACTATAATCTCTAATTGTCATTGCAAACATGTTTATTCATAATAGGCTGAATCAGGAACGATGAACTAATCATATTTACAAAAACAAGAAAGGTCGAGTTCATACCATCTTTTCTCATCTCAATAAGTTTATCATATAATCATCATCATTGCCTTTCACTTGCACGACCGAATAGTGTGGAAAATAATAATAGTGCACATGCATTGGACTAAGCTGGAATCTGCAAGCATTCAATTCAAGAGAGAAGACAAGGTAATATGGGCTCTTTGTTAGATCAACAATAATGCATATGAGAGCCACTCAATAATTTTAATCATGGTCTTCTCCTCTCGACCCCCAAAGAACAAGAAAAGAAATAGAATTATTTACACGGGAAAGCTCCCAACAAGCAAAAGAAGAACGAGAAATCTTTTTGGGTTTTCTTTTTAATTACTACTACAAGCATGGAAAGTAAACTAATTAAAAGCTACAACTAATTTTTTGTTTTTATTAAGGTTTATTAAACACACAAGAAGAAAGCATAAAAAGGAAAATAAACTAGCATGGATGATACAATTAAAAAGTATGAGCACTGACAACTAGCAATGAGTGTGTGAACATGAATGTAATGTCGGTGAGAAATACGTACTCCCACAAGCTTAGGCTTTTGGCCTAAGTTGGTCTATGGCCACGGCTGGCCTAGCGGATATCCAAAGTAATAGTTGGGGTCGTACTGTGAACAAGCCTCGGATTGCCACTGGTTGGCAATCACCTCTGGATCCCACTGGTAATCAGACTGTCGTGGAGGATCAAATTGTGGTTCCAGCTCTGGCTCTGTAGCTGATGTAGGGTTCTGGTAGGCGTGAATGGCCTCCAAGGGAACAAGGTACTTGCCTGCAGATAAATCAAACAAGGAAGGAGCAGGCAAGGTAATAGTCGCAGGATGATTTTTACCGAATATTAATTTGTACTTAAGCTCCTTTTCCCTATTCTTAACAATAAAATCATGTGCTACCATACTCTTACTATCTAGATAAATAGGAGGAAGCAACTTCTCTTCCTTCTCATAATGCCTAATAGGTATGTTAAAGTGTGCAGCGAGGCGCGAGTCGAAGATGCCTCCAAGGACGGGGCCCTTAGTACGGTTAAGATTCAACCGCTTTGCAACAATAGCGCCCATACTAAATGTGTCATCATGGAACAAGGCATGGCACAAAATAACAATATCAGGGGCACTCAGGTTTCCACAGTTTCCGCGCCCAATTAAGAATCTACTAGCAAATATAGCAAAGTAACGTAGAACAGGAAAGTGTATGCTAGTAATTCATGCGTCAGAAACCTTCCTCGTTTCCCCTACAGCAATGGTATTGTCGGTGTCAAAACCGGCGGATCTTGGGTAGGGGGTCCCGAACTATGTGTCTAGGCCGGATGGTAACAGGAGGCAAGGAACACGATGTTTTACCCAGGTTCGGGCCCTCTTGATGGAGGTAAAACCCTACGTCCTGCTTGATTAATATTGATGATATGGGTATTACAAGAGTAGATCTACCACGAGATCAAGGAGGCTAAACCCTAGAAGCTAGCCTATGGTGTGATTGTTGTATGATGAAGTCGTCCTATGGACTAAAACCCTCTGGTTTATATAGACACCGGAGAGGGTTAGGGTTACACAAAGTCGGTTACAATGGTAGGAGATCTTGAATATCCGCATCGCCAAGCTTGCCTTCCACGCCAAGGAAAGTCCCATCCGGACACGGGACGAAGTCTTCAATCTTGTATCTTCATAGTCCTGGAGTCCGGCTGAAGGTATAGTCCGGCTACCCGAACACCCCCTAATCCAGGACTCCCTCAGTAGCCCCTGAACCAGGCTTCAATGACGACGAGTCCGGCGCGCAGATTGTCTTCGGCATTGCAAGGCGGGTTCTTCTCCAAATTCCAAGTACCTGCTGAATAATGTCCGATTTTCGTAATGTAGCGCACCTTGGCTTCCACGCCCAATAATGGCCGTCTTCCACGTGTCAAACGAATGCGAAAAGTCAGGGTGTTTTTACATTCACACCCCTAGCCGCACAAACGACCCGCCTATTTAATGGGATGGGGATTCAAATCCAAACCACACCTTCTCCTCCCCGCGAGTAATCATCAGAGTGCCTCCAGCAAAGGTCCATTCCAACATGGCCAGCCGTCACAGCTCCTCCTCTCGCCCTTCCAGTCCTAAACCTGGAGACTGGGAGAGGTGCTCCATCCCGCACAGCGAGCTAGTGTCGCTTCAGGCTAAGGGATTTCTCCCTCGGGCCTATATGGTCCCGGTCCGAGCCGGAATCGCCACCTATAATGGTGGAGAGCAAGCGGAGAGCACCCCCAATCCCTCCAAAGGAGAGCGGGTGTGCCTCGTCCCTTATCTAATAACAGGACTTGGATTTCCAATTCATCCATTTCTCCATGGGCTTCTGGAGTTCTACGGCCTCCAGCTGCACAATCTCACGCCCGCCTCTATATTGCATATCGTGGGCTTCGTCGCCCTTTGCGAGCTATTCTTGGGTGTTGAGGCTCATTTCGCGCTGTGGAAGAGGTTATTCTGCTTGGTGCCCCGCTCTCAAGAGGGGTCTATATATCAAGTGGGCGGAGCCGAAGTGTGGCGTATCGCCGGGACCGGATATCTATTCGGAACCCCAAAGAAGGCGTCCGAGGACTGGCCTTCGGAATGGTTTTATATAGATGATGTCCCGCTGCCGGATCCTATCTGGGTCGGTCTCCCCGAATTCAACAGTGCTCCCTTAAAGAAACGCCTAAGCTGGCGTCCGCGGAGCTCTCAGAGAGAAGGCAATAGGGACGTCCTTCACCTGATGGGTCGGATAAGACTATTGGCTCATTCCGGACTAACCATGATTGGACTCACGGCCGCATGCATTATGCGGGGGGTGCAGCCGCTTCAATATAGAGGCCACCCCATGTGGGATTTTAACGGGGAGGATGACGCCACCCGTTACGGTCGTAAGGGGCCAGCTTCAGCTGCCGCTCTAGTAAAGACCTTATCCTCTTTGTACAAGGGAGAAGAGGAGGATTCCTCCGCGTCAACCCGCAGGGCGGATTTAGTATGTACAACCCTCCGAGTTGGGTAAGTGGACAATTGCGCTTACCCATCCGTTTTATATTCCCATGATTAAATATGTAGTCTAATGATTTTAACGCAGGAACTGCGTCAGGAAGTAAAGGATATAAATAGCCGTCCCCCACAGCCCGAGGATCTAGAACGGTCCCTCGATCCGGACTCCGAAGAGGATCCGGACATATCGGTGGAGCTGATTGACGGGGTGTTTCATCAGCTAAGCAAGGACAATGCCTTTGTGGCCATTACGGCTGATTACCCAGGGTTAATCCCGGCCTCCCAGGTAACAGAGAGCGGAGTCTCACCCCCTTGAGAAGGAATCCATTCTCACGCATTTCAGTTTTCCTGACAACGACCGTGTTTTGCAGGGGAGGTTTCCGAGGCGGGAGGCCGAACCTGCGGCGGCTAGCCAACGAGGGGTCGCAGGGCCCCGTGGGGTAAAAAGGAATGTAGTCCGGACTGAGACGCCGGCGCAAAGGTATAGTGTACCCTCTTTTTCCCTGGTGTTATTCCTTCAGGGCATATTAACGTTCGTGCTATCTTCAGGACGAAGAGACCTCGCCGGACTATATCCGGAGAGGTTGCCAATCGCGCCTCCACCAGCCAGCTCCAACGCCTGGCCCGGAAGCGGAAGCGAACACAAGGCGCGCACCGGACGCTCCTCTGACAGAGGATGCGGACAGGCTGTCTGCCACCAATTCCGAGGTGGTGAGTGCCATGAACCACAGGCATTGCCGGATAGTTCTTCGCGACGCTTGTTTCTCCCAAGAGGCATTAGATGCCTTCAATTCGGGAGATGCGTACCTCTGTGCCGCTCAAAATGGTTTAGCCAGAGCCACGGAGCAATATGTAAAAGACATACGGGTAAGAAAATTTTGGCAAATATATATATACCAGTAGCCCCCGAGACTTGAAACAGTTAGAGTAACTGATTTAAGGATCATTTGTTATGCAGGTTCTTACAGAGAAGAATACCGTACTGTCCCAGGACCTGAAAGAGTGCAAAGCCCAACTGGAGGCCGCACTAGCCGCGGTAGGGGAGCCTAAAGAGACCCCCTTTGGTAAGATATACTTCGAAAGATTAGTATTTTGCGAAGTGCGGCGTGGGTGTAAATCTGACAAATCATATTGCAGATGGCGCCGGACTCGATCCGGAGAGGCAACAACTCTTACGCCGGCTAAAGGCCGGTGAGAGTATGCTGACAAGGGTGAGGCGGGAGAAGAATGATCTTCAGGATGCCAGCTCCAAGATGGACATTGAACTTAAAGATGTTCGTGGCCAGCTGTCGGACTCCAATAAGGAGAATCAGCGGCTTCGACGCGGCATATTTAGTAAGTGCTTAAGCGAATCTTTGAAAGAAAAGAGTTCGGCGAGGAAGTCGACTAACAGAGTAATGTCTGTAGGTATGCTAACGGGTCGTCCTGCAGAGGAGATGCCCGGTTCTACAGGTGACCTTCTTCCCGAGCTCTCGCAACTGCACGAGCGAGTTCGGCAGGCGATGTGAGGCGTTGCCCAAGCCTTATGGCCTTCCCACTCTATGCCCGAGGGCCTTGGAGAGCTTTCGGAGAAGCTTAAGGGAGCTCGGCGGCGCTTCCGGTTGTGGAAGATATCGGCCTGCCGACAAGGCGCTAGGGAGGCCTGGGCCATGGTGAAGACGCGGTACATGAAGTCTGACCCGAACCACATGGCCGAGGTCAGACCTGTGGGGCCTGACGGGAAGGAGATCCCTGTAAGCTTAGTGTACGGCCAAGTAGAATTGGCCGCAAAGTATTCCCGGCAGGACTGTAAGTTAGACAGCCTGTTAGATGGTATTGAAGAGGAATACAATCAGTCAGAGTGACTATGTAATTTTTAATTGACATGTGTCATGCCTTCTAGCCGGATTATAGATCATTTGTCGTTGCCGACCTTTTCGCTTCAACCTCAGGACCTGACGGTCCGGAGTGTGTCCGAATACCCTACCGGTTATGTAAGAACCGGGGTATGCATGGAGACTAGGCGTAGGGGTCATTAGTGCTTTATCAGACAAGTGCCCAACTAGTTATGTTATATTACATGCTTAGTAAGAAACATCTTCCAGAGAGAATAGTTCCGTTAGGGGCTCCTTTCTCTGGGAGGCATGCCCTAAAGTGCATGTCCGGACTGCAAACGCAGGAAAATCATCTGGGGGCATATATATAAATAAGTAAAAAAGGTCATCTTTTAGTTCACCGACCGAATATTCCCTTAAGAACGCTAGCTTTCGGCTTCACCCAGTCTGAGGTACACATCCGGCTGATCCGGCAGTAACAATCGCAGAGGTGCTCCCTTTACCACCTAGCTGAACAATCGGGAACGTAGGGGTAAGCACAGGAGCCAGGCAACCCAGCTTGGCCAAAACTTAAGTCATATCGATGCATATAATGGTGAAGAAAAGGTACATGCGGAAGTTTGACACATGTGGTGGGCGTGAAGCCTGTGTAAATAAGCTTCTGTTAAAGAAGCCCCCAGGTTTAATGAGCGCGAGTAGCACGTCACTTGAGGAACCTTTAAGGGCTATAAAAGAAAAGAGGGGAAGGAGAGAAATGCAAGACAGAAAATGTAAAAAATGGACAGAGGAAGGAGACAAACACAGAGTCCGGCGCTAGGCATAGAATCTTCGGAGACGAGCCGCGTTCCATGGGTTCGGCTCGAGTCGGTTATCCGACGCATCTCGCAGGCGGTATGCTCCACCAGTCAGGACTTGGTCGATTATGAAGGGACCTTCCCACTTGGGCTTCAGCTTGTCCTTTTTCTTGTCCGGCACGCGTAGAACTAATTCGCCAACGTTGTAGTTTTTGGCCCGCACTTCTCTGCTTTGATATCTTCGAGCCTGCTGTTGATAGAATGCGGAACGGGTTTTTGCCACGTCATGCTCCTCCTCTAAGGAGTCCAAACTGTCCTGCCAATCGAGCTCGGCTTCCCTTTCTTCGTACATGCGCACTCGAGGTGAGTCATGAATTATGTCGCAGGGCAAGACTGCCTCTGCGCCGTACACCATAAAAAATGGTGTGTATCCGGTGGTGC
Organism: Triticum urartu; assembly: GCF_056163025.1. Lineage (NCBI taxonomy): Eukaryota > Viridiplantae > Streptophyta > Magnoliopsida > Poales > Poaceae > Triticum > Triticum urartu. The sequence goes on from NC_141873.1 coordinate 237,249,723, forward strand.
GATTCGGCATGGTCCGCAGCCCCCAGAGTATGGAGTCAAGCTCCTCTACCCAGTGCGTGTTAGATTCCTTGAGGGACCGCACTAATCTAGGTTTGATGCCGCTCATGATGAGACCATTTGCGCGTTCGACCTGACCGTTAGTTTGTGGGTGATAGACGGAAGCATAATCGAGCTTGATGCCCATGTTTTTGCACCAGAGTTTTACCTCATCGGCTGTAAAGTTTGTGCTGTTATCGGTGATGATGCTGTGGGGGACGCCATAACGGTGTATGACCCCGGATATAAAGTCTATCACAGGTCCGGATTCAGCCGTCTTAACAGGCTTGGCTTCTATCCATTTGGTGAACTTATCCACCATGACCAGTAAGTATTTTTTCTTGTGGGTTCTGCCTTTAAGGGGTCCCACCATGTCAAGCCCCAGACCGCGAAATACCAAGTGATGGGGATAGTTTGGAGGGCGGTGGGTGGCATATGGCTTTGGTTTGCAAAAAGCTGGCAACCGGCGCATCGTTGGACCAAGTCCTGAGCGTCCGCCCGGGCCGTCGGCCAATAAAAGCCTGTACGGAAAGCCTTGCTTACAAGGGACCGGGCTGCGGCATGATGGCCACCGAGTCCGGCATGAATTTCAGCCAGCAGGTTCCGCCCTTCCTCTTCGGAGATGCACCTTTGAAGGACTCCGGTAGTGCTTTTCTTATAAAGTTCTCCCTCATGGACTTTATAGGCTTTAGATCACCGCACTATACAGCGTGCCTCGTTTTGGTCCTCTAGGAGTTTCTGCCTAGTAAGGTAGGCTAGGAATGGTTCTGTCCATGGGGCGATAACGGCCATTAGTACGTGGGCTGAGGTTGTGATTTCATTGGCAGAGCCTCCGATTATGTCAGATTGTTCGGCGTCAGACAGTGTGGTTGGGTCCGGGCTAATATTACCATGTTCCCCTTCCCATACTACGGATGGCTTGAACAGCCTTTCTAGGAAGATGTTGGGGGGTACCGCATCACGTTTTGCGCTGATGCGTGCCAGGACGTCTGCCGCCTCATTGTTTTCTCGGGCTATATGGTGAAATTCGAGCCCCTCAAACCGAGCTGACATTTTGAGGACGGCGTTGCGGTAAGCTGCCATTTTTGGATCCTTGGCATCGAAGTCTCCATTTATTTGGGATATCGCGAGGTTCGAATCCCCGCGCACCTCTAGGCATTGAATGCCCATGGATACTGCCATCCGGAGACCATGTAAAAGGGCCTCATATTCGGCTGCATTGTTGGAGTCCGTGTACATAATCTGGAGTACATATTGAACTGTGTCTCCTGTGGGGGACGTCAAAACGACGCCGGCCCCTAGTTCGGCCGTGGCTTGTTAGTTATGTCGAACGGGAGGAGCTCAATGGCCCATTTTGCAATCCGGCCCGTCGCGTCGCAGTTGTTTATAATATCGTTAAGTGGCACTTCCGAGGCTACTATTATTGAACACTCTTGAAAGTAGTGTCGCAGCTTCCAGGATGCCATAAATACCGCGTACGCAATCTTTTGATAACGCGGGTACCGTGACTTGCATGGAGTAAGGACAGTGGACACATAGTAGACCAGCTTTTGAAGGGGGAATTTGTGTCCGTCCGTTTCTCGTTCGACGACGAGCACTGTGCTTACGACCTGATCGGTTGCTGCAATGGTATAATAGCATTGCTTCGCCAATGTTTGGCGCGGCCAGGACTGGGTTTGTTGCCAAGATGGCTTTTATTTCCTCGAGTCCGGCCGTGGCGGCATCCGTCCACTCGAAGTGTTCGGTGCACCGAAGGAGGCGGTAGAGGGGTAGCGCCTTTTCTCCCAAACGGGAGATAAAGCGGCTTAGAGCCGCCACGCATCCGGTTAATTTGTGGATTTGTTTGAGGTCCTTTGGGATATCCAATTGTGACAAAGCTCGGATCTTGGCTAGATTTGCTTCGATTCCTCTACCGGATACAATGAAGCCCAAGAGCTTTCCGGCTGGAACGCCGAAAACGCATTTTTCCAAATTTAGCTTGATGTCATATGCTCGGAGATTGTCAAATGTAAGCCTCAAGTCGTCTACTAGAGATTTGACATGTCTTGTTTTTACGACCACATCATCCACATATGCCTCTACTGTTTTGCCGATCTGGTTTGCCAGACATGTCTGAATCATGCGCTGATATGTTGCGCTGGCGTTTTTGAGCCCGAAAGGCTTTGTGTTGAAGCAGAATGGGCCGTATGGGGTGATGAATGCCGTTGCGACTTGGTCTGACTCGGCCATCTTGATTTGATGGTAACCGGAGTATGCGTCGAGGAAGCACAACAAATCGTGTCCTGCAGTGGCGTCGATAATTTGATCGATGCGGGGGAGGGGGAAGGGATCCTTTGGGCAAGCCTTGTTAAGGTCTTTGAAGTCAACGCACAGGCGCCAGGATTTGTCCTTCTTTGGTACCATCACCAAGTTTGCTAGCCAGTCCAGATGTTTTATATCTCTGATGAATCCGGCCTCCAATAGTTTGGCTAGCTCCTCTCCCAATGCCTGTCTCTTGGGCTCAGAGAAATGCCGAAGGGCTTGTTTGACAGGTTTGAATCCTTTTAGGATATTTAAGCTGTGTTCGGCCAGTCTGCGTGGGATTCCTGGCATGTCTGGAGGGTGCCAGGCAAAAATGTCCCAGTTCTCCCGTAGGAATTCTCGCAGTGCGGCGTCTACATCGGGGTTTAATTGTGCCCCGATGGAAGCTATTTTATTAGGGTCCATTGGATGGACCTGGAAGTTGACTATTTCATCCGCTGGTTTAAAGGAGGTGGACTTGGATCTTTTGTCGAGTATCACATCGTCCCTGTTTACCGTGGAGCGCAGCGTAATCAGTTCCTCAGCCACTAGGGCTTCGGACAGTGCCTCAAGGGCCAATGCGGCTGTCTTGTTTTCGGCGCGGAGTGCTATGTCCGGATCACTAGCAAGAGTGATGATTCCGTTCGACCCGGGCATCTTGAGCTTCATGTACCCGTAACGGGGTATTGCTTGGAAGATTGTAAACGCTTCCCGCCCTAGCAGAGCATGATAACCGCTGCTGAACGGAGCCACATGGAATGTGATCTCTTCGGACCTGTAATTATCCGGCGTGCCGAACACCACATATAGTGTGATTTTTCCTGTGCAGCGCGCTTCCTGACTGGGGATTATTCCTCTAAAGGTTGTGCTGCTTTTCTCAATGTGGTTCCAGGCTATTTCCATTTTTTGAAGGGTTTCCTCGTAAATGAGGTTCAATCCGCTGCCTCCGTCCATGAGTACCTTGGTGAGGCGAAAGCCGTCCACTATAGGACTGAGTACCAATGCGGCTGGTGCTCGAGCTGTTCGGAATTTAGGTTCGTCACTGGCATTAAAAGTAATAGCCGTGTCACTCCATGGGTTTATTGTTGCTACTTGATAGACTTCGGCGAGGCTGCGGAGTGTTCTTTTTCCCATATTGTTTGATGCGAAAGTCTCGAAGACTGTTAAGACTATACTGGAGTCCCTGAGGTGGCTTTCTGCGGCCTCCGGAATTAGGAGATCTTCGCCCCTTTTGGCCACCTGCCAGAGTATCCAACATGCTCTAAGGCTATGAGTTGGTGTGGCGTCCTCTGTACTATGAATTTTACAGGGTCCATTAAGCCATCCCTCCAGTACGGTTCCATGCCCTGTAGAGGGTTTTGGTTTTTTGGTTTTTAACCCGGGTGTTTGATGATGCACCCTTTTATTTCGGACAAGGTTTCTATTCAGGGCCGGATTGTCCCAAAATTTAGTTTCGGTTTTCCGGGTGCTTTCCATCGCACAGTACTTTTGTACTATGGACGCCAAGTCAGCGAAGTGTGTAAGATTACGACGACTTTGTGGCGTTGAGGATTCCCTTGTCCGTGCAATTATTGCAGAAGATTGAGATTGCGTCTTCCTCGCGGCAGTCCTTTATCCTGTTCATAACCAGGAGGAACCTCGCCCAGTAATGATGTACTGTTTCTTCGGGCTTTTGCCTAATTTGGGATAGATCGGTTATGTTCGGGTGGGTGGGTGGTATTAAATCCGGAACTTCACCCAATCTAAGACTCAGAGGCCAAGGAGTTTCCGAACTTTGAAGTTTGGATTCTTGGATGTTGTCCAGTGAATCTAGCCCGTTGCCTGATTCTAAGTTCAGGTCTTGAGTTACATCCTCCCCTCCGCGGGTATCCGGCTAGGAGGGATCAGGAATCCGGACGTAGCTAGCCCTTAAGATAGATGAAGAGTCGCCGCACTGTGCCTCTACCACGGCAACGTGATGGGTGACTTGGGGAGAATTAATTTCTCTTAGATCGGGTTTAAGCCCAACCTGGTCATAATCCGTAGTGACCCCCAAGGCGGCGATGTGATCCAAGAGCTCGTTTACGGAAGAGAGCTCCATTGGATCTAACTGCTCGACGAGTTCCGAGCTGACGTGAAGATTGCTTTTGATGATCCGAGAGGTCACCGTCGGCGCAACGGCCGAACAGGCGATCATGAGAAAACCGCCTAGCCGGAGAGTTTGGCCGACAGCCAAGGCTCCCTTAGTAACGGCGCCGTCTTTAAAGACGGGAAGAGGCATCCTTCCTGATTGCGACGGCACAGAGGAACTCTCAATGAAAGCACCAATGTCGGTGTCAAAACCGGCGGATCTCGGGTAGGAGGTCCCGAACTGTGCGTCTAGGCCGGATGGTAACAGGAGGCAAGGAACACGATGTTTTACCCAGGTTCGGGCCCTCTTGATGGAGGTAAAACCCTACGTCCTGCTTGATTAATATTGATGATATGGGTATTACAAGAGTAGATCTACCACGAGATCAAGGAGGCTAAACCCTAGAAGCTAGCCTATGGTGTGATTGTTGTATGATGAAGTCGTCCTACGGACTAAAACCCTCCGGTTTATATAGACACCGGAGAGGGTTAGGGTTACACAAAGTCGGTTACAATGGTAGGAGATCTTGAATATCCGCATCGCCAAGCTTTCCTTCCACGCCAAGGAAAGTCCCATCCGGACACGGGACGAAGTCTTCAATCTTGTATCTTCATAGTCCTGGAGTCCGGCTGAAGGTATAGTCCGGCTACCCGAACACCCCCTAATCCAGGACTCCCTCAGGTATCAATAAACCCATCCACATCGTCACGATGTGGTTCCTCTACACTGCCCTCAAAAGGGATAAAACAAATCCGACAAAAGTCACGAAGTGACATCTCCTTATGCTCATCATATAAATAAAATTCCACCAAAGGTGGTGAGCTCCTAGCATGGAAATGAAAGTTTTACACAAAGATATTGGTGAGTAAGAGATACTGTTTGCGTTGGTCATGGAGGAAGGCGGTGAGGCCTGCATTCTCAGCCAATTCATAGAAATCATTATAAATCCCGGCTGCTCTCAAGAAATTATCACAAGGCCATTCACACGGCCGAACTTCCGTGGTGCGAGGGAGATTATATTTGGGCCTCTTATCCTCCTCACTTTGCTTATCCTTCGAGCTTCGGCTCGATGAGCCCCTAAAAAATATCTTCATATTTTTCTGAAAATATCTGAATTTTTTAGTAATTTCAAAATAAAAGTGAACCAAACTCAACAAAATTGATAGCAACTACTCCTACAAGTGTCTAGAGGCGATATCATGCATCAAAACTACTTTTGACCACATAAATTTGACATGCAAGCTCAAGAACAGGGTCACCTAAGCAGCAAAAATTTGCAATGAATAAAGCACTAGAACAAAAACTAATTGGACAAATAGAGGAGTCACATACCAAAGAACAATCCCCCAAAGCAGTTTTATGAATGGAGCTTTGAGCAAGGAGATCTAAAATGGCAGCAAGATGAGCTTGGACTCGGGTTTGAGCTGGCTAGTGATGTTTTGGGAGGAAGAAGGAGTGTGTGGTAGCTGGAATAAGTGGAGGGGAGCCACCATGGGCCCACGAGGCAGGGGCGCGCCCTGGACCCTCGTGGCCAGGTGCTTGCTCCCCCTGCTGTGTTCTCAGTGCCAGATATTCTCAAATATTCCAGAAAAATCATATTCAAATTTCAGGGCTTTTGGAGAACTTTTATTTTCAGGGTATTTTTTATTGCATGGATAATTCAGAAAACAGACAGAAAAATACTATTTTTGCTTTATTTAATATAAATAACAGAAAGTAAAAAGAGGGTACAGAGAGTTGTGTTTTATAAATTCATCCATCTCATGCTCATCAAAAGGAATCCACTAACAAGGTTGATCAGGTCTTGTTAACAAACTCATTCCGAATAACATGGAACCGGAGAATTTTCGAATAACACTAGGTTACCTCAGCGGGGATATGCATGTCCCCAACAATAAGAATATCATATTTCTTCTTGACAGTAGGAAGAGGAAATTCAAAACTTCCAATAATAATCGATGGAATTTTCCCAATAGAGTTTATACTATGAACTTGAGGTTGTTTCCTCGGAAAGTGTACCGTATGCTCATTGCCATTAACATGAAAAGTGACATTGCCTTTGTTGCAATCAATAACAGCCCCTGCAGTATTCAAAAAGGGTCTTCCCAGAATAATAGACATACTATCGTCCTCGGGAATATCAAGAATAACAAAATCCGTTAAAATAGTAACATTTGCAACCGCAACAGGCACATCCTCACAAATACCGACAGGTATAGCAGTTGATTTATCAGCCATTTGCAAAGATATTTCAGTAAGTGTCAACTTATTCAAATCAAGTCTACGATATAAAGAGAGAGGCATAACACTAACACCGGCTCCAAGATCACATAAAGCAGTTTTAACATACTTTCTTTTAATGGAGCATGGTATAGTTGGTACTCCTGGATCTCCAAGTTTCTTTGGTATTCCACCTTTAAAAGTATAATTAGAAAGCATGGTGGAAATTTCAGCTTCCGATATCTTTCTCTTATTAGTAACAATATCCTTCATATATTTAGCATAAGGATTCATGTTAAGCATATCAGTCAAACGCATACGCAAGCAGATAGGTCTAATCATTTCAGCAAAGCGCTCAAAATCCTCATCATCCTTTTTCTTGGATGGTTTAGGAGGAAAAGTCATGGGTTTCTAAACCCATGGTTCTCTTTCCTTAATGTGCTTCCTAGCAATAAAGTCTCTCTTATCATAACGTTGATTCTTTGATTGTGGGTTATCAAGATCAATAGCAGGTTCAATCTCTACATCATTATCATTGCTAGGTTGAGCATCAACATGAACATCATCATTAACATTATTACTAGGTTCATCTTCATTACCAGATTGTGTTTCAGCATCAGAAATAGAAATATCATTGAGATTCTCAGGTGTGTCATCAACAGGTTCACTAGAAGCATGCAAAGTCCTATCATTTTTATTTCTCTTCCTTTTAGAAGGACTAGGTGGATCGATATTATTTTTCTGAGAATCCTGCTCAATTCTCTTAGGGTGGCCCTCGGGATACAAAGGTTCCTGAGTCATTTTACCACCTATAGTCATAACTCTAACAGCATTGTAATTTTTCGTACTATTTAATTCACTGAGCAAATCATTCTGAGCTTTAAGTACTTGTTCTACTTGAGGGGTAACCATAGAAGCATGTTAACTAATAGGTTTTAGTTCACCTTTAACATTAGCCATATAATCACTCAAGTGTTCAATCATATAAGCATTATGTTTCAATTGTCTACCAACATAAGCATTAAAATCTTCTTGCTTAACCATAAAGTTATCAAACTCATCTAAGCATTGGCTAGCAAACTTAGTAGGAGGGATTTCAGCTTTATCATATCTATAGAGAGAATTTACCTTTACTACCTATGTCAGGTTATCAAGACCATGTATTTCTTCAATAGGCGGTAAATTAAGACCATGTATTTCTTCAATAGGAGGTAAATTCTTAACATCTTCAACTTTAATACATTTTTCTTTCATAGATTTCTTTGCCTATTGCATATCTTCAGGACTGAGAAATAGAATACCCCTTTTCTGCGGAGTTGGCTTAGGAGTTGGTTCAGGAAGTGTCCAATTATTTTCATTGGTCAACATATTATTCAATAGAATTTTAGCTTCATCTGGTGTTCTTTCCCTGAAAACACAACCAGCACAACTATCCAGGTGGTCTCTGGAAGCATCGGTTAATCCATTATAAAAGATATCAAGTATTTCATTTTTCTTAAGATGATGATCAGGCAAAGCATTAAGTAATTGGAGAAGCCTCCTCCAAGCTTGTGGGAGACTCTCTTCTTCAATTTGCACAAAAATATATATTTCCCTTAAAGCAGCTTGTTTCTTATGAGCGGGGAAATATTTAGCAGAGAAGTAATAAATCATATCCTGGGGACTACGCACACAACCAGGATCAAGAGAATTAAACCATGTCTTAGCATCACCCTTTAATGAGAACGGAAATAATTTAAGGATATAATAATAGCGAGTTTTCTCATCATTAGTGAATAGGGTGGCTATATCATTTAATTTAGTAAGATGTGCCACAACAGTTTCAGATTCATAGCCATAGAAAGGATCAGATTCAACCAAAGTAATTATATCAGGGTCGACAGAGAATTCATAATCCTTATCAGTAACAAAGATATGTGAAGTAGCATAAGCAAGATCATATTTCATTCTAGCATTCAAAGTTTTTTGTTTCAGCTTAGCTAAAAGCTTCTTAAGATCACTCCTATCATTGCAAGCAAGAAAGTCTCTAGCAGTTTCTTCATCCATAACATAACCTTCAGGAACAATAGGAAATTCATATCTAGGGGGAGAATCTTCATCATGACTTCCATCAATATTATCAGTTTCAATAATTTCATTCTCTCTAGCCCTAGCAAGTTGTTCATCAAGAAATTCACCTAGTGGCACAGTAGTATCAAGCATAGAAGTAGTTTCATCATAAGTATCATGCATAGCAGAAGTGGCATCATCAATAACATGCGACATATCAGAATTAATAGCAGAAGCAGGTTTAGGTGTCGCAAGCTTACTCAAAACAGAAGGTGAATCAAGTGCAGAGCTAGATGGCAGTTGCTTACCTCCCCTCGTAGTTGAGGGATAAATCTTTGTTCTTGGATCTTTCAAGTTCTTCATAATGATAAGCAGATATAAATCCTAAGTGACTCAAAGAATAGAGCTATGCTCCCCGGCAATGGCGCCAGAAAATAGTCTTGATAACCCACAAGTATACGAGATCACAACAGTTTTCGAGGGTAGAGTATTCAACCCAAATTTATTGATTCGACACAAGGGGAGCCAAAGAATATTCTCGAGTATTAGCAGCTGAGTTGTCAATTCAACCACACCTGGAAACTTAATATCTGCAGCAAGGTATTTAGTAGCAAAGTAATATGATAGTAGTGGTAACGATAGCAAAAGTAACGATAGTAAAAGTAGTATTTTGGTGTTTTATAGTGATGATAACAATAGCAACGGAAAAGTAAATAAGCGAAGAACAATATATGGAAAGCTCATAGGCAATGGATCGGTGATAGAGAATTATGCCGGATGCAGTTCATCATGTAACAGTCATAACATAGGGTGACACGGAACTAGCTCCAATTCATCAATGTAATGTAGGCATGTATTCCGAATATAGTCATACGTGCTTATGGAAAAGAACTTGCATGACATCTTTTGTTCTACCCTCCCGTGGCAGTGGGTTCCTATTGGAAACTAAGGGATATTAAGGCCTCCTTTTAATAGAGTACCGGACCAAAGCATTAACACATAGTGAATACATGAACTCCTCAAACTGCGGTCATCACCGGGAGTGGTCCCGATTATTGTCACTTCGGGGTTGCCGGATCATAACACATAGTAGGTGACTATAGATTTGCAAGATAGGATTAAGAACTCTCATATATTGTTGAAAACATAATAGGTTCAGATCTGAAATCATGGCACTCGGGCCCTAGTGACAAGCATTAAGCATAGCAAAGTCATAGCAACATCAATCTCGGAACATGGTGGATACTAGGGATCAAACCCTAACAAAACTAACTCGATTACATGATAAATCTCATCCAAGTCATCACCGTCCAGCAAGCCTACGATGGAATTACTCACACACGGTGGTGAGTATCATGAAATTGATGATTGAGGAAGGTTGATGATGATGATGGCGACGGATTCCCCTCTCCGGAGCCCCGAACGGACTCTAGATCAGCCCTCCCGGGAGAGTTTAGGGCTTGGCGGCGGCTCCATATCGTAAAACGCGATGAATCCTTCTCCTTGATTTTTTTCTCCCTGAAAGTGAATATATGGAGTCAAGGTTGAGGTCGGTGGAGCGTCAGGGGGCCCACGATGCAAGGGGCGCGCCCAGGAGAGTAGGGCACGCCCCCACCCTCGTGGACAGGTGGAGGCCCCCTAACGTGGATTCTTCTTCCAGTATTTTTTATATATTCCAAAATAATTCTCCGTTGATTTTCAGGTAATTCCGAGAACTTTTATTTCTGCACAAAAATAACACCATGGCAATTCTGCTGAAAACAGCGTCAGTCCGGGTTAGTTCCATTCAAATCATGCAAGTTAGAGTCCAAAACAAGGGCAAAAGTGTTTGAAAAAGTAGATACGACGGAGACGTATCAGACGGCAAGGCAAGCCACGTGGCAGCAACCTAGGGGGCACCTGGGCTGGCCTATTTGGGCACTTTGCCGTCTGCAGGCAGACTACAAAGCACACCGTTAACCCCTTAACGGACCTAACCCTAAACTCTGTCGTCCATGCCCTTTGTCATTTGCTGGCGGACGGCAAAGTCCTTTGCAACTTTGCCGTAGTTCGTTCAGCCGGATGTGCTGGCAAAGGCCTTTGCTGTCTGCCAGGCATGCCTTTGCCGTCAGCCATGGCAGACGGCAAAGTGCATGATTCCTTAGTGTTGATGTGTTCCAGGTGCTAGCCCTGCCCCTCTATTTATATGTTGAGCCCTGGGGTCGAAACTTGGAGTAAAAGCCTCCTCAAAGTCGGTTTTGCCCGCAAGGAAGAGTCCTCCTCGGACTTCCAGGACCAGATGCCACAGTCCTTGGCGTCTGGCCAAGACGCCATGGGCCTCGGCGTCTGGCCCAGGGCCAGACGCCAGGGTCTCCGGTGTTTGGCCCCCTTGCCTCTGCAAAACTCCTTTTACACCAACCTAAAGCCCCGTGGGCTTCACCCCTTAGCCGAACCATATCATCCTATATATCAATCTTTACCCCCGGACCATTCCGGAGCTCCTCGTCATGTTCGTGATCTCATCCGAGACTCCGAACAACATTTAGTCACCAACATACATAACTCATATAGTACTATATCATCAATGAATGTTAAGCGTGCGGACCCTACGGGTTCGAGAACTATGTAGACATGACCGAGACACCTCTCTAGTTAATAACCAATAGCGGAACCTGGATGACCATATTGGCTCCTACATATTCTATGAAGATCTTTATCGGTCGAACCTTATGACAACATACGTAATTCCCTTTGTTCATCGGTATGTTACTTGCCCGAGCTTCGATCATCGGTATCTTCATACCTAGTTCAATCTCGTTACCAGCAAGTCTCTTTACTCGTTCCATAATACATCGCCTCGTGACTAACTCCTTAGTCGTTTGCTTGAAAGCTTATGATGTGTATTACCGAGAGGGCCCAAAGATACCTCTCCGATACTCTGAGTGACAAATCCTAATCTCGATTCATGCCAACCCAACAAAACACCTTCAGAGATACCTGTAGAGCATCTTTATAATCACCCAGTTATGTTGTGAAGTTTGATAGCACACAAGGTATTCCTCCAGTATTCGGGAGTTGCATGATCTCATAGTCGAAGGAATATGTATTTGACATAAAGAAAGCAATAGCAATAAAATTGAACGATCATAATGCTAAGCTAACGAATGTGTCTTGTCCATCACATCATTCTCCTAGTGATGTGACCCTGTTATCAAATGACAACTCATGTCCATGGTTAGGAAACCTTAACCATATTTTATCAACGAGCTAGTCAAGTGGAGGCTCACTAGGGACATAGTGTTTGTCTATATATTCACACATGTATTTAGGTTTCCGACCAATACAATTCTAGCATGAATAATAAACATTTAGCATGAATAAGGAAATATAAAATAACAACTTTATTATTTTCTCTAGGGCATATTTCCTTCAAAATAGAGTTAGGGTTGGTTTATGACCCCTCCTCCAAGGGGTCACGAAATCCCCCCCCTATTCCTCCATATATACAGCCCTTAGGGCGTCATTTAGAGGGTTTTGTTTAGATTAAAGTTCACCATAACCGCAACTTCGCGTACTTCGTTTGTGTTCAATGACCAGACAAAGACGTCACAAAACCCCACTTTGATCAATAAAGCTTTCCTCTTAAATTCACAATATCCAAATTGCAATCTTGGTTTCTTACTTATTTTTTGTTTGCCTGCAGGAAATAGACCCTCGTGGTCAGGCTGATCATGTTCCGCGCGTGTTCAATAACCTCTCGGAGTTGGTTTAGTGATTGCTAAGGTGCGTGATGTCCTCGCATGTTTGTAGTCGGGTCGTCAAAGTCTACTCCACCAAAAGGATAACCACCATATCATCGAAAGACAGGACACCTTTGCCTCTATCATACACATTGTGGCATGAGTAGTAACCTGAATAGAGGGTACATGAAAGAACAATATCACAAAGGTCTCTCATCAAGTGCCCCAAGCAACTGGAAGGATGCGTTCAAACCATTGACATTGTTGCGTTTAGTGAGTTATTAATGTTTAAAGATATAAACAAAGGAGGAAACAAAATGTAACTAGCGTGATGATCAAACAAAGAGTGTAGGGCACGAATGTCGTATGCATGTACAAAATAGGGTGCCAGCAACAACGGTTCAGGAACCCTTCTAAACAAATTGTTGGTTACCCATCAATTAACTTTTTAGGATACTTGTCCATTAATTGACGGGAGCAACAACATTACTACTCCGGCAAGAACCACCAAATCATCCAAAATCCTTGTTGTCGGAGGAAAATTGTTTAGCACACTGCACACTTGTAGTGAGGCAGGTGGATCTCACTAAATCTACAAATAAGCTTTGCATCCAACAGAACTATGGTGTTGTTGATTTTGACTGTAAAAATAGATTCTACCAGAATCCTATTCTCTCTAAATAAGTATGAAACTAACATATAATAACTCAATGGTAAAAATCAGATATGCAACACAAAACCAATATCCCTTGCCATGGAGGACGTCTAGCATATTTGCAGCATGAGGGGAACCTAACAAAATATAGGAATAAGCTCAAGTTTAGATGAGATCATGAGGCTAACAATGGGGAAGCTCGGCCAAAAAGAACAACGGGGAAGCTCTGTGACCGACCTCCTTTCCATGAAGAGGACGCAAGAATATCTATGATACGCCTCCATATTCTCCCTCATCTCCTTCCTTAACCACCATATCCACTATTCCATGTGCTCCTCGCCGACCCGGCCAAGCTGCGGCGACACTGGTGAATCGCACTGCTCGGTCCTCCTCCGCTTCGTTGGTCGTCACAGCTGGACTCGGTTGACAATGATGATGGCTTTCTTGCCAAGCTCCAATGCACCTATGACTCGTTCCCCTCCCACGTCTGAAATCCCACCTAAGAAGTAGCAGTCACCCGAGCACTAGTGAATAGCAACAACAACTATGGCCAACAACATCGCTCCCCTCGCCGGCCTGTCATGCAGCCTCAACAACAAATTTTGTCTGATTCCTCAACGTTAGACGACATGGAAAGGAACATGTCGTCGCCCCTACAATGCCCTTCCATGCCATCTAAAGCCACCGCCAGAGCAATATTGTGCCTCCATCAGCCGCATGTGTCCTCTCCACGAGGAAAAACAGATTGAAATAGTGAGGAAACAAATATGATAAGAACAACTCATTAGGACTTCTGGTTTAGGCAGTAATAACACCATAGAAATCTACCTATCAAACAACTATGATGTCCTGTCTAGCCTAGCGGTGATGATCTATCCATTGGCGGCCGGGCGAATGAGTGGCTGTCTTGTGGCTCTTGGCGACTGCCGTTGGTACTGATTGGTGTAGATAGTTGTGCCGCGACAGTAGATAAGGAGACGGAGAGATGAAGATGTATGGGTTAAGAGAGGAGCAGAAATGCCGCTGGTGGTGGGTTTTTATTCGTTTTTATTGTGTGAGAATATGGAGTAACTGTGGTTCATGGAAGACAAAAGCCGCTAGGCTCAATTAATAGTTATGCGTGAAAGAGTGGTCGCTCCGGTGACCAGGGAACAGCTATGCGCGGAAGAAAGGAATATTACATCACAAAATTAGTTGATTTCTGGCTAAGAGTTGTTGATGTGGATATTGATGAGGTGGATAGGCTGCATGTCAAGAGAAATAAGGTAGTGTGAGGTTCCTATTTAAATATAGTAGATTGCCGAAAATATATTGATATAGTTAGTCATGATATTGTTGGGGAACATGGTAATTCAAAAACTTTCCGACGATCACGCAAGATCTATCAAGGAGATGCATCCAACCGATCTATCAAGGTTGATGTAGTCGAACATCTTCAGATCCAACCGATCTAAGTACCGAATGTACGGTACCTCCGTGTTTAGCACATGTTTAGCATGATGACGTCCCTCGAGCTCTTGATCCAGTTGAGGACGATGGAGAGTTCCGTCAGCACGATGGCATGGCGACAGTGATGATGAAGTTACAGGCGCAGGGCTTCGCCTAAGCACTACGACAATATGACCGAGGTGTGTAACTGTGGAGGGGGGCACCGCACACGGCTAAGACAAATCTTTGAGTGCCTTTGGGGTGCCCCCTGCCCACGTATATAAAGGAGGGAGGGAGGGAGGTGGGCCCTCATAGGGGCGCGTCAAGTGTAGGGAGTCCTAATAGGACTCCCAAGTCCTAGTAGGATTCCCTTTTCCTTTTCAGAGTGGGAAGGAAGGAAAGAAGGGAGAGGGAGAAGGAAAAGGGGGGCGCCCCCACCCCTTGTCCAATTCGGTTTGGGCAGGGGGGAGGCGCGCGCCACCTCATGGCCCTTCTTCCCTCTCTCCACTAAAGCCCAATAAGGCCCATTAAATTCCCCGCGAATTCCCATAACCCTCCGGTACTCTGAAAAATACTCGAATCACTAGGAACCATTCCGATGTCTGAATATAGCCTTCCAATATATGAATCTTTACCTCTCGACCATTTCGAGACTCC
This sequence comes from Triticum urartu, assembly GCF_056163025.1. NCBI lineage: Eukaryota > Viridiplantae > Streptophyta > Magnoliopsida > Poales > Poaceae > Triticum > Triticum urartu. Next base: position 237,264,877 of record NC_141873.1, read on the forward strand.
TCGTCATGTCCATGATCTCATTCAGGACTCCGAACAAACTTCGGTCATCAAATCACATAACTCATAATACAAATCATCATCGAATGTTAAGCGTGCGGACCCTACGGGTTTGAGAACTATGTAGACATGACCGATACACATCTTCGGTCAATAAACAATAGCGGAACCTGGATGCTCATATTGGTTCCTACATATTCTACAAAGATCTTTATCGGTCAAACCGCATAACAACATACGTCATTCCCTTTGTCATCGGCATGTTAATTGCCCGAGATTCGATCATCGGTATCACCATACCTAGTCTCGTTACTGGCAAGTCTCTTTACTCGTTCCGTAATGCATCATCCTGTAACTAACTCATTAGTCACATTGCTTGCAAGGCTTATAGTGATGTGCATTACCGAGAGGGCCTAGAGATACCTCTCCGATACACGGAGTGAAAAATCCTAATCTTGATCTATGCCAACTCAACAAACACCATCGAAGACACCTATAGAGCATCTTTATAATCACCCAATTACGTTGTGACGTTTGATAGCACACAAGGTATTCCTCCGGTATTCGGGAGTTGCATAATCTCATAGTCAGAGGAATATGTATAAGTCATGAAGAAAGCAATAGCAATAAAACTATACGATCATTATGCTAATCTAATAGATGGGTCTTGTCCATCACATCATTCTCTAATGATGTGATCCCGTTCATCAAATGACAACACATGTCTATGGTTAGGAAACTTAACCATCTTTGATTAACGAGCTAGTCAAGTAGAGGCATACTAGGAATACTCCGTTTTGTCTATGTATTCACACATGTACTAAGTTTCCGGTTAATACAATTCTAGCATGAATAATAAACATTTATCATGATATAAGGAAATATAAATAACAACTTTATTCTTGCCTCTAGGGAATATTTCCTTCAATCTCCCACTTTCACTAGAGTCAATAATCTAATTCACATCGTCATGTGATTTAACACCAATAGTTCACATCTTTATGTGATTAGTTCACATCTCCATGTGAATAATACCCAAAGGGTTTACTAGAGTCAATAATCTAGTCCACATCGCTATGTGATTAACACCCAAAGATTGATCATGTTTTTCTTGTGAGAGAAGTTTAGTCAATGGGTCTGCCACATTCAAAGCCGTATGTATTTTTCAAATTTTCTATGTCTACAATGCTCTGCATGGAGCTACTCTAGCTAATCGCTCCCACTTTCAATGTGTATCCAGATTGAGACTTAGAGTCATCTGGATCAGTGTCAAAGCTTGCATCGACGTAACCCTTTACGACAAACTTTTTGTCACTTCCATAACCGAGAAACATGTCCTTGTTCCGCTAAGGATAATTTTGACTGTTGTCTAGTGATCCACTCCTGGATCACTATTGTACCCTCTTGCCAAACTCATGGTGAGGTACACAATAGGTCTGGTACACAGCATAGCATACTTTATAGAACCTATGACTAAGGCATAGGGAATGACTTTTCATTCTCTTTCTATTTTTTGCCATGGTCGGGTTTTGAGTCTTTACTCAACTTCACACTTTACAACTCAGGCAAGAACTCCTTCTTTGAATGATCCATTTTGAACTCCTTCAAAGTCATATCAAGGCATTTACTCATCGAAAGTCTTATCAAGCGTCTTGATCTATCTTTATAGATCTTGATGCCCAATATGTAAGTAGCTTCACGGAGGTATTTTATTGATAAAATATTATTCAATTATCCTTTTATGCTATCCAGAAATTCTGTATTATTTCCAATCAACAATATGTCATCCATATATAATATCAGAAATGCTACATAGCTCCCACTCACTTTCTTGTAAATACAGGCTTCTCCAAAAGTCTGTATAAAACCATATGCTTTGATGACACTATCAAAGCATACATTCCAACTCCGAGATGCTTGCACCAGTCCATAAATGGATCACTGGAGCTTACACACTTTGTTAGCACCTTTAGGATCGACAAAACCTTCTGGTTGCATTATATACAAGTCTTCTTTAAGATGTCCATTAAGGAATGCAGTTTTGACATCCATTTGCCAAATTTCATAATCATAAAATGCAGCAATTGCTAACATGATTCGGACAGACTTAAGCATCGCTACGGGTGAGAAGGTCTCATCGTAGTCAACTCCTTGAACTTGTCGAAAACCTTTTGCAACAAGTCGAGCTTTATAGACAGTAACATTACCGTCAGCGTCAGTCTTTTTCTTGAAGATCCATTTATTCTCTATGGCTTGCCGATCATCGGGCAAGTCAACCAAAGTCCACACTTTGTTCGCATACATGGATCCCATCTCAGGTTTCATGGCCTCAAGCCATTTCGCGAAATCTGGGCTCATCATCGCTTCCTCATAGTTTGTAGGTTCGTCATGGTCAAGTAACATGACCTCCAGAACAGGATTACCGTACCACTCTGATGCGAACCTTACTCTGGTTGACCTACGAGGTTCGGTAGTAACTTGATCTGAAGTTTCATTATCATCATCATTAGCTTCCTCACTAATTGGTGTAGTAATCACTGGAACTGATTTATGTGATGAACTACTTTCCAATTCGGGAGAACGTACAATTACCTCATCAAGACTTTCCTCCCACTCACTTCTTTCAAGAGAAACTCCTTCTCTAGAAAGGATCCATTTTTAGCAACGAATATCTTGCCTTTGGATCTGTGATAGAAGGTGTACCCAACAGTCTCCTTTGGGTGTCCTATGAAGACACATTTCTTCGATTTGGGTTCGAGCTTATCAGGTTGAAGATTTTTCACATAAGCATCGCAACCTCAAACTTTAAAGAAATGGTAGCTTAGGTTTCTTGCCAAACCATAGTTCATACGGTGTCGTCTCAACGGATTTAGATGGTGCCCTATTTAACATGAATGCAGCTGTCTCTAATGCATAACCCCAAAACGATACTGGTAAATCGGTAAGAGACATCATAGATTGCACCATATCTAATAAAGTACGGTTACGACGTTCGGACACACCATTACGCTGTGGTGTTCCGGGTGGCATGAGTTGTGAAACTATTCCACATTGTTTTTAAATGAAGACCAAACTCGTAACTCAAATGTTTGCCTCCACGATCAGATTGTAGAAACTTTATTTTCTTGTTACGATGATTCTCAACTTTACTCTAAATTTCTTTGAACTTTTCAAATGTTTCAGACTTGTGTTTCATTAAGTAGATATACCCATATCTGCTTAAATCATCTACGAAGGTCAGAAAATAATGATACCCGCCGCGAGCCTCAACACTCATAGGACCGCATACATCAGTATGTATTATTTCCAGTAAGTCAGTGGCTCGCTCCATTGTTCCGGAGAACAGAGTCTTAGTCATCTTGCCCATCAGGCATGGTTCGCAAGCATCAAGTGATTCCAAAAGCCCATCGGCATGGAGTTTATTCATGCGCTCTACACCAATATGACCCAAACGGCGGTGCCACAGATAAGTTGCACTATCATTATCAACTTTGCATCTTTTGGCATCAATATTATGTGTATCATTGTGATCGAGATTCAGTAAACCATTTACATTGGATGTAAGACCATAGAAGGTTTTCTTCATGTAAACAAAACAACAATTATTCTCTGACTTAAATGAATAGCCGTATCGCAATAAACATGATCCAATCATATTTATGCTCAACGCAAACACCAAATAACATTTATTTAGTTCCAATACTAATCCCGAAGGTAGAGGGAGTATGCGATGGTGATCTTATTAACCTTGGAATCATTTCCAACATACATCGTCACCTCGCCCTCAACTAGTCTTTGTTCATTTTGTAACTCCTGTTTCGAGTTACTAATCATAGCAACTGAACCGGTATCAAATACCCAGGGGCTACTTATGAACACTACTAAAGTACACATCAATATCATATATACTTTTGTTCACTTTGCCATCCTTCTTATCCGCCAAGTATTTGGGGCAGTTCCACATCCAGTGATCATTTCCTTTGTAGTAGAAGCACTCATTTTCAGGCTTGGGTCTAGCTTTGGGCTTCTTCATGGGAGTGGTAACTTGCTTGCCATTCTTATTAAAGTTCCGTTTCTTTCCCTTGCCCTTTTACTTGAAACTAGTGGTCTTGTCAACCATCAACATTTGATGCTTTTCTTGATTTCTACCTTCACCGATTTCAGCATCGCAAAGAGATCAGGAATCGTTTTCATCATCCCTTGCATATTATAGTTCATCACGAAGTTCCAGTAACTTGGTGATAGTGACTAGAGAACTTTGTCAATCACTATCTTATCGGGAAGATTAACTCCCACTTGATTCAAGCGATAGTAGTACTCAGACATTCTGAGCACATGCTCACTGGTTGAGCTATTCTCCTCCATCTTATAGGCAAAATACTTGTCAGAGGTCTCATACCTCTCAACTCGGGCATGAGTCTGAAATACTAATTTCAGCTCTTGGAACATCTTATATGCTCCATGGCGTTTCAAAATGTTTTTGAAGTCCCGGTTCTAAGCCGTAAAGCATGGTGCACTAAACTATCAAGCAGTCATCATACCGAGCTTGCCAAACGTTCATAACGTTTGCATCTGCTCCTGCAATAGGTCCGTCACCTAGCGGTGCATCAAGGACATAATTCTTCTGTGCAGCAATGAGGATAGTCCTCAGATCATGGACCCAGTCCGCATCATTGCTACTATCATCTTTCAACTTATTTTTCTCTAGGAACATATCAAAAAAATAAATGGGGAGCTACATCGCAAGCTATTGATCTACAACATAGATATGCAAATACTATCAGGACTAAGTTCATGATAAATTAAAGTTCAATTAATCATATTGCTTAAGAACTCCCACTTATATAGACATCCCTCTAGTCATCTAAATGATCACGTGATCCATATCACCTAAACCATGTTCGATCATCACGTGAGATGGAGTAGTTTTCAATGGTGAACATCACTATGTTGATAATATCTACTATATGATTCACGTTGACCTTTCGGTCTCAGTGTTCCGAGGCCATATCTGCATATGCTAGGCCCGTCAAGTTTAACCCGAGTATTCTGCGTGTGCAAAACTGGCTTGCACCCATTTTATGTGAACATAGAGCTTATCACACCCAATCATCACGTGGTGTCTTGGCACGACGAACTGTAGCAACGGTGCATACTCAGGGAGAACACTTGTACCTTGAAATTTAGTGAGGGATCATCTTATAATGCTACCGCCGTACTAAGCAAAATAAGATGCATAAAAGATAAACATCACATGCAATCAAAATAAGTGATATGATATGGCCATCATCATCGTGTGCCTTTGATCTCCATCTCCAAAGCACCGTCATGATCACCATCGTCACCGGCTTAACACCTTGATCTCCAACGTAGCATCGTTGTCGTCTCGCCAACTATTGCTTCTGCGACTATCGCTACTGCTACCTCTTGAGCATTGCATTGGTTTTCCCTTGAAGAGGAAAGGGTGATGCAGTAGAGCAGCGTAAGTATTTCCCTCAGTTTTTGAGAACCAAGGTATCAATCCAGTAGGAGGCCATGCACGAGTACCTCGCACCTACACAAACAAATAAACTCCTCGCAACCAACGCGATAAAGGGGTTGTCAATCCCTTCACGGTAACCTACGAGAGTGAGATCTGATAGATATGATAAGATAATATTTTTGGTATTTTTATGATAAAGAGAAATAAAGGTGCAAGTAAAATAAATGTCAAAGGAAATAACTAAGTATTGGAAGATTAATATGATGGAAAATAGACCCGGGGGCCATAGGTTTCACTAGAGGCTTCTCTCGAGAGCATAAGTATTACAGTGGGTGAACAAATTATTGCTGAGCAATTGACAGAATTGAGCATAGTTATGAGAATATCTAGGTATGATCATGTATATAGGCATCACGTCCAAGACAAGTAGACCGACTCCTGCCTGCATCTACTACTATTACTCCACACATCGACCGCTATCCAGCATGCATCTAGAGTATTAAGTTCAAGAGAACAGAGTAACGCTTTAAGCAAGATGACATGATGTACAGGGATAAACTCATGCAATATGATATAAACCCCATCTTGTTATCCTCGATGGCAACAATACAATACGTGCCTTGCTGCCCTTACTGTCACTGGGAAAGGACAACGCAAGATTGAACCCAAAGCTAAGCACTTCTCCCATTGCAAGAAAGATCAATATAGTAGGCCAAACCAAACTGATAATTCGAAGAGACTTGCAAAGATAACCAATCATACATAAAAGAATTCAGAGGATATTCAAATATTGTTCATAGATAAACTTGATCATAAACCCACAATTCATCAGTCTCAACAAACACGCCGCAAAAGAAGATTACATCGAATAGATGTAGCGACCAGACCTCAAACAGTCTGATCTCTGTGCTCCGGTGTCATCCCTGGATCAGTAATGCTGACACCACACAGTACTCGAAGGATTTATAGCAGAGTAGCAATCACACACTTATTACATTGAGTGTCTCAAAAGAGAACTTATTACAATAAATATGGCTTAAGGCCATCTAATAACGATAAAAGCGGAAGGCTTGGAAGATAAGTGAGTCCATCAACTCCAACGGCATCACTGAGTATAGAACCACGACCTAAAAACTCCTTATTCGTCGTATGAAAAGTCTGCAACATTAACGTTGCAGCCCGAGAACGGGTCAGCACATGGAATATGCTGGCAAGGTAACACATAGGGAGTAATGGAATGAAACAACTATACTATATGCATATTTGGCTGGTGGAAAGCTCTATGGTTACAGTTTTTGTGTAAAGCCAATTTTTCCCTACTTCAAAGGAATAAATTTAATTACTATCATGGTGGTTGTTAAACATTGAGAATGGTTGACAGCATTCTCAATCCCAATTAAGCATCATCATTTAACAAACCCAACAAAATTAACTTTAGAGTAACATGTTGAGATTCACATGATAATCCAGGTACTAGATACTCAAGATGTCCATAACCGGGGACACGGCTAACCATGATTAGTTTATTACACTCTACAGAGGTTTGCGCACTTTTCCCCACAAGACTCGATCGCCTCCGTTGGATTTCTCGCACTACAAGGTGTTTGAGAAACGGATGACCGAGACACAGTCTTTCAGAAATGCTAGCACCTTACGATGGATAGACCGGTACACCTACTTTCCCCTACATCTGCTAGTCTATCCTGTAAGAGTTCGCACGACTTAATCAACTATGCCAGAGCCCATAATGGCTTGTGGCTGCACACGGAAGTTTCTAGTATGAATAATCTCATGATCCCTTTGAGCCTGGGTGGCGGTCCAAAAGAAAAACAGGCAAGTCCTGGAATACCCAGGTGCCTCAATCCACCCAGATGTGTGTTTAGGTTGCCACCTTAGATAAACCATTAATTAACAATCTCACATCTGTCATGGATATCACTCACCCAATCCACGTCTACTAGCATAGCATGGCATAATAAGCAAACATAGAAATAACTCCCAAAGGTTTGATAATAAACAGGTAATAGGTACTACCTCATCTACTTTGCATCCCACAATTTAATTAGATCCTAATCATGCAATGTGTGAGGATTGATCTAATGCAATAAAACTGGGTTGTAGAAAAAGGTATGATCAAAGTGTTACTTGCCTTGCTGATGATCCGCGAAACCTAGAGATTCAAAGTAACAGGCGGCGCACTCCGGGTATTCTATCGCAGACAAACAAACAAGCATACAATAAGTACTCATCTAATGCACAGGTAAAACTCAAATAGAAGATCTAACCAGAAAGTTCAACTTAAGAACCCTGGTTTGCAAAAAGAATCAAATCGAACATAGCAAAAGAAATCAAACGGCGAAAGAAATCAACTTCGTTCTAGTAATCTGGATCTAAGTCAAATTTTACAGTAGTAAAAACTTGTTTAAGTTGATTATTCGGAAAGAGGGTTTCGAGACGAAACTCCAGGTGCTTGAATCGCCTGATTCCGATAAACGAGCGAAAAGTTATACTAAAACGAAAATCGGATCAGAAATCGCGATCAGAAAATAACCGCGGAAAATCCGACGAAAAAGAAAAACGACAAACAGATTAATCGTTAATTAACCTAATCCGAAAATAATTAAAATAATAATAATAATTGAAAATAAAATCGACGAAAAAGAAAATAATTTTTTTTAAAAAAACAATCGGCACGGAAGTCGAGGCGGCGGCGAACCTCGGGTGGCGTGCAACTCCGGCGAGTCGGCGACGGGCTAGGGTTTCGGGCGCGGGCGCGGTTATGGGCTGGGGCGCCGAGTGCCTCGCTATTTAAAGGCGCCCCCGGGCGGAGTCCCACTCGTATACAGCCCATAGTCGGTTTCGTTTTTTTTAAATAATTACGCTTGGAAACAAAATAAAAAGAAATACTAAACGGACTCCAAAAATCATGAAATAAATTTCCCGGGTTTCTAAAATCAAGCCCGATAAAGTGAACATTTATTTGGGCCCAAAATACAACTTTGAAAAACGCGTATTTTTCCTAAATTCAATTAAAAATACCGAAAAACTCCGAAATAAATCTTATTTGATTTTTTATTAAATCCTCAATATTTCTATATTTTGGGAAAGTCATTTTATTCCCTCTCTCATATTTTTGTAATAGAAATAATTGATGATAAAATAAATAAAATCAAATGATCCTGTTTACAAAATTTGAGAAAACTCAAATATGTAAATAACGAAATCCCCAACTCTCTTTGTGGGTCCTTGAGTTGCTTAGGATTTTCTAGGATCAAAACCAAAAGCAAAATAAAATATGATATGCATGATGATCTAATGTATAACATTCCAAATTGAAAATTTGGGATGTTACAAACCTACCCCCCTTAAGATGAATCTCGCCCTCGAGATTCGGGTTGGCTAGAAAATAGGTGAGGGTGGTCCTTGAGCAAATCTTCCTCTCGCTCCCAGGTGGCTTCATCCTCCGTGTGGTGGCTCCAATGAACTTTGCAAAACTTGATAACCTTGTTGCGAGTGACTCGGCTGGCAAACTCGAGAATCTTGACTGGTTTCTCCTCATAGGTCAAATTGTTATCCAACTGAATTGCTTCCAATGGCACTGTGTCTCTCAAAGGTATGTCAGCCATCTCCGCATGACACTTCTTCAACTGAGAAACGTGGAACACATCATGAACTCCTGTCAATCCTTCTGGCAATTCCAACTTGTAGGCCACTTCTCCCATACGCTCCAAAACTCGATATGGCCCTACAAATCGTGGCGCTAACTTCCCCTTAACTCCAAAGCGCTTAATCCCTCGAAGTGGGGATACTCGAAGATAAGCTCTGTCTCCGACTTCGTAAACTGTCTCCTTGCGTTTAGAATCTGCGTAGCTCTTGTGCCTGGACTGGGCTACCTTGAGCCTATCGTGAATCAACTTCACCTTCTGTTCAGACTCTTTAATCAGATCTGGTCCAAACAACTGGCGGTCTCCAACTTTGTCCCATGACAACGGTGTCCTGCACCTCCTTCCGTACAGAGCTTCGAAAGGGTCCATCTTCAAACTGGTCTGATAGCTATTATTGTAAGAGAACTCTGCATATGGCAAATTATCGTCCCAACTAGATCCATAATCTAGCGCACAAGCTCTGGGCATATCCTCCAAAATCTGATTGACTCTCTCGGTCTGTCCATCTGTCTGCGGATGAAAAGCTGTACTAAAGTCTCATGCAACTGCTTCCAGAACTTTGAGGTAAACTGGGTTCCTCTATCTGATACGATGCTCCTCGGAACTCCATGCAAACATACGATCCTGGTCATGTATATCTTTGCTAACTTAGCACTGGTGTAAGTGGTCTTTACTGGGATGAAATGAGCTACCTTCGTCAATCGATCAACTACAACCCAAATCGAGTCATAGCCTGAACGAGTTCTTGGTAATCCCGTGATAAAATCCATGCCTAGCTTATCCCACTTCCATTCGGGTATCGGCAATGGTTGCAACAATCCTGCTGGCTTCTAATGCTCTGCCTTTACTCTCTGACATACGTCACAAACTGCTACATACTCCGCAATATCCTTCTTCATTCCGGTCCACCAGAAAATATCCTTCAAATCCAAATACATCTTGGTATTTCCTGGGTGAATCGAATACGGTGAATCATGTGCCTCTTGCAGAATCAACTTTCTGATCTCCGGGTCATTGGGTACATAAACACGGTCTTCAAACCATAGGGTGTCGTGCTCATCCTCACGAAATCCTTTAGCTTTTCCTTGGCTCATTTTCTCTTTTATAGAAGCAATCTCCTTGTCAGATTTCTGAGCCTCTCTGATTTTGTCCATCAATGTTGACTGAATCTCCAATGCTGCCACATAGCCTCTCGGAACTATCTCCAAACATAGCTCACGAAGATCCTCGGCTAACTCCTTTGGTATTTCTCCCGTCGTTAGTGTATTGACATGACTCTTACGGCTCAATCCGTCAGCTACTACATTAGCTTTTCCGGGATGGTAATGCAATCTCATATCATAATCCTTGATGAGCTCCAACCATCTCCTTTGTCTGAGGTTCAACTCCTTCTGTGTGAAAATGTACTTCAAACTCTTATGATCCGTGTACACCTCACAATGATTTCCGATGAGGAAATGTCTCCATCTCTTCAAGGCATGCACTACGGCTGCTAACTCCAAATCATGCGTAGCGTAATTCAACTCATGGGGCTTCAGTTGTCGTGAAGCATACGAAACAACTCTCCCTTCCTGCATAAGCACTGCTCCAAGTCCTCGACGTGAAGCGTCACAATACACCTCATAATCCTTGGTCTGATCTGGCAAAATCAACACTGGTGAGGTAACCAAGCGTTTCTTCAACTCCTGGAAACTAGCCTCACACTGCTCAGTCCATTTGAACTTAGTATCCTTCTTCAGCAACTCCGTCATAGGCTTCGCAATCTTTGAGAAGTTCTCAATAAATCTCCGGTAGTATCCTGCGAGTCCCAGAAAACTCTGGATCTCTCCAACTGTTGTTGGTGCTTCCCAATTGGTCATAGTGATAACCTTGGTGGGGTCAACTGCTATTCCTTCTCCGGATATAACATGTCCGAGGAATCCAACTTCCTTCAACCAAAACTCACATTTGCTGAACTTGGCATATAACTGATGTTCTCTGAGCTTCTGAAGTACCAATCGCAAATGTTCTTTATGCTCCTCTTCATTTTTTTGAGAATACTAGAATATCATCGATGAAAACCACGATGAACTTATCCAAAAACTCCATGAATACTTTGTTCATCATGTTCATAAAATAGGCAGGTGCGTTAGTCGGTCCAAATGACATAACGGTATACTCATACAGTCCATATCTTGTGGTGAATGTTGTCTTAGGTATGTCCTGCTCTCGGATCTTCAACTGATGGTACCCTGATCACAAATCGATCTTGGAAAACACTTTAGCCCCTTGCAATCGATCAAACAGATCATTGATCATTGGTAGCGGGTACTTGTTTTTTATTGTTACTTCGTTCAATCCTCGATAATCAACAACCATTCTTAACGATCCATCCTTCTTCTCCACTAGAAGTACTGGTGATCCCCAAGGCGAAGAACTTGGGCGAATGTAACCTTTATCCAGTAACTCCTTAATCTACTTCTTAATTTCCACCAAATCTTTTGCAGGCATCCTGTATGGTCGCTTCGATATTGGCCCAGTGCCTGGCAAAAGCTCAATCAAAAACTCAATGTCTCTATCCGGTGGCATGCCTGGCAACTCTTCGGGAAATACATCAGGAAAATCCTTTACCACTGGTACTTCCTCCTGCACAACTCCTGGTAAGGAATTTACTTGTGTCCTGTTTGGCGCATGTCGGGATACATACTTGATCCTTCTTCCTTCTGGCGTTGTGAGCAAAATTGTCTTACTGACGCAATCGATGTTTCCTCCATACATCGACAGCCAATCCATACCGAGAATTACATCCAAACCTTGGGATTCCAAAATAATTAAATCCGTTGGGAAAACATGCCTTCCTATACTTAATGGCACTTGAAAACATCCTTGTCCGGCCATGTACTCTGCTCCTGGCGAGCTTACTAGCATAGGTGTTTTAAGAACCCTAGTGGGCAGGCTATACTTTTCCACAAATCCCCTTGATATGTATGAATGCGATGCACCAGTATCAAAAAGAACGAGTGCAGTAAATGACTTAACCAAAAACTTACCTATTACTGCATCGGGCTGAGCTTCAACCTCCTCCACATTAACGTGGTTCACCTGTCCCCTGTTGAAAGGGTTCGGCTTCTTTCCAGAACTTCCATTGCCGTTTTGGCCTTCAGGACATTCATTGGCATAATGTCCGGTCTTGGAACACTTGAAACAGGTGACTTGACTCAGATCTCTCTTGGCTGGGGTTGATGGGGTGTTGCGGTTCTGTCCATTGCTTCCTCCATTCCCGTTACTATTCTTGGTGCCATTGTGATTGTGTGAGCTACCTACTCCATGGGTATGCTAAAAATGTCCTCCCGGTCTAGGGGTAAAGCGTGGCTTCTGCTGAGCTCCTGAATTATACTTTCCTTGTCCATACTTCCTCTTGCGGTTCTCAATTTGCTGTTGCTTCCCTTCAATCATAAGAGCACGGTCTACCAACTCCTGGTAGTTGTTGAAGGTGGCTACCATCAACTGCATACTCAACTCATCATTCAGTCCTTCCAGGAATTTCTCCTGCTTAGCTACATCCGTAGCAACGTCATCTGGGGCATAACGTGCTAGCTTACTAAACTCCTCCACATACTGGCCAACTGTCCATCCTCCTTGGCGCAAGTTACGAAACTCATGCTTCTTCATGGCCATTGCTCCTGCTGAAACATGGGCAGTACGAAAAGCCTGCTGAAACTGGTCCCATGTGACAGTGTCGACTGGGAAGGTGGCTGTGAAATTCTCCCACCAGGATGCTGCGGGTCCTTCTAACTGATGTGCGGCAAACTTCACCTTCTCCGCATCTGTGCATCCTGTTGTGGTTAACTCCCTAGCTGTCTTGCGGAGCCAATCATCTGCTACTATCGGCTCGGTGCTACTGGAAAACACCGGCGGATTCAGCCTAAGAAAACGGGCTAAGTGATCAACAGGTGGTGGTGGTGGTGGTGGGTTGTTGTTGTTGTTCCCCTGATTCTGATTCTGAACTAGCAACTGCATCAAGGTGTTCTGCTGCTGGATCAATTGGGTGAGCTCCGGCGGAAAGGCAAATCCGGGGTCACGTCTCGGAGGCATCTGAGGGTTTAGAAAAGATGAGATATAAGAATAGAGGGGGTCTAAAGAGAAAACACTACCCATATGCACATGAGGCAAAAGCAAACAATTCACTTCATTCAATCAAACAAAGGCATTCAATCGATCTAGCTATCGCAAGAGTACTCGGACTACTAAATTTACATGGTGGACTACTACTACCGGTGAGGTGGTCTACTAGAAACATTGTACGGTTGTAGACTCCATGATATCGGCTCCAGCTTCATCAACATAGTCATCATCGCTACTATCTGCTTCCGAGTCGGTGCCGTCGATGATGATGTAGTCTTCCGGGCTAATCTCCTTGGGTTCTTCATCTTCATCTACTGGTGCCGGGCCTCCCATAAATATTCCAATCTTCTTGATCAGGTCGTCATTCTTCTCCACCAATACTTCAATTTCTTCTTCATAATCTTCGCGTGTAGCCTTGAGTTCTTCCTCCAGTTCCTTGATTCTAGTCTTAGTCTTCTTCAGATCTATCATGTCGGCGCACATCTGATTCTCCTGTCGTCGAATGTGATGGTTTAACTCCTGGATAAAAGCTGCAATTGATCTATCTTTCCTGGTGCTGATCATCTCCCAGTGTTCATCTCGGCGCCCACAAATCTGGTAGATAGTATCCTTGAGATCCTTGCGGTAGACTTCTCCAATGCGTCCCATGGCGATGTGAGCTGCCATACTCTTTCCTAGACTCCAAGTTGGTGCATCAAAAGAAAACTCTATGGGCTCAGTGACTGGCATGAACGTCCTTCCTGGAACTTGAACTTGAATCATCCAGCGCTCTTCTTCAGGTAAAGTGGCGTTGTAGGTTCCCATGAAGCTTGGTACTCCTATGTTCAGGTATCTAGTGACTTCCTTCAAGTGGCGTCCAAAGGGTGTATCTTCATCTGGTTGTGTGAACTTGTTCCTTGCATCCGCCATCCTAAAGAGTAGAAAAGATGAGAAGTCAGAAGAGAAGAGAGTGGGTAGTGATCTAGGTCTCTTAGCTTAGTGGTCGTGTCCTACAGTCAGCGTGTGCTCTGATACCATCTCTGTAGCGACCAGACCTCAAACAGTCTGATCTCTGTGCTCCGGTGTCATCCCTGGATCAGTAATGCTGACACCACATAGTACTCGAAGGATTTATAGCAGAGTAGCAATCACACACTTATTACATCGAGTGTCTCAAAAGAGAACTTATTACAATAAATATGGCTTAAGGCCATCTAATAACGATAACAGCGGAAGGCTTGGAAGATAAGTGAGTCCATCAACTCCAACGGCATCACTGAGTATAGAACCACGACCTAAAAACTCCTTATTCGTCGTCTGAAAAGTCTGCAACATTAACATTGTAGCCCGAAAACGGGTCAGCACATGGAATATGCTGGCAAGGTAACACATAGGGAGTAATGGAATGAAACAACTATACTATATGCATATTTGGCTGGTGGAAAGCTCTATGGTTACAGTTTTTGCGTAAAGCCAATTTTTCCCTACTTCAAAGGAATAAATTTAATTACTATCATGGTGGTTGTTAAACATTGAGAATGGTTGACAGCATTCTCAATCCCAATTAAGCATCATCATTTAACAAACCCAACAAAATTAACTTTAGAGTAACATGTTGAGATTCACATGATAATCCAGGTACTAGATACTCAAGATGTCCATAACCGGGGACACGGCTAACCATGATTGGTTTATTACACTCTACAGAGGTTTGCGCACTTTTCCCCACAAGACTCGATCACCTCCGTTGGATTTCTCGCACTACAAGGTGTTTGAGAAACGGATGACCGAGACACAGTCTTTCAGAAATGCTAGCACCTTACGATGGATAGACCGGTACACCTACTTTCCCCTACATCTGCTAGTCTACCCTGTAAGAGTTCGCACGACTTAATCAACTATGCCAGAGCCCATAATGGCTTGTGGCTGCACACGGAAGTTTCTAGTATGAATAATCTCATGATCCCATTGAGCCTGGGTGGCGGTCCAAAAGAAAAACAGGCAAGTCCTGGAATACCCAGGTGCCTCAATCCACCCAAATGTGTGTTTAGGTTGCCACCTTAGATAAACCATTAATTAACAATCTCACATCTGTCATGGATATCACTCACCCAATCCACGTCTACTAGCATAGCATGGCATAATAAGCAAACGTAGAAATAACTCCCAAAGGTTTGATAATAAACAGGTAATAGGTACTACCTCATCTACTTCCCATCCCACAATTTAATTAGATCCTAATCATGCAATGTGTGAGGATTGATCTAATGCAATAAAACTGGGTTGTAGAAAAAGGTATGATCAAAGTGTTACTTGCCTTGCTGATGATCCGCGAAACCTAGAGATTCAAAGTAACAGGCGGCGCACTCCGGGTATTCTATCGCAGACAAACAAACAAGCATACAATAAGTACTCATCTAATGCACAGGTAAAACTCAAATAGAAGATCTAACCAGAAAGTTCAACTTAAGAACCCTGGTTTGCAAAAAGAATCAAATCGAACATAGCAAAAGAAATCAAACGGCGAAAGAAATCAACTTCATTCTAATAATCTGGATCTAAGTCAAATTTTACAGTAGTAAAAACTTGTTTAAGTTCATTATTCGGAAAGAGGGTTTCGAGACAAAACTCCAGGCGCTTGAATCGCCTGATTCCGATAAACGAGCGAAAAGTTATACTAAAACGAAAATCGGATCAGAAATCGCGATCAGAAAATAACCGCGGAAAATCCGACGAAAAAGAAAAACGACGAACAGATTAATCGTTAATTAACCTAATCCGAAAATAATTAAAATAATATTAAAATAATAAAAAAATTCGAAAATAAAATTGACGAAAAAGAAAATAATTTTTTTTAAAAAAAATCGGCACGGAAGTCGAGGCGGCGGCGAACCTCGGGCGGCGTGCAACTCCGGCGAGTCGGCGGCGGGCTAGGGTTTCGGGCACGGGCGCGGTTATGGGCTGGGGCACCGGGTGCCTCGCTATTTAAAGGCGCCCCCGGGCGGAGTCCCGCTCGGGTACGGCCCATAGTCGGTTTCGTTTTTTTAAAATAATTACGCTCGGAAGAAAAATAAAAAGAAATACTAAACGGACTCCAAAAATCATGAAATAAATTTTCCCGGGTTTCTAAAATCATGCCCGATAAAATGAACATTTATTTGGGCCCAAAATACAACTTTGAAAAACACGTATTTTTCCTAAATTCAATTAAAAATATCGAAAAACTCCGAAATAAATCTTATTTGATTTTTTATTAAATCCTCAATATTTCTATATTTTGGGAAAGTCATCTTATTCCCTCTCTCATATTTTTGTAATAGAAATAATTGATGATAAAATAAATAAAATCAAATGATCCTGTTTACAAAATTTGAGAAAACTCAAATATGTAAATAACGAAATCCCCAACTCTCTCCGTGGGTCCTTGAGTTGCTTAGGATTTTCTAGGATCAAAACCAAAAGCAAAATAAAATATGATATGCATGATGATCTAATGTATAACATTCCAAATTGAAAATTTGGGATGTTACAATAGATCTCCACAAGAGAGGGGGGAACTTTGCATTGAGATCCAAAAAGAGAGAAGAAGTCATCTAGCTAATAACTACGGACCCGTAGGTCTGAAGTAAACTACTCACACTTCATCGGAGGGGCTATGGTGTTGATGTAGAAACCCTCCGTGATCGATGCCCCCTCCGGCAGAGCTCCGGAAAAGGCCCCAAGATGGGATCTTGTGGATACAGAAAGTTACGGCGGTGGAATTAGGGTTTTGGCTCAGTATCTGGTAGTTTGGGGGTACGTAGGTATATATAGGAGGAAGGAGTACGTCGGTGGAGCAACGTGGGCCCCACGAGGGTGGAGGGCGCGCCTAGGGGGTAGGCGCGCCCCCTACCTCGTGCCTTCCTGGTTGATTGCTTAACATAGGGTCCAAGTCCTCTGGATCATGTTTGTTCTGAAAATCACGTTCCCGAAGGTTTCATTCCGTTTGGACTCCGTTTGATATTCTTTTTCTGCGAAACCCTAAAGTAGGCAAAAACAACAATTCTGGGCTGGGCCTCCGGTTAATAGGTTAGTACCAAAAATAATATAAAGTGTATAATAAAGCCCAATAATGTCCAAAACAGGATATAAAATAGCATGGAACAATAAAAAATTATAGATACGTTGGAGACGTATCAAGCATCCCCAAGCTTAATTCCTGCTCGTCCTCGAGTAGGTAAATGATAAAAGCAGAATTTTTGATGTGGAATTCTACTTGGCATAATTACAATGTAATTCTCTTAATTGTGGTATGAATATTCAGATCTGAAAGATTCAAGACAAAAGTTCAATATTGACATAGAAATAATAATACTTCGAGCATACTAACTAAGCAATTATGTCTCTTCAAAATAACATGGCTAAAGAAAGTTATCCCTACAAAATCATATAGTCTAGCTATGCTCCATCTTGACCACACAAAGTATTTAAATCATGCACAACCCCGATGACAAGCCAAGCAATTGTTTCATACTTTTGGTGTTCTCAAACTTTTTCAATCTTCACGCAATACATGAGCGTGAGCCATGGACATAGCACTATATGTGGAATAGAATGGTGGTTGTGGAGAAGACAAAAAGGAGAAGATAGTCTCACATCAACTAGGCGTATCAACGGGCTATGGAGATGCCCATTAATAGATATCAATGTGAGTGAGTAGGGATTTCCATGCAACGGATGCACTGGAGCTATAAGTATATGAAAGCTCAACAAAAATAACTAAGTGGGTGTGCATCCAACTTGCTTGCTCACGAAGACCTAGGGTATTTTGAGGAAGCCCATCGTTGGAATGTACAAGCCAAGTTCTATAATGAAAAATTCCCACTAGTATATGAAAGTGATAGCATAGGAGACTCTCTGTCATGAAGATCATGGTGCTACTTTGAAGCACAAGTGTGGAAAAATGATAGTAGTATTACCCCTTTTTATTTATTTATTTATTCTTTTTTGGGGCCTTCCTTTTTTTGGCCTTTCTATTTTTTTATTGGGACAATACTCTATGAATGATGATCATCACACTTCTATTTATTTACAACTCAATGATTACAACTCGATACTAGAACAAAGTATGACTCTATATGAATGCCTCCGGCGGTATACCAGGATAGCAATGATGCATGAGTGACTTATATGAAAGAATTATGAACGGTGGCTTTGCCACAACTAAAATGTCAACTACATGATCATGCGAAGCAATATGACAATGATGGAGCGTGTCATAGTAAACGGAATGGTGGAAAGTTGCATGGCAATATATCTCGGAATGGCTATGGAAATGCCATGATAGGTAGGTATGGTGGCCGTTTTGAGGAAGGTATATGGTGGGTGTATGATACCGGCGAAAGGTGTGCGGTATTAGAGAGGCTAGCAATGGTGGAAGGGTGAGAGTGCGTATATTCCATGGACTCAACATTAGTCATAAAGAACTCACATACTTATTGCAAAAATCTATTAGCTATCGAAGCAAAGTACTACGCGCATGCTCCTAGGGGGATAGATTGGTAGGAAAAGACCATCGCTCGTCCCCGACCGCCACTCATAAGGAGGACAATAAATAAATACATCATGCTCCGACTTCTTAACATAACGGTTCACCATACGTGCATGCTACCGGAATCACAAACTTCAACACAAGCATTTCTCAAATTCACAACTACTCAACTAGCACGACTATAATATCACCATCTCCATATATCAAAACAATTATCAAGTTTCAAACTTCTCGTAGTATTCAACACACTCATAAGAAAAAAATTATTAATATTGAATGCCTAAAATAATTAAAGCAAATTACCATGTTGTTTTGTAGGACACTCAAAATAATCTAAGTGAAGCATGAGAGAACAAAAGTTTCTATAAAACAATGATGGGGAACGTAGTAATTTCAAAAAAATTCCTACGCACACGCAAGATCATGGTGATGCATAGCAACGAGAGGGGAGAGTGTAGTCTACGTACCCTCGTAGACCGAAAGCGGAAATGTTATGACAACGCGGTTGATGTAGTCGTACCTCTTCACGGCCCGACCGATCAAGCACCGAAACTACGGCACCTCCAAGTTCTAGCACACGTTCAGCTTGATGACGATCCCCGGACTCCGATCCAGCAAAGTGTCGGGGAAGAGTTCCGTCAGCACGACAGTGTGGTGACGATCTTGATGTTCTACTGTCGCAGGGCTTCGCCTAAGCACCACTACAATATTATCGAGGACTATGGTGGAGGGGGGCACCGCACACAGCTAAGAGAACGATCTTGAAGATCAACTTGTGTGTCTAGAGGTGCCCCCCTGCCCCCGTATATAAAGGAGCAAGGGGGGAGGCCGGCCGGCCCTTGGGGCGCGCGAAGAAGGAGGAGTCCTCCTCCTAGTAGGAGTAGGACTCCCCTCTTTCCTACTCCTACTAGGAGGGGGAAAGGAAGGGGAGAGGGAGAAGGAAAGGGGGGCGCCGCCCCCCCTCTCCTAGTCCAATTCGGACCAGAGAGGGAGGGGCGCACGGCCCACCCTGGCTGCCCCTCTCTCTCTCCACTAGGGCCCATAAAGCCCATTACTTCTCCCGGGGGTTTCCGGTAACCCTCCGGCACTCCGGTTTTCTCCGAAATCACCCGGAACACTTCCGGTGTCCGAATATAGCCGTCTAATATATCAATCTTTATGTCTCGACCATTTCGAGACTCCTCGTCATGTCCGTGATCACATCCGAGACTCCGAACAAACTTCGGTACATCAAAATATATAAACTCATAATGAAACTATCATCGTAACGTTAAGCATGCGGACCCTACGGGTTCGAGAACAATGTAGACATGACCGAGACCTGTCTCCAGTCAATAACCAATAGCGGAACCTGGATGCTCATATTGGCTCCCACATATTCTACGAAGATCTTTTCTCGGTCAGACTACATAACAACATACTTTGTTCCCTTTGTCATCGGTATGTTACTTGCCCAAGATTCGATCGTTCGTATCTCAATACCTAGTTCAATCTCGTTACCGGCAAGTCTCTTTACTCGTTTTGTAATACATCATGTCGGTGTCAAAACCGGCAGATCTCGGGTAGGGGGTCCTGAACTGTGCGTCTAGGCCGGATGGTAACAGGAGGCAAGGGACACGAGGTTTTACCCAGGTTCGGACCCTCTTGATGGAGGTAAAACCCTACGTCCTGCTTGATTAATATTGATGATATGGGTAGTACAAGAGTAGATCTACCACGAGATCAGAGAGGCTAAACCCTAGAAGCTAGCCTATGGTATGATTGTTGATGTGTATGTTGTCCTACGGACTAAAACCCTCCGGTTTATATAGACACCGGATAGGGTTAGGGTTACATAGAGTCGGTTATAATGGTAGGAGATCTGAACATCCGTATCGCCAAGCTTGCCTTCCACGCCAAGGAAAGTCCCTTCTGGACACGGGACGGAGTCTTCAATCTTGTATCTTCATAGTCCAGGAGTCCGGCTAAAGGTATAGTTCGGCTATCCGAACACCCCCTAATCTAGGACTCCCTCAGTAGCCCCCGAACCAGGCTTCAATGACGATGAGTCCGGCGCGCAGATTGTCTTTGGCATTGCAAGGCGGGTTCTCCTCCAAATTCCATGTACCTGTTGAGTAAAGTCCGATTTCTTGTAGATGTTGCGCTCCTTGGCTTCTGCGCCCAATAATGGCCGCTCCCCACGTGTCAAACAAATATGAAAGGTCTGAGTGTTTTTACATTCACACCCCTAGTCGCGTAAAAAAGTTGACCTATTTAAAGAGATGAGGATTTAGATCCAAACCACACTTTCCCCCTTCGCGAGTGTTCATCAGAGCGCATTCGACAAAGATCCATTCCACCATGGCCAACCGTCGCGACTCCTCCTCCCGCCCTTCCAGCCCGAAGCCTGGACATTGGGAAAGATGCTCCATCCCGCATAGCGAGTTAGTGACGCTCCAGACCAAGGGATTTCTCCCCCCGGCCTATATGATCCCGGTTCGAGCCGGTCTTGCCGTCTATAACGGCGGAGGGCAAGCGGAGAGCGCCCCTAATCCCTCCAAAGGAGAGCGGGTGTGCCTCGTCCCTTATTTAATAAGGGGGCTCGGATTTCCCATCCATCCATTTCTCTGGGAGCTGCTGGAGTTCTACGGCCTCCAGCTACATCATCTCACGCCTGCCTCAGTATTGCATATCGCGGGCTTTGTAGCCCTCTGCGAGCTGTTGTTGGGTGTTGAAGCTCATTTCGGACTATGGAGGAAGCTATTTTGCCTCGTGCCCCGTTCCAAGAAGGGGTCTATGTATCAAGTGGGTGGAGCCGAAGTATGGTGCATCGCCGAGACCGGCTATCTTTCCGGAACCCCAAAGAAGGCGTCCGAAGACTGGCCCTCGGAATGGTTTTACATAGAAGACGTCCCGCTACCGGATCCTGTCCGAATCGGCCTCCCTGAATTCAACAATGCTCCCTTAAATAAGTGCCTAAGCTGGCGCCCACGGAGCCCTCAGAGGGAAAGTGACAGGGACGTTGTTTACCTGATGGGCCGGATAAGATTGTTAGCTCATTCCGGACTAACCATGATCGGGGTCATGGCCGCATGCATCATGCGAGGGGTGCAGCCGCTACAGTATAGAAGCCACCCCATGTGGGATTTCAACGGGGAGGACGACACCACCCGCTACGGCCGTAAGGGGCCGGATTCGGCTGCGGCTCTAATAAAGACCTTGTCCGCTTTGTACAAGGGAGAAGAGGAGGATTTTCTCCGCGTTAACCCAAAGGGTGGATTTTCCATGTACAATCCTCCAAGCTGGGTGAGTGATCACATCTTGCCCATCCGTTTTATATCCCCATTGTTAAATATTTAATCTTGGCGATTTCAACGCAGGAACTACGCCAGGCTGTTAAAGAAATAAACAGCCCTCCTCCACAACCCGAGGACCCAGGACGGTGCCTCGACCTGGACTCGCAAGAGGATCCGGAGCTTTCGGTGGATCTGCTTGATGGAGTGTTCCATCAATTGAGCAAGGACAACGCCCTGGTGGCCATTACGGCTGATTATCCAGGGCTAATCCCGGCCTCCCAGAAACGGGAGGCCGAACCTGCGGCGACAAGCCAATGAGGCGCCGCAGGGCCCCGTGGGTAGAAAAGAGGTGCAGTCCGGACCGGGGCGTCAGCGCAAAGGTATGGCGCACCCCCTTATCCCAGGTGTCGTACCTTCAGGGCATATTAACACTTGTGCCCTCTTCAGGATAAAGAGACCTCGCCGAACTATATTCGGAGAGACCGCCAATCGTGCCTCCACCAGCCAGGCTCCAAAGCCTGGCCCGGAAGCGGAGCCGAACACAAGGCGCGCACCGGACGCTCCTCCGACGGAGGATGTGGACAGGTTGTCTGCCACCAACTCTGAGGTGGAGAGTGCCATGAACCACAGGCGTCGCCGGATAATTCTTCGCGATGCTTGTTTCTCCCAAGAGGCGTTAGATGCCTTTAAGTCAGGAGATGCGTACCTCCGTGCCGCTCAAAATGGTCTAACCAGAGCCACGGAGCAATATGTAAAAGACATACGGGTAAGAAAATTTTGGTAATTATATATATACCAGTAGCCCCCGAGACTTGAAACAGTTAAAATAACTGATTTAAGGATCATTTGTTATGCAGGTTCTTACAGAAAAGAATTCCCTACTATCCAAGGAGCTGGAAGAGTGCAAAGCCCAACTTGAGGTCGCACTAGCCGCGGCAGGGGAGCCTAAGGAGGCCCCCGCTGGTAATATACACTTCGAAAGATAAGTATTTTGCGAAGCACGGCTTTGGTGCGAATCTGACAAATGAAATTGCAGATGGTGCCGGATTGGATCCGGAAAGGCAACATCTCCTACGCCAGCTAAAGGCTGGTGAGAGGGTGATGTTGAAGGTGATGGGGGAGAAGAACGATCTCCGAGATGCCAACACCAAGCTGGGCGTCGAGCTGAAAGATGTTCGTGCCCAGCTGTCAGACTCCGTGAAGGAGAATCAGCGGCTTCGGTGCAGCATATTTAGTAAGTGCTTGAACGAACCTTTTAAAAGAAAGTTCGGCGGGGAAGTCGACTAACAGAGCAATGTCTGTAGGTGTGCTGACAGGCCGTCCTGCAGAGGAGATGCCCGGTTCTACGGGTGACCTTCTTCCTAAGCTCTCACAACTGCTCGATCGAGTTCGGCAGGCGATGCGAGGCGTCGCCCAGGCCCTGTGGCCATCCGTCTCCATACCCGAAGGTCTTGGAGAGCTTGCAGAGAAGCTAAAAGGAGCACGGCGGCGCTTCCGATTGTGGAAGATATCAGCCTGCCGTCAAGGCGCTAGGGAGGCCTGGGCCATGGTGAAGACACGGTACGCAAAGGCTGACCCCAACCACATGGCCAAGGTCGGTCCTATAGGGCCCGATGGGAAGGAGACCCCTGTAAGCTTAGTATACGGCCAAGTAGAGTTGGCCGCGAAGTATTCCCAGTAGGACTGTAAATTAGACAGTCTGTTAGATGGTATTGAAGAGGAATACGATCAGTCAAAATGACTATGTAATTTAGTTGACATTTATAATGCCTTCTAGCCGGATTGTAGATCTTTTGTCATGGCTGACCTTTTCGCTTCAGCCTCGGGACCTGACGGTCCGGAGTGTGTCCAAATTCCCATGCGGTTATATAGGAACCGGGGAATGCATGGAGACCAGGCGTAGGGGTCATTAGTGCGTGAACAGACAAGTGCCCGACTAGTTATGTTATATTACATGGTTAGTAAGAAACATCTTCCAGGGAGAATATGTCCGTTAGGGGTTCCTTTCCCTGGGAGGCATGCCCTAAGGTGCATGTCCATGCTGCGAAAAGAAATGCAGGAAAAACATCTGGGGGCGTAGAAAATAAAAAAGATCATCTTTAGTTCACCGACCGAATATTCCCTTAAGAACGCTAGCTTTCGGCTTCACCCAGTCTGAGGTACACGTCCGGCTGACCCAGCAGTAACAATCGCAGAGGTGCTCCCTTTACCACCTAGACGAACAATCGGGAACGTAGGGGTAAGCACAGGAGCCAGGCAACCCAGCTTGGCCAAAACTTAAGTCATATCGATGCATATAATGGTGAATAAAAGGTACATGCGGAAGTGTGACGCATGTGTTGGGCATGAAGCCCTTATGAATAAGCTTCTGTTTAAAGAAGCCCCCAGGTTTAATGAGCGCGGATGGCGGGTCACTGTATGAGCCTTTAAGAGCTATAAGAGAGAGAGAGAGAGAGAGAGAGAGAGAGAGAGAGAAAAGAAGAAGAGAAATGCAAGACAGAAAATATATAAAAAATGGACAGAGGAAGGAGACGAACATAGAGTCCGGCGCTAGGCATAGAATCTTCGGAGACGGGCTGCGTTCCATGGGTTCGGCTCGAGTCGGTTATCCGATGCATCTAGCGGGCGGTACGCTCCACCAGTCAGGACTTGGTCAATTATGAAGGGACCTTCCCACTTGGGCTTGAGTTTGTCCTTTTTCTTGTCCGGTAGTCGTAGAACTAATTCGCCAACGTTGTAATTTTTGGCCCGTACTTCTCTGCTTTGGTATCTTCGAGCCTGCTGTTGATAGAATGCGGAACGGGCTTTTGCCATGTCACGCTCCTCCTCCAATGCGTCTAAGCTGTCCTGTCGATCGAGCTCGGCTTCTCTTTCTTCGTACATGCGCACTCGAGGTGAGTCATGGATTATGTCGCAGGGCAACACTGCCTCTGCGCCGTACACCATAAAGAATGGTGTGTATCCGGTGGTGCGATTCGGTGTGGACTGCAGCCCCCAGAGTACGGAGTCGAGCTCCTCTACCCAGTGCGTGTTAGATTCCTTGAGGGACCGCACTAATCTGGGTTTAATGCCGCTCATGATAAGACCATTTGCATGTTCGACCTGGCCGTTAGTTTGTGGGTGATAGACGGAAGCATAGTCGAGCTTGATGCCCATGTTTTTGCACCAGAGTTTTACCTCGTCGGCCGTGAAGTTCGTGCCGTTATCAGTGATGATGTTGTGGGGAACGTCGTAACGGTGTACGACCCCGGATATAAAGTCTATCACCGGTCCGGATTCGGCCGTCTTAACAGGCTTGGCTTCTATCTATTTGGTGAATTTATCCACCATGACCAGTAAGTATTTTTGCTTGTGGGTTCCGCCTTTAAGGGGTCTAACCATGTCAAGCCCCCAGACCGTGAAGGGCCAAGTAATGGGGATGGTTCGGAGGGCGGTGGGTGGCATATGGCTTTGGTTTGCAAAGAGCTGGCAACCGGTGCATCGTTGGACTAAGTCCTGAGCGTCTGCCCGGGCCGTCGGCCAATAAAAGCCTGTACGGAAGGCCTTGCTTGCGAGGGACCGAGCTGCAGCGTGATGACCGCCCAGTCCGGCATGAATTTCAGCCAGGAGGTTCCGCCCCTCCTCTTTGGAGATGCACCTTTGAAGGACTCCGGTAGTGCTTTTTCTTATAAAGCTCTCCCTCGTGGACTCTATAGGCTTTGGATCGCCGCACTATGCAGCGTGCCTCATTTTGGTCCTCGGGGAGTTCCTGCCTAGTGAGGTAGGCGAGGAATGGTTCTGTCCACGGGGCGATGACGGCCATTATTATGTGGGCTGAAGGTGTTATTTCATTGGCAGAGCCTCCGATTGTGTCAGAATGTTCGGTGTCGGGCAGTGCGGTTGGGTCCGGGGCCTCATATTCGGCTGCGTTGTTGGAGTTCGTGTACATAATCTGAAGTAAATATTGAACTGTGTCTCCTATGGGGGACGTCAAAACGATGCCAGCCCCCAGTCTGGCCAACATCTTGGAGCCGCCGAAATGCATGATCCAATTTGAATATGTGCCGTACTCTTTAGGGAGTTCGGCCTCCGTCCATTCTGCGACGAAGTCGGCCAAGACTTGCGACTTGATGGCTCGCCGTGGCTTATAAGTTATGTCGAACGGGAGGAGCTCAATGGCCCATTTTGCAATCCGGCCCGTTGCGTCACGGTTGTTTATAATATCGTTGAGTGGTACTTCCGAGGCTATTGTTATTGAACACTCTTGAAAGTAGTGTCGTAGCTTCCGGGATGCCATGAATACCGCGTACGCGATCTTTTGATAATGTGGGTACCGTGATTTGCAAGGAGTGAGGACAGTGGACACATAATAGACCGGCTTTTGAAGGGGGAATCTGTGTCCGTCCGCTTCTCGTTCGACGACGAGCACTGCGCTTACAACCTGATGTGTTGCTGCAATGTATAATAGCATTGGTTCGCCAATATTTGGCGCGGCCAGGACTGGGTTTGTTGCAAGTATGGCTTTTATCTCCTCGAGTCCGGCCGTGGCTGCATCCGTCCATTCGAAGTGTTCGGTGCGCCGAAGGAGGCGGTAAAGGGGTAGGGCCTTTTCTCCCAAGCGGGAGATAAAGCGGCTTAGAGCCGCCACGCATCCGGTTAACTTTTGTATTTATTTGAGGTCCTTTGGGATATCCAGTTGCGACAGAGCTCGGATCTTGGCCGGGTTTGCTTCGATTCCTCTACCGGATACAATGAAGCCCAAGAGCTTTCCGGCTGGAACGCCGAGAACGCATTTTTCTGGGTTGAGCTTGATGTCGTATGTTCGGAGGTTATCAAATGTGAGCCTCAAGTCGTCTACTAGAGATTCAACATGTCTTGTTTTGACGACCACATCATCTACATATGCCTCCACTGTTTTGCCGATCTGGCTTGCCAGACATGTCTGAATCATGCGCTGATATGTTGCGCCGGCGTTTTTGAGCCCGAAGGGCATTGTGTTGAAGCAGAATGGGCCGTATGGTGTGATAAATGCCGTTGCGGATTGGTCAGATTCTGCCATCTTGATTTGATGGTAGCCGGAATATGCGTCGAGGAAACACAACGAATCGTGTCTTGCGGTAGCGTCGATAATTTGATCGATGCGGGGGGGGGGGAAGGGATCCTTTGGGCAAGCCTTGTTAAGGTCTTTAAAATCAACGCACAGGCGCCAGGATTTGTCCTTCTTTGGTAGCATCACCAGGTTTGCTAGCCAGTCTGGATGTTTTATATCTCTGATGAGTCTGGCCTCCAATAGCTTTGCTAGCTCCTCTCCCATAGCCTGTCTCTTAGGTTCGGAAAAATGCCGAAGAGCCTGTTTGACAGGTTTGAATCCCGTTTGGATATTTAAGCTGTCCTCGACCAGCCTGCGTGGGATTCCTGGCATGTCTGAAGGGTGCCAGGCGAAAATGTCCCAGTTTTCTCATAGGAACTCTCGCAGTGCGGCGTCTACATCAGGGTTTAACTGTGCCCCGATGGAAGCTGTTTTATTTGGGTCCCTTGGATGGACTTGGAATTTGACTATTTCGTCCGCCGGTTTAAAGGAGGTGGACTTGGATCTTTTGTCGAGTACCACATCATCCCTATTCACCGTAGAGCGCAGCGCAGTCAGTTCCTCAGCCGCTACTGCTTCGGATAGTGCCTCGAGGGCCAGTGCGGCTGTCTTGTTTTCGGCGCGGAGTGCTATGTCCGGATCACTAGCGAGAGTGATGATCCCGTTGGGCCCGGGTGTAAGTGCATCTAGTGCCACCCCTAGTTGGTTTTGGAGTATTGACGACAAACCTAGTTGAGGGACTAATGTGTTTGTGAGAATTGCAGGATAACACAGGTAGAAGTCCCTCATTGATTCGGTTTTACTACCAGAGATGACCCCTAAAAATGTATGAAGACATTGAAGTCAAAGGTGGTATATGAAGATATTCACATTGAAGACTATGACAAAAGAAGACACGTTATGAAGCCTATGGAGCTCGAAGACTTAGATCTTTCGTAGTTCTTTTTCTTTTGTGTTGAGTCATAGGAACCACCGTACTGTTAAGTGGGGTCCAGGAGAACCAGTCAGAATGACTGAAGTGATGCCTAAACCAAAAACCTATGTCTTCGAGTGAAGACAATGAGAGCGAATCTTGTCCAGAGCCGGACAAGTTAGCTTTGCTTGTAGCCCAAGTAAAGTTGCCATGAGAGTTTGAAATCTGACCGTTGAGACACGTGTCAGTTCCTTAGTGACCCAGGGTCATTTCGGACAAATCAGGTCGGGTTGCCAAGTGGCTATAAATAGCCCACCCCCTACAACCATAAACGGTTGCCTGCTCAGATTTCAGTGCACGGCTTTTGTCGTTTGAGAGCAACCCACCTCGAAGCCTTTGAGAAAAAATTCCTAGCGAGGAAAAAGCCCTAACCACCCAGAGCCAGAAAACATTGGGCATCACTTAAGTCTTCTTGTCTGTGTGATCTGAAGACTTATTACACTTGAGGACTGTGAATCCTCCATACGGTTAGGCGTCGCGTTCAGAGCATCCAAGAGACATTGTGGATTGCCAGTGAACGAAGTCTGTGAAGGTTTGGGAGTCTACCTTGAAGACTTACCAGAGTGATTGGGCGAGGACTATGTGACCTTAGCTCAAGGAGAATACGGTGAGGACTTGGTGTCCTGAGCTGCGTGTTCAGGACTGGGTGTCCGAGACTGTGTGTCCTAAGGTTTAAATACCTAGCCGCTCCAACCAGACATACAGTTGTCACAGCAACTGGAACTGGTCCAACACATCATTGTCTTCAACGAGTCACTGGTTTCATCTTCACTTCCTTTTTCTTACTATTACTCATTGTGAAGCCATTGCATGCTTGCTCTATCTTTTGTCTTCACAACGTGAATGTATGATCTGTTTGGCTTCATAACTTCTTCCTACCTGATCCTTATTACACTGCAGCTATTTGTCATTGTGCCTTCACTCTATTGAATACTTGACCATGGCTTGCCTAGTGTAATCTAACTTCCGCTGCATAGTAATAGGCATATCTTCGTTGTTTGTCTTCATAACTCCCATGTTTTGAAGACTTTCATAAAAATCGCCTATTCACCCCCCCTCTAGTCGATATAATGCACTTTCAATTGGTATCAGAGCAAGGTGCTCCCTTGTTCTGTGTGATTCGGTTTAACCACCTGGAGTTTTAGCTATGTCGACTGCAGGGATAATCAAAGTCTCCGCTGCGTGCCCCGTCTTTGATGGAACTGAATATCCCTACTGGAAGAATAAGATGCGCATGCATCTTGAAGCCATTGACGTCGACCTATGGTATGTCTTCGAGAACGGCGTTCCCAAGGCTGGAGAAGGTGTCACTGCTGCTGATGTCAAGAAGTTCACTCAACTGGACTCTACTGCCAAAAATATCATCTGTGGTCATCTGACAAAAGGACAGTATGGCCGTGTGAGTGCCTTGAAGACATCCAAGCTGGTCTGGGACTGGCTCTCCAAGGTCAATGAAGGCATCTCAACCCACAGAGATCAGAGAATCAGTGTTCTTCGCAACCTCTTCAACCGCTTCAAGCGAAATGACAATGAGAATGTCCAACACACATTTGACCGGCTCACTGACATCACAAATGAGCATCAAGCCCTCGGCGCCACTGAGATCACCAAACATGAAATCGTCAAGACGCTGCTGAGATCACTTGATAGTTCGTTTGACATCCTAGCCCTGATGATTCAAGAACGTCCTGATTTCAAGACACTCGATCCGTCTGACATACTTGAGAGGCTCAACACACATGAGTTTCAGCTTTCTGAGAAAAGAGATATCTACGGTCCAAATTATGGGCGAACTCGTGCCTTGAAGGCAAAAGATGTTTCCTCATCTGAAGAAGAATCTGACAGCAGTTCTGATGATCCTGAAGACATTGGAAGGGAACTTGCAATGCTAGTGAAGAAGTTCCAAAAATTCACCAAGAAGAAAGGCTTCAGAAAATCTTCACGATCAAGCTCAAGGAATGATGAAGCTTCTGCTCATGACTACAAGAAGAAAACATGTCACAAGTGCAAGAAAACTGGACACTTCATCTCTGAGTGTCCAGAGTGGGACAATGAGAACAGAAGGAAGAAGAAGAGCAAGGAATATGATTCTGACGACAAGAAGAAGAAATACTCAAAGTCTTCTTCCAAGTCTTCCTCAAAGTCTTCATCACACAAGAAGAGCTCATCTGGCAAGGCACGTGCGTTTGTTGGCAAGGAAATGGATTCAGAGGAGGAGTCCGCTTCTGAGGAGGCAGAGGTGGAGTCTGAGGAGGAGTCTGATTCTGGCATTGCGAGTCTGGCTACAGCATACGTCGCCAAGTCCATCTTCAACACTGAAGACAATGACTTCATCACCGACACCGATGCAAATGACAAGAACGACTCCACTCCTACCTACTGCTTCATGGCACGCGGTGCCAAGGTAAACACACGCACTACTCGCTATCAAACATCTAGTGACGATGACTC
The DNA here is from genome assembly GCF_056163025.1 of Triticum urartu. Classification (NCBI taxonomy): domain Eukaryota; kingdom Viridiplantae; phylum Streptophyta; class Magnoliopsida; order Poales; family Poaceae; genus Triticum; species Triticum urartu. Next base: position 237,295,401 of record NC_141873.1, read on the forward strand.
TGACTGTGATTCAAAACCCAGCTACAAAACACTTGCTAAAATTGCAACTGAACAACAGAAAGCTATTGAACATATTCAAAAACTGTTAGACAGAAGCGATGATCTGTTGGGTGCTGAAATGACTCGATCTGAATCCTTAATTGAAGACATAAAAAATCTTCACGTTAAGTATCAGGAACTTGAAGATCGTCTTGATACTCTCTCAACAACTCATGAAAAGCTTTCCTATGATTATCTTCAAAGGAAGCAAGAACTTGAGAAATTGAGAGCGGCTCATGAAGATCTTCAAAAGGAAAACGAGTCACTTCGCGCCGAACAGATCAGTTCCGCTCAGGAAGGATTTGAACCACCATGTCTTAAATGCATTGAGCGTGATAATGCTACTTCTGTTGCTGAATGTTCCACTGCTACTGTTGTTGCAATATCTTCAACTGTTGATGTGGTAACTAACCCCTCTGCTGAGGATACCACTGCTATTGCTGATGAGAATGCTAGGTTGAAGACATTGCTTGAAACAGGGATGTACAAAAGTCTTAAAGGACATCAGACATTATGTGATGTCCTCAAGAAGCAGATTCTGAACCGAAACCCTAGGAAAGAGGGTGTTGGATTCGTAAGGAAAATAAATGCAGATGGCTCTTACTGGAAACCTGAGCAGTACCCCAAAACCAAGTGGGTTGCTGCAAAGGAACCTTCAGCAGATCCATCCAATTTATCTGGCTTCACTTGTGCTAACCCCATTATCATTGATGAATCCTTTGATGCAAACTATATACTGTTTAAGAATCAGAATGGTGAAGTGTTTGCCAAGTACATTGGTACTAACTGCAGGAATGGACCGCCTATGGAGAAGATCTGGGTTCCAAAAAAGTGTCTGGAAAATCTCCCTGTGAGTGTCTTCATGACACCTCACTTGAAGAAGACAAACCTCAGACCAAAGGCTTCATACGGTCCAAAGGCTTCATACAAACAGAGGACTCACCTGAGTCCACTAATGCAAATGTTTTGCAGGGAAACCATACTCAGTCATATGAATATGAGAGCGGTTCATCAAACCGTCATGTTCATATGACCAAAAATTATTCTGCTTATTCTTATGAGTACTATTGTCCACCTGCAAGACTGTTTGCTAAGGCTTCAAAGCCAAAATTCTCAGATGCTGCACTTAGACTTATTGCTTCTAAGCCACCCTTGAAGATGTGGGTGGTTAAGAAGGCTTAACTCTCTTTTGCAGGGAAAGGTCTCTAGCAGAAAACCAAAATCTTCTGACGCTATTGCTGGGGACCTTAAAAATCTTGTAGGGCGCAAGATAAAATGCCCGAATGGCATCATTATGTACTTCATTCCTGAATCGCATGCTACTCTCCCTATTAGTCCTAATCTGGATCTAAGTTTTCATAACCCACTGGTTCGTCAAATGTTTTTACTTCACAATTCTCTTCGTGAAGCATATCCCCCTAACTGCATTGTAGGGTACAACACCAGCGTCTTCAAAGTCTTCAGAATGGATTATTGACAGTGGATGTACAAATCACATGACTGGCAAAAGAAGCCTTCTTATGGACTCAACCTTACGTCCATCCGACAAGAGCCACATCACATTTGCTGACACTGGTAAAAGTAAGGTATTGGGTCTAGGTAGAGTTGCAATCTCAAAGGATCAACACATGGATAAAGTCATGCTTGTTGAATCCCTTGGCTTCAACTTAATGTCTGTCTCAATGCTCTGTGATTTGAACATGATCGTAATGTTTGGAAAATATCGTTGTCTTGTACTAATGGAATCTGACAAGTCTCTAGTGTTTGAAGGGTATCGAAAAGATGATCTGTATGTGGTAGATTTCTCAGCAGGGCCACAACTTGCAGTATGTCTTCTTGCAAAATCTTCAGAATGTTGGCTTTGGCATCGGAGGCTTGGGCATGCTGGCATGAGGAACCTCCACACCCTTGCGAATAAGAAGCATGTCATAGGCATCGAGGGCGTCAAGTTCAAGAAAGATCACTTATGCGGTGCCTATGAAGCAGGGAAGATGACGAGGGCAAAACATCCCTCGAAGACAATCATGACTACTACTCAACCCTTCGAACTGCTCCACATGGATCTTTTCGGTCCCACTCACTACTCAACTTTTATTACTACTGCTTTCCTCTATGGCTTCGTCATTGTTGATGATTACTCTAGATATACTTGGGTGCACATAATCCTTTACAAGACTGAAGTGCAGGATGTCTTCAGACGCTTCACCAATCGAGCTATGAACAATTTTGGCGCCAAGATAAAGCACATCAGAAGTGACAATGGCACTGAATTCAAGAACACTGGCCTTGATACATATCTTGATACCTTGGGCATCACACATGAATTCTCAGCTCCGTACACGCCACAGCAGAATGGCGTCGTCGAACGCAAAAATAGAACACTCATTGAGATGGCCAGAACGATGCTAGATGAATACAAGACTCCAAGAAAGTTCTGGACTGAAGCCATTGACACCGCATGCCATACAATCAATCGTGTTTATCTTCACAAGCTTGTGAACAAGACATCTTATGAACTACTAACTGGCAAGAAGCCAAATATCAGTTACTTCAGAGTATTTGGCGCAAGGTGCTGGATCAAGGACCCACATCACACTTCAAAATTTGCACCAAAAGCACATGAGGGTTTTATGCTTGGATATGGAAAGGATTCGCACTCCTACAGAGTCTTTAATCTCTTTCATTACAAAGTGGTTGAAACAGTGGATGTGCGGTTCGATGAGACAAATGGTTCACAAAGAGAGCAACTGCCAAATGTGCTAGATGAAGTTCCAGCTAGTGAATCAATCAAGCTTATGGGAACTGGAGAGATTATACCTTCTGAAGCTCATCCTGAAGAAGAACTTATCATCTCAGCACCTGATCAACATGAAGACAATGCTCAGCCTGAAGACATTCCTCCCAACAACAACACAGATCAGCAAGAGCAAAGTCTTCGCCCTGTACATCCTCGTGTTGCCAATGAAGTGCAGATTGACAGAATAATTAACAGCATCAATGCACCTGGTCCACTCACTCGTTCAAGGGCAACTCAGCTAGCAAATTTCTGTGGGCACTTCGCATTCGTCTCAATATCAGAACCCAAGAAAGTTGAAGAAGCCTTCATGGAACCTGAGTGGATTCAAGCTATGCAAGAAGAGCTTCAACAGTTTGAGCTGAATAATGTATGGGAACTGGTTAAGCGTCCTGATCCACGGAAGCACAACATAATAGGCACCAAATGGATATACCGCAACAAGCAAGATGAGCATGGTCAAGTTGTCAGAAACAAAGCTCGTCTCGTTGCTCAAGGATATACTCAAGTGGAGGGCATTGACTTCGATGAAACATTTGCTCCTGTGGCTAGGCTTGAAGCCATACGCATACTGCTGGCCTATGCAAATCATCATAACATACTTCTATATCAAATGGATGTGAAAAGTGCCTTTCTCAATGGCAAGATTGAAGAAGTGTATGTTGCACAACCGCCTGGCTTTGAAAATACAAAACATCCTGACATGGTATACAAGCTCAACAAGGCACTGTATGGCCTCAAACAAGCCCCTAGGGCCTGGTATGACACACTCAAATACTTCCTGAAGAGCAAAGGCTTCATACCTAGTTCCCTAGATCCCACTCTTTTCACGAAGACATATGATGGTGAACTGTTTATGTGCCAAATATATGTGGATGACATTATCTTCGGCTGCACCAATCAGAAGTACAGTGAAGAGTTTGGATACATGATGCAAGAGCAATATTAGATGTCCATGATGGGGGAGCTGAAGTTCTTCCTTGGTCTTCAAATACGACAACAACGCAATGGCATCTTCATATCTCAAGAAAAGTATCTCAAAGATTGCCTGAAGAAGTTCGGTATGCAAGACTGCAAAGGCTTCACAACACCAATGCCAGCCAAACATCATCTGGGTCCTGACGACAATGGTAAAGAGTTCGATCAAAAGGTATACCGCTCCATGATTGGTTCTTTACTTTATCTATGTGCATCTAGGCCAGATATTATGCTTAGTGTTTGCATGTGTGCTCGATTTCAAGCGGCACCAAAGGAGTCGCATCACTTAGCTGTGAAGCGAATTCTTCGATATTTGGCTCACACCCCAACTCTAGGATTATGGTATCCAAAGGGCTCAGAGTTTGATTTAGTTGGATTCTCGGATGCTGATTATGCTGGTGACAAAGTTGATCGCAAGTCTACATCAGGCACATGTCACTTTATGGGACGATCACTTGTATGTTGGTCTTCAAAGAAGCAGAACTGTGTATCTCTCTCCACTGCTGAATCTGAATACATTGCTGCTGGATCTTGCTGCGCTCAGCTTCTGTGTATGAAGCAAACACTCAAGGACTATGGCATTCATCTGAAGCAAGTGCCACTTTACTGCGACAACGAAAGCGCCATCAAGATTGACAACAACCCAGTTCAGCACTCGAAGACAAAGCACATTGAAGTTCGTCATCACTTTCTCAGAGATCATGTTGTGAAGGAAGACATTGATATCATACACGTCAACACTGAAGAGCAATTGGCAGATATCTTCACCAAGCCCTTGGATGAGAAGAGGTTTTGCAAGTTACGGTGTGAGCTAAATATCCTGGAATCCTCAAATGTCCTGTGATCAGGCACACATCCTAACACTTATGCATATTGATGACTTAGATGTGCAACACACGAAGTGAAGTATATCTTCAATCAATGAGGACATACATTCTAAGTGTGAATACATTAATGTGGAATTTGACTTCGGAGCGCCACGATAATTGTGCGCCGTGTCTGGGTCTAATACTTCCTATATGGTGGGTAACGCCACCACCAAACGTTCCATTTTGAAGTGTTTCACTCATGGTGTTACCTTGTAATGTCTTCACATTTGATTTGGATTCGAACTCAACATATTTTCATGATTATCTTCACTATGTTGACTATATATATATATATGCTAGTGTTCTGTCCTCTACAGCATTCACTTATAGCTATGTCTTCGTGTTGAATCTTTTGAACTAAGTGAATGTGATCGGGCCCCAAACTTCTCTATGCTTTCTATCTCAAACTCTATCTCTTTAAGTCATATGCATTCTATTGAAACTGTCGAATGTCTTCACTGCGTCCTTGTCAGCAGAAGATATAGAGACAACCATAAAGTCCGTTTTCAATGCTCATTCCTCCACATAAAATCCGGAGAAGCAGGAACGACCGCCCGACAATCCAGGCGTGCGTGGGACGTGGAACAAACCCCAAACTTCCGCAAACTGGCCACGCGTTCCTCAGATGCGAATCGCCAGGGGCACCTGTGTAATAGCACAGTGCCACCCCTGTGCCTATAAATTCACACTTACCGCGGTCATTATCTCCTTCTTCCACCCTCGCACGATCCCTAGCGCCACCGCTAGCTCTCGACGACGCCGGCGACGAAGCGCTTCGCTGCCGCAACCTCTCCGACGCCGTCCTCACGCTGACCGCGGACATCGTTCTCTCCGCCGTCGCCGTAGGTGTCTTCCGTCGCCAAGTTAGGGCACGGAGGATTGAACTGCTCGGCATCATCTCCCACTCCGTCTAGCAGTTCCAAGAGTGGTAAATAAAACTTCTTTTTACAGCCCCTTTTGATCTCATGGTTCTGACACTTTCTACCATAAGAAGTTTCTCTTCACACAAGTTAGATCTCTCAATCTGCATCTCATAACATGCCTAGTATATTCACTTGTGCTTCATGAAGTAGTTAGATTCCTCACTTGTACTGATCTGTGGGTTCGTACAAATCTGGAACCAACTTCTTATCTATGAGTGAATGTCTTCGCACGATGAGGTCAATGTCTTCTAAACTGATTAATCTTCAAAACCTTCTGAGAATGCATATGACCTCTTCCCCTTCCCTCGCACCTTAATGCTGTCACAGGTACATGTCCATGGGAGAATCCTTCGGTTCTCATAGTCTGCATTCATTTGCAGAATTCCTACAGCATCACATAAATTCTCCTGAAGCCAGTTCCTGTTGGTCCAGCAAAAGAAAGCCTTTGAAAGTTTTGAAGCCTTTCAAGTTAAAGTTTATGGCTTCAGAAGCAGCAGCAAGGAAGGGGGCAGACAGCGACGTGGAGGAACTTCCAAAGATCTGCCTGAAGACCTGGCAGAAATGTATAAAACAGATCCATGAAGAGAATTATGGGCAGCGCAAGACCCGAATCCAATGGATTCGACGCTATTGGGCAGAACAATGGTTCAAATACCGCTTCACAACCCAAGAGTATGCTGAGAAAAGTGCCATCAAAAGACCGTGGGGAGACATCTTATACAAGAACCTTGTACCCAGGTCCAGAGATGAAGCCATTGTCCAAAGCTTCTATCCATGCATGGTTCGTGGGCCACAGCCTGATGATGCACATCCGTCGTCACTACTCTGGTGGCGTGACGATAATCTATTCAAGCGCAACTTCCAGTTTTCCCAACAATCAGTGAAGCAGAACAAGAAGAAGTTGGGGTTAGACTTCAACCCTGGTCCCTCCGCACCAAGGGCAGATGGCACACGCGACGCAGAACCCAATATCATCGGTCCGTATGCCAACCTTGAGGGCCTCATCACCCGCATCTTAGTCCAAGGGACTGCCGTGAATGACCCTCCAGCTGACTCTGAGTCTGATGAAGCTCCTGCTGTACCGAAGCCAAAGCAGTCGAAGAAGCCAAAAGCTTCAAAGCCGGCCCCTTCACCAAAAGTCTCAAGGGCGAAGCCATTGGCAACTGCACCTCCTGAAGACAGTGTGCAGTCTGAAGACGTATCCCGCGTCTCCAAGCTCCAGAAGGCCAAGATGCCTCAGCCATACACCGGCAAAGAGCTCACAGCTGCTGCCATTCTGCGCAGCGAAGCCATTGATCTGTCAAGTGATGAAGATCTTGGAGATGACGCTCTCGAGCAGCTCATCAAGAGCAAAGAAGAAGCTGAAATCTTCAACAACTTGCCTCTCTTTGATGTCACCATCATCCACAACTTCATCGACGAATGGTTTGCCACACCAAACATCAGCTTCGAAGATCTGCAGCTGCCCGTTGGCCTCAGCATCGCCTTCCAAGGCGCTATTGCTTCAGAACTTGCAATTGCCCAGCGCATTGTTGAACTGAAGCAGAAAATTGATCATGAAAAGGCTCAGTTTAAGAAGAATATGGCCAAGCTCAGCGTGCAAGAAGTGAAGAGCTTCAAGACCATGTTGCATGAGCTAAAGGAAAATTTTCTGAAGAAGCGTGCAGAAGCTCAGGGTTCACGTGAGCGGATGAAGTCTCTGGCTGAAAGATGTGTACAAGCCTACAATGAGGCTGAGAAGTGCAAGGCACTTGGGCGTCCTGGCATCGACCCCAAGATGTCCGCGAAGAAGAAGAAGAAGCCTGCTATGGCTGAACCAGAGGCACCTAGGCAAGAAGCAGTTCCAATTGTCTTCCCAACTACAACGACTGGCTCGAAGCCAAAGAGCCGGTCAACAGCTTCAGAGCTCAAGAAGACAAGAACTGCTGAGGCTGAAGCCAGGAAGAGGAAAAGCTCTGAAGCCTCTCCTACTGCCCCCAGCAAGAAGAAGCGAAAGATCAAGAAATCTCGGGCTGCTCCCACAGAGCCCTTGATAGTTGAACTTATTTCTATGGTTCACCCCAACGCAGAACGACAACTGACAGTTCATGAGCCTGCTTCCACAGAGGCTCCTGAAGCTGAAGACATACCAGCAGCCGACCCCATTGCTGCTGAAGACATTGGTCATCAGGACAATGTACAAGATGATGCAGCCCTTCCTCAGTATGAACAAAGCGAACTCATCAGCATTGGTCGTCCTCTGACGCCAATTGCACAAGATGCATCATGGGTGGATCGCCCTCAAGAGGAAGAAGACAATGAGGCCCAGCCCACACCAACCCCACAGGCGTCGTCTGCATTCCGCAGGCTTCGCAAAGGTCCAAGGCCTCAAGTCTATGCTGAAGACATTCCGGCTGCATCAGCCACAGAAGAAGCACCACAAGAGCCCACTCCTATGCCCCACCAAGAAGCAGTTCTCCAGGAGAACGTGCTTGTAACCGACCCTCCAGCTAGTCAAGCGGAGGCTGAAAATGTTGAGGCTGCCACAACCAACACTGAAGCCAATGTGGAGCCCTCCCCACCAAAAGCTTCAGAAGACAACGAAGCTACTGATCCAGACACTTTTGTTCCTGAGTCTGCTGCAGGTCCTCAATTTGATTACCATGTTGAGCACAGGCCTCATGTCCAGAAGCTAGTCCCAAGGCTGCCGAGGTTCCCAGGTCCTGCATCAGCACCTGGGTCCTTTAACATCAATAGCTTCAAGGCAGATAATACATTCTTCAACAGCTCCAAGAACCCCTATTCAAGGGAAAGGATTTCATCAGATAGGTTCTGGAGCTATCCTCAGTGCAGCTACTATTCATGCATCCTATACAACCAAGGTCGCATCTTCCCGCACAAGCGCCTTGATGTTGAAGCCATTGCTGGTCTGCCCTGTTTAGAGGAAGCATTGGATTGCTTCAAGCAAGTGGGTCTGCTGCAGTTTGTAACTGATGAAGAGCACTAGAACGAAGAGCTTCTGTTGCAATTCTATGCCACCCTCCACATCAAAGGATACAACAGAGATCCGAAGACTTGGGCCCTGGAGTGGATGACCGGCAATGTCCATCATGAAGCCAATGCATTTGATATCATTGAGCTCACTGGCCTGCCCACTCCTAGCGAACTCTTCGAGGAAGGTTGTCCACTACACACTGAAGCTCCTGAGAGCATATTCCAGAGGCCTAAACCAAATATGAGTCAGATGCTCTCCATGATGAAGCCATTACCCCACGATGCTCCTTATCCAATAGAGTTCTTCGTTGAAGACTTTGAGTACCTGCCCAGAACCATCTATCACATTATCCGGCGGACTCTCTGGCCTATCAAAGGGCACTCTCCAAATGCCAAGATCGAGGGTGCAATGAAGACTCTGCTGTTTTGTATCCTTCATGGCAAATGCTTCAACGCACAGGACTTCTTCATACGCCAACTAGCTGCATCAGGCTCAGATCTATTTGATTTAAAGTTCTATGCTCCTTGGGTAATGAGACTGATCAAGCTTCACTCTGCGATCTCATATCAGCCCTCAGCCCGCAACCATCGGATCTTCTTGCCAAATGTGGATACCTCTGCTGAAGCTATATATCCTGAGCCTGCCAAGCAACCTTTGAGTCTTCAGAATGCAGAACACCAGAGCTTCACTCAGAACGATGAAGGTGTTGAAGCCATCTCCAGGGTGTATCCTTTGGCTGGCACTACACGTGCGCCACACCCTGCTTCAACTGAAGCCACTGACAGTGCAACTGCTTCAAGACCCAAGAAGCGCGCTCGTGTTCTCAATGACCGAGAGCTTCTTGTGGCCCTTCATCAAAAACAAGATAGGCATCATGACTGCCTAAAGCGTCAGATGAAAAGCCTCTTGGTGGATGTTAGTCGTCTTTGAAATCTTGCCACCAAGAATGCTTTCGTTACTCATGAAACCTGTCGTCGTACATGGAAAGGGCTATCACTGATGTGTACTGAAGCTGAACTTGAAGAGGATGGCTTCACTGAGCGATTCAAGTTTGACACCACACCTCCTAGAAGGGCTGTGATGCGAAACACACCATCACTTGAAGACTCTGAGTTCTCTTCATCTGCTGCGATAGTAACTGCACGAGTCATCAAGGATGAAGACGATGCAACTTCACCACCACCCTCTTCTGCACCGCCAAACACCTCCAACGACCCTGCTGCTCCTGGGAACGAGTAGACACTCTATGTCTTCAAACCTTTTTGGTCCTTACTGACAAAAGGGGGAGAAGCATATGGGTTGATAGTCTCCAAGCGGGTCCATATGGGCGGGTGCTTTATGTTTAGCTATATTTTGCTTCGTGCTTACAACTCTCGTTTTACATTTGGTTCTTATGAGTTGTAACACTTAAACCAAATGGTCGTCTGCTACTTGTTTGCCACCCTGTTTTGCGAAGATAAATTCCGCATGTGCGACGATAAATTCCGCACTTATCTCATTCTGCAGACGTCCATTTTCCATTATGCATGTCATTATCTTCATATACTTTCACATGCATAGTGGATTGTCATCATAAGCTGAAGTGGATCTCCACAAGTACAACCTGCCATGTGCATTTGCATTCCAAAAGCAAATTAACTTATATGCACATCTTCAGGGGGAGCCCTTGCAACTTATGAAGACAATTCCTCATCCTTTACAATTTCACAGACTATATTCCCCGTTGAAAACTTCAACTAGTTTGTCATCAATCACCAAAAAAGGGGGAGATTGTAAGTGCATCGAGTGCCACCCCTAGTTGGTTTTGGAGTATTGACGACAAACCTAGTTGAGGGACTAATGTGTTTGTGAGAATTGCAGGATAACACAGGTAGAAGTCCCTCATTGATTCGGTTTTACTACCAGAGATGACCCCTAAAATGTATGAAGACATTGAAGTCAAAGGTGGTATATGAAGATATTCACATTGAAGACTATGACAAAAGAAGACACGTTATGAAGCCTATGGAGCTCGAAGACTTAGATCTTTCGTAGTTCTTTTTCTTTTGTGTTGAGTCATAGGAACCACCGTACTGTTAAGTGGGGTCCAGGAGAACCAATCAGAATGACTGAAGTGATGCCTAAACGAAAAACCTATGTCTTCGAGTGAAGACAATGAGAGCGAATCTTGTCCAGAGCCGGACAAGTCAGCTTTGCTTGTAGCCCAAGTAAAGTTGCCATGAGAGTTTGAAATCTGACCGTTGAGACACGTGTCAGTTCCTTAGTGACCCAGGGTCATTTCGGACAAATCAGGTCGGGTTGCCAAGTGGCTATAAATAGCCCACCCCCTACAACCATAAATGGTTGGCTGCTCAGATTTCAGTGCACGGCTTTTGTCGTTTGAGAGCAACCCACCTCGAAGCCTTTGAGAGAAAATTCCTAGCGAGGAAAAAGCCCTAACCACCCAGAGCCAGAAAACATTGGGCATCACTTAAGTCTTCTTGTCTGTGTGATCTGAAGACTTATTACACTTGAGGACTGTGAATCCTCCATACGGTTAGGCGTCGCGTTCAGAGCATCCAAGAGACATTGTGGATTGCCAGTGAACGAAGTCTGTGAAGGTTTGGGAGTCTACCTTGAAGACTTACCAGAGTGATTGGGCAAGGACTATGTGACCTTAGCTCAAGGAGAATACGGTGAGGACTTGGTGTCCTGAGCTGCGTGTTCAGGACTGGGTGTCCGGGACTGTGTGTCCTAAGGTTTAAATACCTAGCCGCTCCAACCAGACGTACAGTTGTCACAGCAACTGGAACTGATCCAACACATCATTGTCTTCAACGAGTCACTGGTTTCATATTCACTTCCTTTTTCTTACTATTACTCATTGTGAAGCCATTGCATGCTTGCTCTATCTTTTGTCTTCACAACGTGAATGTATGATCTATTTGGCTTCATAACTTCTTCCTACCTGATCCTTATTACACTGCAGCTATTTGTCATTGTGCCTACACTCTATTGAATACTTGACCATGGCTTGCCTAGTGTAATCTAACTTCCGTTGCATAGTAATAGGCATATCTTCGCTGTTTGTCTTCATAACTCCCACGTGTTGAAGACTTTCATAAAAATTGCCTATTCACCCCCCCCCCTCTAGTCGATATAACGCACTTTCACCAGGCATTTTGAGCTTCATGTACCCGTAATGGGGTATTGCTTGGAAGATTGTAAACGCTTCCCGCCCTAGCAGAGCGTGATAACCGCTGCTGAACGGAGCCACATGGAACGTGATCTCTTCGGACCTGTAATTATCCAGCGTGCCGAACACCACATCTAGTGTGATTTTTCCTGTGCAGCGCACTTCCTGACTGGGGATTATTCCTCTAAAGGTTGTGCTGCTTTTCTCAATGCGGTTCCAGTCTATTTCCATTTTTTGAAGGGTTTCCTCGTAAATGAGGTTCAATCCGCCGCCGCCGTCCATGAGTACCTTGGTAAGACGAAAGCCGTCCACTATTGGGCTGAGGACCAATGCGGCTGGTGCTGGGGCTGTTCGGAATTTAGGTTCATCACTGGCGTTAAAGGTAATAGCCGTGTCACTCCATGGGTTTATTGTTGCTACTTGGTAGACTTCGGCAAGGCTGCGGAGTGTTCTTTTTCGCATATTATTTGATGCGGAAGTCTCGAAGACTGTTAATACTGTATGGGTGTCTCTGGGGTGGCTTTCTGTGGCCTCCGGAATTAGGAGGTTTTCGCCAATTTTGGCCACCTGCTGGAGTATCCAACATGCTCTAAGGCTGTGAGTTGGTGTGGCGTCCTCTATACTGTGAATTTTATAGCGTCCGTTAAGCCATCCTTCCAGTACGGTTCTATGCCCTATAGAGGGTTTTTGCTTTTTGGTATTTGACCTTGGTGTCTGGTTATGCTGCACCCTTTTATTTCGGACTGGGTTTGTATATAGGACCGGATTGTCCCAAAATTTTATTTTGGTTTTCCAGTCGCTTTCCATCGCACAATAATTTTGTACAATGGACGCCAAGTCAGCGAAGCGTGTGATATCACGGTGACTTATGGCGTTGAGTATTCCCTTGTCCGTGCAATTATTGCAGAAGATTAAGATTGTGTCTTCCTCGCGGCAGTCCCTTAGCCCGTTCTTAACCAGGAGGAATCTAGCCCAGTAATGATGTACTGTTTCGTCGGGCTCTTGCCTGATTTTGGATAGATCACTTATGTTGGGGTGGGTGGGTGGAGTTAAATCCGAAGCCTCACCCCGTCTGAGGCTCTGAGGCCGAGAAATTTCTGAACTCGAAAATTTGGATCCCTGGGTGTTGTCCAATGAATCCAGACCGTCGCCTGACTCTAAGTTCAGGTCTTGAGTGATATCCTCCCCTCCGCGAGTATCCGGCTTGGAGGGATCGGGAATCCGGACGTAGCGAGTCCTTAAGATAGACGAAGGGTCGCCCACTGTCCCTCTACCACGGCAACGTGATGGGTGACTTGGGGAGAGTTAATCTCTCTCAGATCGGTTTTAGGCCCAATCTGGTCGTAATCCGTAGCAACTCCCAGGGCAGCGAAGCGATCCAAGAGCTCGTTTATGGAGGAAAGCTCCATTGGATCTAACTGCTCGGCAAGTTCCGAACTGACATGAAGATTGTTTTCGATGGCTCGAGAGGTCATCGTCGGCGCAAAAGCCGAATAGGCGGTCATAAGAAAACCACCTAGCCGGAGGGTTTGGCCGACAGCCAAAGCTCCCTTAGCAACGGTGCCGTCTTTAAAGACGGGGTGAGGCATCCTTCCTGATGGCGACGACACAGAGGAACTCTCAATGAAAGCACCAATGTCGGTGTCAAAACCGGCGGATCTCGGGTAGGGGGTCCCGAATTGTGCGTCTAGGCAGGATGGTAACAGGAGGCAAGGGACACGAAGTTTTACCCAGGTTTGGGCCCTCTCGATGGAGGTAAAACCCTATGTCCTGCTTGATTAATATTGATGATATGGGTAGTACAAGAGTAGATCTACCATGAGATCAGAGAGGCTAAACCCTAGAAGCTAGCCTATGGTATGATTGTTGATGTGTATGTTGTCCTACGGACTAAAACCCTCCGGTTTATATAGACACCGGATAGGGTTAGGGTTACATAGAGTCGGTTACAATGGTAGGAGATCTGAACATCCGTATCGCCAAGCTTGCCTTCCACGCCAAGGAAAGTCCCTTCCGGACACGGGACGGAGTCTTCAATCTTGTATCTTCATAGTCCAGGAGTCCGGCTGAAGGTATAGTTCGGCTATCCGAACACCCCCTAATCCAGGACTCCCTCACATCATCTCGCAACTAACTCATTAGTTGCAATGCTTGCAAGGCTTATGTGATGTGCATTACCGAGAGGGCCCAGAGATACCTCTCTGACAATCGGAGTGACAAATCCTAATCTCGAAATACGCCAACCCAACATGTACCTTTGGAGACACCTGTAGAGCTCCTTTATAATCACCCAGTTACGTTGTGATGTTTGGTAGCACACAAAGTGTTCCTCCGGCAAACGGGAGTTGCATAATCTCATAGTCATAGGAACATGTATAAGTCATGAAGAAAGCAATAGCAACATACTAAACGATCGGGTGCTAAGCTAATGGAATGGGTCATGTCAATCACATCATTCTCCTAATGATGTGATCCCGTTAATCAAATGACAACACATGTCTATGGTTAGGAAGCATAACCATCTTTGATTAACGAGCTAGTCAAGTAGAGGCACACTAGTGACGTTTAGTTTGTCTATGTATTCACACAAGTATTATGTTTCCGGATAATACAATTCTAGCATGAATAATAAACATTTATCATGATATAAGGAAATAAATAATAACTTTATTATTGCCTCTAGGGCATATTTCCTTCAGTCTCCCACTTGCACTAGAGTCAATAATCTAGATTTACACAGTAATGATTCTAACACCCATGGAGCTTTCGTGCTGATCATGTTTTGCTCGTGGGAGAGGCTTAGTCAACGGGTCTACTACATTCAGATCCGTATGTATCTTGCAAATCTCTATGTCTCCCACCTGGACTAGATCCCGGATGGAATTGAAGCGTCTCTTGATGTGTTTGGTTCTCTTGTGAAATCTGGATTCCTTTGCCAAGGCAATTGCACCAGTATTGTCACAAAAGATTTTCATTGGACCCGATGCACTAGGTATGACACCTAGATCGGATATGAACTCCTTCATCCAGACTCCTTCGTTTGCTGCTTCCGAAGCAGCTATGTACTCCGCTTCACATGTAGATCCCGCCACAACGCTTTGTTTAGAACTGCACCAACTGACAGCTCCACCGTTTAATGTAAACACGTATTCGGTTTGCGATTTAGAAGCGTCCGGATCAGTGTCAAAGCTTGCATCAACGTAACCATTTACGATGAGCTCTTTGTCACCTCCATATACGAGAAACATATCCTTAGTCCTTTTCAGGTATTTCAGGATGTTCTTGACCGCTGTCCAGTGATCCACTCCTGGATTACTTTGGTACCTCCCTGTTAGACTTATAGCAAGACATACATCAGGTCTGGTACACAGCATTGCATACATGATACAGCCTATGGCTGAAGCATAGGGAACATCTTTCATTTTCTCTCTATCTTCTGCAGTGGTCGGGCATTGAGTCTTACTCAATTTCACACCTTGTAACACAGGAAAGAATCCTTTCTTTGCTTGATCCATTTTGAACTTCTTCAAAATTTTGTCAAGGTATGTGCTTTGTGAAAGTCCAATTAAGCGTCTTGATCTATCTCTATAGATCTTAATCCCCAATATGTAAGCAGCTTCACCGAGGTCTTTCATTGAAAAACTCTTATTCAAGTATCCCTTTATGCTATCCAGAAATTCTATATCATTTCCGATTAGTAATATGTCATCTACATATAATATCAGAAATGCTACAGAGCTCCCACTCACTTTCTTGTAAATACAGGCTTCTCCAAAAGTCTGTACAAAACCAAATGCTTTGATCACATTATCAAAGCGTTTATTCCAACTCCGAGAGGCTTGCACCAGTCCATAAATGGATCGCTGGAGCTTGCACACTTTGTTAGCTCACTTTGGATCGACAAAACCTTCTGGCTGCATCATATACAACTCTTCTTCCAGAAATCCATTCAGGAATGCAGTTTTGACATCCATCTGCCAAATTTCATAATCATAAAATGCGGCAATTGCTAACATGATTTGGACAGACTTAAGCATCGCTACGGGTGAGAAGGTCCCATCGTAGTTAATCCCTTGAACTTGTCGAAAACCTTTTGCGACAAGTCGAGCTTTGTAGACAGTAACATTACCGTCGGTGTTAGTCTTCTTCTTGAAGATCCATTTATTCTCAATTGCTTGCCGATCTTTGGGCAAGTCAACCAAAGTCCATACTTTGTTCTCATACATGGATCCCATCTCAGATTTCATGGCTTCAAGCCATTTTGCGGAATCTGGGCTCACCATCGCTTCTTCATAGTTCGTAGGTTCATCATGATCTAGTAGCATGACTTCCAGAACAGGCGTACCACTCTGGTGCGGATCTTACTCTGGTTGATCTATGAGGTTCAGTAGTAACTTGTTCTGAAGTTTCATGATCATCATCATTAGCTTCCTCACTAATTGGTGTAGGTGTCACAGAAACCGGTTTCTGTGATGTACTACTTTCCAATAAGGGAGCAGGTACAGTTACCTCATCAAGTTCTACTTTCCTCCCACTCACTTCTTTCGAGAGAAACTCCTTCTCTAGAAAGTTTCTGAATTTAGCAACAGAAGTCTTGCCTTCGGATCTGTGATAGAAGGTGTATCCAATAGTTTCTTTTGGATATCCTATGAAGACACATTTCTCTGATTTGGGTTCGAGCTTATCAGGTTGAAGCTTTTTCACATAAGCATCGCAGCCCCAAACTTTCAGAAACGACAACTTTGGTTTCTTGCCAAACCACGGTTCATAAGGCATCGTCTCAACGGATTTTGATGGTGCCCTATTTAACGTGAATGCGGTCGTCTCTAAAGCATAACCCCAAAACGATAGTGGTAAATCAGTAAGAGACATCATAGATCGCACCATATCTAGTAAAGTACGATTACGACGTTCGGACACACCATTACGCTGTGGTGTTCCGGGTGGCGTGAGTTGCGAAACTATTCCGCATTGTTTCAAATGTACACCAAACTCGTAACTCAAATATTCTCCTCCACGATCAGATCGTAGGAATTTTATTTTCTTGTTATGATGATTTCAACTTCACTCTGAAATTCTTTGAACTTTTCAAATGTTTCAGACTTATGTTTCATTAAGTAGATATACCCATATCTGCTTAAGTCATCTGTGAAGGTGAGAAAATAACGATATCCGTCACGAGCCTCAACATTCATCGGACCACATACGTCTGTATGTATGATTTCCAACAATCTGTTGCTCTCTCCATAGTACCGGAGAATGGTGTTTTGGTCATCTTGCCCATAAGGCACGGTTTGCAAGTACCAAGTGATTCATAATCAAGTGGTTCCAAAAGTCCATCAGTATGGAGTTTCTTCATGCGCTTTACACCGATATGACCTAAACGACAGTGCCACAAATAAGTTGCACTATCATTATCAACTCTTCATCTTTTGGCTTCAACATTATGAATATGTGCGTCACTACTATCGAGATTTAATAAGAATAGACCACTCTTCAAGGGTGCATGACCATAAAAGATATTACTCGTATAAATAGAACAACCATTATTCTCTGATTTAAATGAATAACCGTCTCGCATCAAACAAGATCCAGATATAATGTTCATGCTCAACGCTGGCACCAAATAACAATTATTTAGGTCTAATACTAATCCCGAAGGTAGATGTAGAGGTAGCGTGCCGACCGCGATCACATCGACTTTGGAACCATTTCCCACGCGCATCGTCACCTCGTCCTTAGCCAATCTTCGCTTAATCCATAGTCCCTGTTTCGAGTTGCAAATATTAGCAACAGAACCAGTATCAAATACCCAGGTGCTACTGCGAGCATTAGTAAGGTACACATCAATAACATGTATATCATATATACCTTTGTTCACCTTGCCATCCTTCTTATCCGCCAAATACTTGGGGCAGTTCCACTTCCAGTGACCAGTCTGCTTGCAGTAGAAGCACTCAGTTTCAGGCTTAGGTCCAGATTTGGGTTTCTTCTCCTGAGCAGCAACTTGCTTGTTGTTCTTATTGAAGTTCCCCTTCTTCTTCCCTTTGCCCTTTTTCTTGAAACTAGTGGTCTTGTTGACCATCAACACTTGATGCTCCTTCTTGATTTCTACCTCCGCAGTTTTCAGCATTGCGAAGAGCTCGGGAATTGTCTTAACCATCCCTTGCATATTATAGTTCATCACGAAGCTCTTGTAGCTAGGTGGAAGTGATTGGAGAATTCTGTCAATGACGCAATCATCTGGAAGATTAACTCCCAATTGAATCAAGTGATTATTATACCCCAGACATTTTGAGTATATGCTCACTGACAGAACTGTTCTCCTCCATCTTGCAGCTATAGAACTTATTGGAGACTTCATATCTCTCAATCCGGGCATTTGCTTGAAATATTAACTTCAACTCCTAGAACATCTCATATGCTCCATGACATTGAAAACGTCGTTGAAGTCCCGATTCTAAGCCCTAAAGCATGGCACACTGAACTATTGAGTAGTCATCTGCTTTGCTCTGCCAGACGTTCATAACATCTGGTGTTGCTCCAGCAGCAGGCCTGGCACCCAGCGGTGCTTCCAGGACGTAATTCTTCTGTGCAGCAATGAGGATAATCCTCAAGTTACGGACCCAGTCCGTGTAATTGCTACCATCATCTTTCAACTTTGCTTTCTCAAGGAACGCATTAAAATTCAACGGAACAACAGCACGGGCCATCTATCTACAATCAAACATAAACAAGCAAGATACTATCAGGTACTAAGTTCATGATAAATTTAAGTTCAATTAATCATATTACTTAAGAACTCCCACTTAGATAGACATCCCTCTAATCCTCTAAGTGATCACGTGATCCAAATCAACTAAACCATGTCCGATCATCACGTGAGATGGAGTAGTTTCATTGGTGAACATCACTATGTTGATCATATCTACTATATGATTCACGCTCGACCTTTCGGTCTCTGTGTTCCGAGGCCATATCTGCATATGCTTGGCTCGTCAACTATAACCTGAGAATTCCGCGTGTGCAACTGTTTTGCACCCGCTGTATTTGAACGTAGAGCCTATCACACCCGATCATCACGTGGTGTCTCAGCACGAAGAACTTTCGCAATGGTGCATACTCAGGGAGAACACTTCTTGATAATTAATGAGAGATCATCTTAAAATGCTACCGTCAATCAAAGCAAGATAAGATGCATAAAAGATAAACATCACATGCAATCAATATAAGTGATATGATATGGCCATCATCATCTTGTGCTTGCGATCTCCATCTTCGAAGCACCGTCATGATCACCATCGTCACCGACGCGACACCTTGATCTCCATCGTAGCATCGTTGTCGTCTCGCCAATCTTATGCTTCTACGACTATCGCTACCACTTAGTGATAAAGTAAAGCATTACAGGGCGATTGCATTGCATACAATAAAGCGACAACCATATGGCTCCTGCCAGTTGCCGATAACTCGGTTACAAAACATGATCATCTCATACAATAAAATTTAGCATCATGTCTTGACCATATCACATCACAACATGCCCTGCAAAAACAAGTTAGACGTCCTCTACTTTGTTTGTTGCAAGTTTTACGTGGCTGCTACGGGTTTAAGCAAGAACCAATCTTACCTACGCATCAAAAACCACAACGATAGTTTGTCAAGTTGGTGCTATTTTAACCTTTGCAAGGACCGGGCGTAGTCACACTCGGTTCAACTAAAGTTGGAGAAACTGACACCCGCCAGCCACCTGTGTGCAAAGCATGTCGGTAGAACCAGTCTTGCGTAAGCGTACGCGTAATGTCAGTCCGGGCCGCTTCATCCAACAATACCGCCGAACCAAAGTATGACATGCTGGTAAGCAGTATGACTTATATCGCCCACAACTCACTTGTGTTCTACTCGTGCACAACATCAACGCATAAAACCAGGCTCGGATGCCACAGATGGGGAACGTAGTAATTTCAAAAAAATTCCTACGCACACGCAAGATCATGGTGATGCATAGCAACGAGAGGGGAGAGTATAGTCTACGTACCCTCGTAGACCGACAGCGGAAGCGTTATGACAACGCGGTTGATGTAGTCGTAGGTCTTCACGGCCCGACCGATCAAGCACCGAAACTACGACACCTCAGAGTTCTAGCACATGTTCAGCTCGATGACGATCCCCGGACTCCGATCCAGCAAAGTGTCGGGGAAGAGTTCCGTCGGCACGACGGCGTGGTGACGATCTTGATGTTCTATTGTCGCAGGGCTTCGCCTAAGCACCACTACAATATTATCGAGGACTATGGCGGAGGGGGGCACCGCACACGGCTAAGAGAACGATCTTGAAGATCAACTTGTGTGTCTAGAGGTGCCCCCCTGCCCCCGTATATAAAGGAGCAAGGGGGGAGGCCAGCCGGCCCTTGGGGCGCGCCAAGGAGGAGGAGTCCTCCTCCTAGTAGGAGTAGGACTCCCCTCTTTCCTAGGACTCCCCTCTTTCCTACTCCTACTAGGAGGGGGAAAGGAAGTGGGAGAGGGAGAAGGAAAGGGGGGCGCCGCCCCCCCTCTCCTAGTCCAATTCGGACCAGAGGGGGAGGGGGCGCGCGGCCCACCCTGTCTGCCCCTCTCTCTCTCTCCACTAGGGCCCATAAAGCCCATTACTTCTCCCGGGGGGGTTCCGGTAACCCTCCGGCACTCCGGTTTTCTCCGAAATCACCCGGAACACTTCCAGTGTCCGAATATAGCCGTCCAATATATCAATCTTTATGTCTCGACCATTTCGAGACTCCTCGTCATGTCCGTGATCACATCCGGGACTCCGAACAAACTTTGGTACATCAAAATATATAAACTCATAATGAAACTGTCATCGTAACGTTAAGCGTGCGGACCCTACGGGTTCGAGAACAATGTAGACATGACCGAGACATGTCTCCGGTCAATAACCAATAGCGGAACCTGGATGCTCATATTGGCTCCCACATATTCTATGAAGATCTTTTATCGGTCAGACTGCATAACAACATACTTTGTTCCCTTTGTCATCGGTATGTTACTTGCCCGAGATTCGATCATCGGTATCTCAATACCTAGTTCAATCTCATTATCGGTAAGTCTCTTTACTCGTTTTGAAATACATCATCTCGCAACTAACTCATTAGTTGCAATGCTTGCAAGGTTATGTGATGTGCATTACCGAGAGGGCCCAGAGATACCTCTCCGACAATCGGAGTGACAAATCCTAATCTCGAAATACGCCAAACCAACATGTACCTTTGGAGACACCTATAGAGCTCCTTTATAATCACCCAGTTACATTGTGACGTTTGGTAGCACACAAAGTGTTCCTCCGGCAAACGGGAGTTGCATAATCTCATAGTCATAGGAACATGTATAAGTCATGAAGAAAGCAATAGCAACATACTAAACGATCGGGTGCTAAGCTAATGGAATGGGTCATGTCAATCACATCATTCTCCTAATGATGTGATCCCGTTAAT
The DNA here is from genome assembly GCF_056163025.1 of Triticum urartu. NCBI lineage: Eukaryota > Viridiplantae > Streptophyta > Magnoliopsida > Poales > Poaceae > Triticum > Triticum urartu. The sequence goes on from NC_141873.1 coordinate 237,316,640, forward strand.
CAAATGACAACACATGTCTATGGTTAGGAAACATAACCATCTTTGATTAACGAGCTAGTCAAGTAGAGGCACAGTAGTGATGTTTAGTTTGTCTATGTATTCACACAAGTATTATGTTTCCGGATAATACAATTCTAGCATGAATAATAAACATTTATCATGATATGAGGAAATAAATAATAACTTTATTATTGCCTCTAGGGCATATTTCCTTCAAACAAATCCACCATCATGCTCTAAAAGATATAAGTGAAGCACTAGAGCAAAAACTATATAACTCAAAAAGATATAAGTGAAGCACATAGAGTATTCTAACAATTTCCGAATCATGTGTGTCTCTCTCAAAAAGGTGTGTGCAGCAAGGATGATTGTGGAAAACTAACTAATAAAAACTCAAATAATACAAGATGCTCCAAGCAAAACACATATCATGTGGTAAATACAAATATAGCTCCAAGTAAAGTTACCGATAGAAGTAGACGAAAGAGGGGATGCCTTCTGGGGCATCCCCAAGCTTTGGCTTTTATGTGTCCTTAGATTATCTTGGGGTGCCATGGGAATCCCCAAGCTTAGTCTCTTAACACTCCTTTTTCCATAATCCATCAAATCTTTTACCCAAAACTTGAAAACTTCACAACACAAAACTTAAAGTAGAAAATCTCGTGAGCTCCGTTAGCGAAAGAAAACAAAACACCACTTCAAGGTACTGTAATGAACTCATTCTTTATTTATATTGGTGTTAAAACTACTGTATTCCAACTTCTCTATGGTTTATAAACTATTTTACTAGCCATAGATTCATCAAAATAAGCAAACAACACACGGAAAACAGAATCTGTCAAAAATAGAACGGTCTGTAATAATCTGTAGCTAACGCAAGATCTGGAACCCCAAAAATTCTAAAATAAATTTATTGACGTGAGGAATTTATCTATTAATCATCTGCAAAAAGAATTAACTAAATATCACTTTCCAAATAAAAAGGAGAGCAATTCTCGTGAGCGCTAAAGTTTCTGTTTTTTACAGCAAGATTAAAAAGACTTCCCCCAAGTCTTTCCAATGGTTCTACTTGGCATAAACACAATTAAACACAAAAAACACAACCAAAACAGAGGCTAGATAAATTATTTATTACTAAACTGGAGCAAAAAGCAAGGAATAAAAATAAAATTGGGTTGCCTCCCAACAAGCGCTATCGTTTAACGCCCCTAGCTAGGCATAAAAGCGAGGATAGATCTAGGTATTGCCATCTTTGGAAGGCAATCCATAAGTGTCTCTCATAATAGATTCATAAGGTAATTTCATTTTCTTTCTAGGGAAGTGTTCCATGCCTTTCCTTAACAGAAATTGGAATCTAATATCCCCTTCCTTCATATCAATAATTGCACCAATCGTTCTAAGGAAAGACCTACCAAGAATAATAGGACATGAAGGATTGCAATCTATGTCAAGAATAATAAAATCTATGGGCACATAATTCCTATTTGCAACAATAAGAACATCATTAATTCTTCCCATAGGTTTCTGAATAGTGGAATCCGCAAGGTGCAAGTTTAAAGAGCAATCATCAAAATCACGGAAACCTAGCAAATCACACAAAGTCTTAGGAATCGTGGAAACACTAGCACCCAAATAACACAAAGCATAGCACTCATGATCTTTAATTTTAATTTTAATAGTAGGTTCCCACTCATCATAAAGTTTTCTAGGGATAGAAACTTCCAACTCAAGTTTTTCATCATAAGATTGCATCAAAGCATCAATGATATGTTTGGTAAAGGCTTTATTTTGACTATAAGCATGAGGAGAATTTAGCACGGATTGCAACAAGGAAATACAATATATCAAAGAGCAATTATCATAATTAAATTCCTTGAAATCCAAGATAGTGGGTTCATCTATATTTAAAGTTTAACCTTCTTCAATCCCACTTTTAACAATTTTAGCATCAAGATCTAAAGACTCCGAATTTTTGGAACGCCTTCTAGGTAAAGGTGGATCATATTCAGTCCCATCATTATCAAGATTCATATTTCAAAACAAAGATTTAATAGGGGACACATCAATAGCTTTTAGATCTTCATCTTTATTATCATGGAAACTAGAAGAACACGCTTTTATAAAGCAATCTTTCTTAGCACGCATCCTAGCGGTTCTTTCTTTGCACTCATCAATGGAAATTCTCATGGCTTTGAGAGACTCATTGATATCATTCTTAGGAGGAATAGATCTAAGTTTCAAAGAAATCAACATCAAGAGAAATTATATCAACGTTCCTAGCCAACTCATCAATCTTAAGCAATTTTTCTTCAATCAAAGCATTGAAATTTTTTTGCGAGGTAATAAATTCTTTAATATTAGATTCAAAATCAAAGGGTATATTATTAAAATTTCCATAAGAATTGTTTTAGGAATTACCATAATTATTAGAGGAATTACTAGGGTACGGCCTAGGATTAAAGTTTCCTCTATACGCGTTGTTACCAAAATTATTCCTACCAACAAAATTCACGTCCAAAGATTCATTATTATTCTTAATCAAAGTAGACAAAGGCATATCATTAGGATCAGAAGAAACACTTTTATTAGCAAATAATTTCATAAGTTCATCCATCTTACCACTCAAAACATTAATTTCTTCTATCGCATGCACTTTCTTATTAGTAGATCTTTCAGTGTGCCATTGAGAATAATTAACCATAATATTATCTAGGAGTTTAGTAGCTTCTCCTAAAGTGATTTCCATAAAAGTGCCTCCCGCGGCCGAATCTAAAAGATTTCTAGAAGCAAAATTCAATCCGGCATAAAAAATTTGTATAATCATCCACAAATTCAAACCATGTGTAGGGCAATTACGTATCATTAATTTCATCCTCTCCCAAGCTTGTGCAACATGTTCATGATCAAGTTGCTTAAAATTCATAATACGTTTCTAAGAGAGATGATCTCAGCGGGAGGAAAATACTTAGAGATAAATGCATATTTGCACTTATTCCACGAATCAGTACTATTTTTAGGCAAAGACGAAAACCAAGCTTTGGCACAATCTCTAAGCGAAAAAAGGAAATAGCTTCATTTTAACAATATCATTGTCCACATCTTTCTTCTTTTGCATATCACACAGATCAACAAAATTGTTTAGATGGGTAGCGGCATCTTCACTAGGAAGGCCGGAAAACGGATCTTTCATGACAAGATTCAGCAAAGCAGCATTAATTTCACAAGATTCAGCATAGGTAAGAGGAGCAATCGGAGTGCTAATAAAATCATTGTTGTTGGTATTGGTAAAGTCACACAATTTGATATTATCTTGAGCCATCGTGACAAGCAAGCAATCTGACACACAAGAAAACAAGAAACGGGCAAAAGGAGGCGAATAGAGAAAGAGATGGAGGATGGAGAGAGAGAGGGCGAATAAAACGGCAAGGGTGAAGTGGGGGAGAGGAAAACGAGAGGCAAATGGCAAATAATGTAATGCGGGAGATAAGGGTTTATTATGGGTACTTGGTATGTTGAGTTTTGCGTAGACTCCCCGGCAATGGCGCCAGAAATGGCTCGTTGTCGGGAGTCAAATCTTGACTTGTCTTACGTGAACCTCCCCGGCAACGGCGCAAGAAATCCTTCTTGTTACCTCTTGAGCATTGCGTTGGTTTTCCCTTGAAGAGGAAAGGGTGATGCAGCAGAGCAGCGTAAGTATTTCCCTCAGTTTTTGAGAACCAAGGTATCAATCCAGTAGGAGGCCACGCACGAGTCCCTCGCACCTACACAAACAAATAAACTCCTCGCAACCAACACGATAAAGGGGTTGTCAATCCTGATGTAGGGTAGAACCCTAATCGCCCGATCTTTCACGAAAGGAGCGGATCCCGCGAAGAACACGAGGAACACAAAGAGGTAAACGAGGGAAAACGAGGGAAATCACAAGGGGAAACACAAGAGGAACACTCAAACTAACAAGAACAAGTCACACATGTGCTAGATCCTCGGATACATAGAACGATACACGATCCACGGACAATTAGGGACGATACAAAAGGGTAACCGGTTCTTCTCCATGAGGAGGTCTTGATGTTCTTCCCTAAAGAGGGGTCTTGAATCCGCTTGGGGGATCTTCTCCGGTGGAGGCTCGAATCTCCGAGGAGAAGGTAACCAAGTGGATGAGCAAAGCTCTCACACAAAATATGAGCTAATCCTTTGCTAACCCCAGAGAGTTGTACGGGATGGAGTATATATAGTCTAGGGGGTAGAAGGGGTACACGGGCCTTGGCCCTTTACTGTGCGCAGACAGGGAGGCCAGACATCCGGGCGTCGGGCCGAATGTCCGGGTGTTCGCGGAGGGCCGGATGTGTGGGCTGGTGAAGCTGGCCATGTTGCTCTCGGGTTCGGGGGGTCCGGATTTCCGGGCAGGGGGCTGGATGTCCGGGACCTCGAGAAGTGCCGGATGTCCGGGCTTGCGGGGCCGGATGTCTGGGGCCTGTAGGCACTTGGTGGTTGAGCAGCTGTAGAGGAAGGCGCTCCAGGGGCCGGATGTCCGGGACCTTGGCCGGATGTCCGGGGCCTGGGAGATGCTCTTGGATCCTTCCGTTGGTTCTCCTCATCCGTGGAGTTGGGGACTCGTCTGTCTTCATGCGCATCTTCGGGAGGACCCTCTTGGTACCTAATCATGCACAACATCTCGGACTTAGGTAGTAGCCATGTCTCATGCATAGAAAGTGGAAGTTCGGAGAGGAGTGAGTTCACCTTATCTTCGATAGCTTTGGCTCGGGCTCGTGTCATTGGTCCAAGTGGTGCCGTTGGAGGTGTGGGTGCATCCATGGGGATGATCTTGGGATGCTCTGCATCATCTCCCCTCCCTTGGGGAAGATCCGTCCTCGGATCGAAATCCTCATCACCATGGTAGGGCGAGAGATCTTTGATGTTGAAGATGTCACTCACGGAGTACTTGTCACGAGGAATGTCGATCTTGTAAGCGTTGTTGTTGTAGCGTGTAAGCACCTTGAATGGTCCATCCACGCGTGGTCGAAGTTTGGACTTGCATTCTTGGGGAAAGCGGTCCTTGCGAAGGTGTAGCCACACGAGGTCTCCAATGTTGAATATCATAGGGTGCTTGTTGACGTTGAGCTTGGTCGCAAGGCGTTGTACTTGGCGCTCGATGGTGTTTCTTGTATCTTCACGCACCTTCTTGAGATGGGTCGCTCGTGCACTTGCGTCCAAATTGATTCGCTCTTGGAGTGGTAGAGGTAGAATATCCAATGGTGACAAAGGGTTGAATCCGTAGACGACCTCAAAAGGGGACTTGCCGGTTGTTGAATGTCTTGCTCGGCTGTAGGCAAACTCGGTGATGGGTATAAACTCCTCCCACTCCTTGATGTTCTTCTTGATGAGTACTCGAAGTAGAGCGGAGAGTGTGCGGTTTGTCACCTCCGTTTGGCCGTCGGTTTGAGGATGGTATGCCGTGGAGAAGAGTAGCTTGATTCTGAGCTTGGCGCATAGGGTCTTCCAAAAGTTGCTAAGGAACTTGACGTCGCGGTCCGAGACGATGGTCTTTGGCACACCATGGAGACGCAAAATTTCCCTACAAAAGAGATTAGCAACATGTCAAGCATCGTCTATCTTGTGGCAAGGAATAAAATGTGCCATTTTTGAGAAAGGTCCACAATGACAAATATGGAATCTTTCCCATTTCGAGTTCTAGGCAAACCAAGTACAAAGTCCATGCTAATGTCTTCCCATGGTTGGTATGGGATTGGTAAAGGCATATAGAGACCATGAGATTGAGCTTTGGACTTAGCTTTGTGACATGTAGAACACCGGTTGGTGAAACGATTGACGTCCCGAAACATCTTTGGCCAAAAGTAGCTCTTCGAGAGCGTGGCGAACGTCTTGTCGCGTCCGAAGTGTCCCATTAAGCCTCCTCCATGTGATTCCTGCAAAAGCAACAAATGAAGAGACGACTCGGGGATGCAAAGTTTGTTAGCTCTCATAAGATACCCGTCTTTGATGTAATAGCGTTCCCAAGATGTATTCGACAAACACTTGGCATAAGGAGTAGCAAAAGTTGCATCATGCTCATACAAGTCTTTGATATGCTCGAAGCCAATGACATCTAACTCAAGTTGCGTGACAAGCATGCATATGCGGGAAAGAGCATCCGCTAAGATGTTTTCTTTACCCTTGATGTACTTGATGACATAGGGAAAATACTCAATAAATTCAATCCATTTAGCATGACGCTTGTTCAACTATGTTTGTCCCTTAAGATACTTGAGAGTCTCATGATCAGTATGAATGATAAACTCATGGGGACAAAGGTAATGTTCCCATTCAGGCAAAACACGGACTAAAGCATATAGCTCTTTGTCCTAGATGGGGTAATTAAGTTGCGCTCCGGAAAGTTTCTCACTAAAGTAAGCTATGGGGCGCTTCTCTTGCGTTAACACACCTCCTATGCCATTACCACTAGCATCGCAATGAATTTCAAAAGGTTTGTCGAAGTTGGGTAACGCAAGCACGGGAGCATGAGTAAGCAAATTCTTAAGCTCATTGAATGCGGTATCTTGGGATGGTCCCCAAACAAAAGGCGCATTCTTCTTGCTCAAAGCATGCAAAGGCGAAGCAATGGTGCCAAAATCCTTCACAAAGCGACGATAGAAACCCGCGAGGCCAAGAAAACTACGCACTTGATGCAAGTTGGTTGGTTGCGGCCAAGTCTTAATAGCATTAATCTTGGACTCATCAACATGAACACCCTTAGAAGAAACAACAAAACCCAAGAAAACGAGCTTATCAACACCAAAAAGGCATTTCTCCATATTAGCATAGAGGCGCTCTTTTCTAAGAGTTTGCAAAATGGTGCAAACATGGGTGACATGCTCTTTGATAGATTTGCTAGACACAAGAATGTCATCAAAGTAGACCACAACAAATATACCAATGTAAGGGCGAAAGACATGATTCATGAGGCGCATAAAAGTGCCCGGTGCTTCCGAAAGACCCATAGGCATGACTAACCACTCATATAAACCAAACTTGGTTTTGAAGGCGGTTTTCCATTCATCACCCTCTTGTATGCGGATTTGATAGTAACCACTCTTAAGATCAATTTTGGAAAATATAGTGGCACCGCTAAGCTCATCAAGCATATCATCTAGGCGTGGAATGGGATACCTATAGCGAACGGTGATAGCATTGATAGGTCTACGATCGGAGCACATGCGAAAACTACCATCACGTTTTGGCACAAGAATGACCGGAACGGCACAAGGGCTCAAACTTTCACGCACATGTCCATGGTCTATGAGATGCTTTACTTGCCTTTGTATTTCTTTTGTTTCGTCGGGGTTGACACGGTATGGAGCTTTGTTCGGAAGAGGTGCTCCGGGGATGAGGTCGATTCGGTGCTCAATGCCTCGTAGAGGAGGTAGACCCGGAGGTAGCTCATCGGGAAAAACATCTTGAAATTCCTGCAAAAGAGAAGACAACACTAGAGGAAGAGTGTGAGAAGTGTTAGTTTGTGGTGCATTGTCCTTGCACACGAGGACGTAGTGTAGGACACTAGATGGGTGCTCACACACTTCTCTCATCTCACGTTTTGTGGCAAATAGAACTAGATTTTTGTTTTCGCTCATCATGGAGGCACTCAATTTTGGCTTGTGGCGCTCACTCTCTTTTTGGTGGCTCGCTCTCTCACTATGATCTCCACGATGGGTGGCTTGCTTGTTGGCGATCACTTGACTAGGCGACATTGGACGGAGGACGTACTCCTTGCCCTTCATCTTGAAGATGTAGTGGTTCATTCGGCCGTTGTGTACGACTCCTCTATCGAATTGCCATGGCCGTCTAAGGAGAAGATGACAAACGGTCATTGGAACGATGTCGCACTCCAAGGTGTCTTCGTAGGCACCGATCTTGAAGGAGACTTGTACTCGGTGCTCGACTTGGATAGTGCCGGAGTCACTAAGCCATTGCACTTTGTATGGATGTGGATGCTTCGTCTTGGGCAATTGGAGCTTGGAGCAAAGTTCTTCGCTAGCGAGATTATGACAACTCCCTCCATCGATGATGACCTTGACGGATCGTCCATTGACGCCGGCCTTGGTGTGGAATATGTGGCATCGTTGGTCTTCTTCTTGGTGATGTTGGAGAGTCAAGACTTTGGAGACAACAAGTGCGGGACTTGAGTCTTCATCACAAAAGACTTGTTCTTCTTCATTGTTCACTTGGCGGTGCATGGCGACTCGCTCGAGGGCTTCCATTTCGCCTTCGCTCGTGGAGTCATAAGTGCCATCGTCGTTGAAGACCATGGTTCGCTTGTTGGTGCACTCATAGGACTTGTGGCCTCGGCCTCCGCAAGTGAAACACTTGAAGGAACTCGTCTTGACGGTCTCGTCGGTTGGAGTTGATGATGATGTAGCTCTTGGCTTGAAGTTGCTCGTAGGAGGATGGCTTGTAGGTGACGAAGCTTTCTTGGAAGTCGACTTGTCGATGTTGGAAGTAGAAGGTCTTGTAGTCGGTGTTGGAGTCGTTGAAGCTTGGTTATTGTAGAAGCCGTAGGACTTGGATGAGAACTTGGCATACTTGAAATCATCTTGCACTTGGTGTTCCACTTTGGTAGCTTGGTGCACTAGCTCGATGAGATTTGAGTATGGTTGGAAGTCGGCGATCTTCTTGATAGGGTGATTGAGTCCGTTCAAGAAACGTGCCATTGTTTGCTCATCATCTTCCATGACATTGGCTCTTATCATTGCAATCTCCATCTCCTTGTAGTATTCTTCAACGCTCTTTGTTCCTTGCTTGAGTTGTTGGAGTTTCTTGAAGAGGTCGCGGTTGTAGTAGGTAGGTATGAAGCGTGCTCTCATGACATCCTTCATTTGCGCCCACGTAGTGATGGGTGGTTCACCTCTTGCCTCTCGGTGCTCTATGATTTGTTCCCACCAAATGAGGACATAATCTTGGAACTCAAGGGATGCCATCACGATCTTCTTCTCTTCTTCAAAATTGTGCAAACGGAAGATCTTATCAACCTTCAATGCCCATGAAAGGTACTCTTCGGGATCGTTGCTTCCGTTGAACTCGGGCATGGTGAACTTGAGTTTGCCATAACGTTGCTCTTCATTGTGTTGGGGTCGGGGGTGATGACGCCCATGTTGTTGATGATTGTGCAACTCGTGGTGCTCTTGGCACGGAGGGTTGTTATCGCCATGTTGTTCTTGTCATGGAGGATCTCCATTGTCTTCATGCTCTTGATTGACTTGTTGTTCTTGGCGAGCTCGTGGAGGAGCTTGTCGGGCTCGAGGAGGAACTTGACGACGCACGCGAGCTTGAAATCTTCGTTCTTGAATTTCTTCGCGAAGTGCTTCCTCTTGTTCACGGGCTTGTCGGCTTCGATCAACAACGGCTCGACTCGAATCACGTAGATCTTGTTGCGCCGCAAGTGCTTGAGCATCACGGAGTTGTTGTTCTTGAAGTTGTGCCTCGGCATCTTGAGCATTTTGGTGTAGACGCGCTCGCTCTTCCTCTTCATGTTGGCGTTGTCGTTGCCATTCTCGTGCTAGCGCAAAGGCCTCTTGAGTTTGACGTCGTCGGCGCTCTTGAGAGTCGGTGTCTCGTAGGGGATTGAGGCTTGCTTGACGGTCGGTGCGCGCGACTCGACGAAGAGTGTTCGATGTCAGTGTACTAGAGCCGAAGAGGGTGAAGTCGGAGTGGCGGCTTGAACGGCTCCTTCTTGAAGTGGAAGATGAGCGGTTGAGCAACAAAGCACAAATTTCGTCCATCCTTGCGTCATTCTCTTGCGTGTGATCGTCGAGCTTGTGGTCGAAGTAGTCCCTTGTACGTTGCTTGGAAAGTCGCAAGTCGGCGGCAAGGTTATCGATGCGTTCACTCATAGCTTGTTGCTCTTGATGCAAAGCACGTTGTGCACCAAAGAGGTGACTCTTGGTGACGAAGGAGTTCATGTCGTCGTCTTGCTCCATGAAGAGTGGGTTGGTAGAAGTACTTGGCCTATCCATCATTCCAAGACAAATGTGAGTGGTAGAAAGAGAAGAATGAGTACCAAATGTACCTTGACCGAAGTTGAAAGTGGATCGAGGATCACTCCAATGTAGGACAAGGAAATAGCACAATTGGTACGAGTTCTTGTCGGTTTCTCACACCTACACAAGTAAAAGCTTTTGGTGGAGCTTGGTTAGGATGGTGGCACAAAATTTGATGCAATTGTAAGTGAGCTTCAATAATGTTGGAAAAGATTCGCAAGATGCAATGTAACAAGTAGACCAAGCATATAAGGTACACGGAAACACACGCGCAAAAAAGATAAGTGGGGTTGTGCAACCAAGGGTGAGCCAAAATGTGGAATCCACAAAAATGCTCTTGTTGCACAACACTAGAGAGACGCTAGCACGATTGCACAATAGGCGGATACAAGAACTTGTGCACAACCTACTTAGCAAAAATGCAACGACTTCTATTCCAAATATGTTCTATGCAAGGTGTTGTTATGATATGATCCAAGATGATCGACTATGACAATCTTAATGTTGTAAGATGCTATGATTCTTGCTTAAAAGCTCTTTGCTTATCTTTTCTCTTTGCTTAAAAGCTTGTTTGGCTCTTTGATGTTTGAGCTCTTTTCTCATGCAATGCTTGACGAACCAAGATAGCAAATGAGTATGCGATGACAACTTTGTGACACAAGAGATGATACCAATATATGCAACAATGATGTATGTATGCTATGGGAAGTATGATCACTAATGTGCACAAGTCTCGTTGCCAGCAATACTCAATGGCTAGTCTCGATGGGTAAGCAACGCAAAGGAGTAAGGCTATGATGGCTATCAATGTAATGGCAAGAATGATATGTCCAATACCAAGATGAGGTTACCGGTCTTGCTTCCGGTATGGTGTCAAAATGGTGGCACGAATACCAAGATGTAGTCGAGGTGGTCGTTGTTGATGACGTGTCCGTGGCAAAGATGAGCGGCGGTGATGTCGTTGTCGAACCGTACCTAGATAGCCGAAACACAAAAGGATACGGTACCGCAACTCAAATTCTCAAACCTCGAAATAGCAATTGTGTCGGAGAGCGAAACGGTCCAAAAATGGTTGGGTTATGCAGAAGTATATATGGTATATGGTGAGCACCAGAACAAAATTTGGTGGAAATTGGGGCGGTGGATGGATATGTTGCTGCCAGGGGCCGGATGTCCGCGTGGAAGGTCGAATGTCCGGGTGGGGCCGGATGTCCGGGCTCTGCGGGCCGGATGTCCAGGCTCTGGATCCGGGGACGAACGGGATGAACACCGCGTGGGGAGGTTAAATCCGGGCGAAATTCGGAGGAATTTGTGGATGGAAATAGGGGGGAAAGGATGGGATGCTAGATCCACTCAAAACAAAGCAAATCCACGAATCCAAACCAACAAAATCTCAACACACCAACAAATCACAAAAAAAATTGGGGCTATTTTTGGTGGGGAATTTTCGAATTAGGACGAAAAACAACAAAACAAGGCTAGAAACGCAACGGGGAGGCTCCGAAATCGTGATCAACGTGGCTCTAGATACCAAGATGATGTAGGGTAGAACCCTAATAGCCCGATCTTTCACGAAAGGAGCGGATCCCGCGAAGAACACGAGGAACACAAAGAGGGAAACAAGGGAAAACGAGGGAAATCACAAGGGGAAACACAAGAGGAACACTCAAACTAACAAGAACAAGTCACACATGTGCTAGATCCTCTGATACATAGAACGATACACGGTCCACGGACAACTAGGGACGATACAAAAGGGTAACCGGTTCTTCTCTGTGAGGAGGTTGAAAGATCGTGGATGTCGCCTAGAGGGGGGTGAATAGGCGTTTTAAAATAATTACGGTTTAGGCTTGAACAAATGCGGAATAAACCTAGCGGTTAATTTGTCAAGCACAAAACCTAAAACAACTAGGCTCACCTATGTGCACCAACAACTTATGCTAAGCAAGATAAGCAACTATGTGATAGCAAGATATATGACAAAGAACAATATGGCTATCACAAAGTAAAGTGCATAAGTAAAGGGCTCGGGTAAGAGATAACCGAGGCACACGGAGACGACGATGTATCCCGAAGTTCAAACCCTTGCGGATGCTAATCTCCGTTTGGAGCGGTGTGGAGGCACAATGCTCCCCAAGAAGCCACTAGGGCCACCGTAATCTCCTCACGCCCTCGCACAATGCAAGATGCCGTGATTCCACTAAGGGACCCTTGAGGGCGGTCACCGAACCCGTACAAATGGCAACCCTTGGGGGCGGTCACCAAACCCGTACACTTTGGCAACCCTTGGGGGCGGTCACCGGTACCCGTCAAATTGCTCGGGGCGATCTCCACAACCTAATTGGAGACCCCGACGCTTGCTCGAAGCTTTACACCACAATGATTGAGCTCCGAACACCACCAACCATATAGGGCGCCCAAGCACCCAAGAGGAACAAGCTCAAGGGTACCAAGCACCCAAGAGTAATAAGCTTCTCAACTTGTAACTTCCACGTATCACCGTGGAGAACTCAAACCGATGCACCAAATGCAATGGCAAGGGCACACGGAGTGCCCAAGTCCTTCTCTCTCAAATCCCACCAAAGCAACTAATGCTAGGGAGGAAAATGAGAGGAAGAACAAGAAAGAGAACACAAAGAACTCCAAGATCTAGATCCAAGGGGTTCCCCTCACATAGAGGAGAAAGTGATTGGTGGAAATGTGGATCTAGATCTCCTCTCTCTTTTCCCTCAAAAACTAGCAAGAATCCATGGAGGGATTGAGAGTTAGCAAGCTCGAAGAAGGTCAACAATGGGGGAAGAACACGAGCTTAAGAGATAAGGTTGAATGGGGAATAAGACCCCCTTTTATAGGAGCTCCCGAATCCAACCGTTATGTGCTTAGTCCGCGCACGAGCGATACTACTGCTCAGGGGAGCGGTACTACCGCTCGGGCGGTAGAACATGGAGAGCGGAGTGAAACAGAGTGCGAGGCAGAGCCGTATGAGCGGCACTACCGCTGGAGCCAGCGGTACTACCGTTGGCCACAACGGTACTGCCACTTGGGACAGCGGTACTACCGCATGTGGCGATAAGCGGTACTGCCGCTCCGGCCCGGCGGTACTACCGCTGGGACCGCGCACAGTGCCTACCACGAACACAGGGAGAAGGAACAGAGAGGAGGGCCATTGAGCGGCACTAGGGGTGGTGGTACCGCGGTACTATCGCACATCAGCGGTACTACCGCTCCTACTGCCGCTGAACCCGACACGAGAAAACCACGTCTCGAGTCGAGGCGGTACCAGCGCAGAACCGGAGCCGTACTACCGCTTATGGCCATGGGTGGTACTACCGCTGTGGGACAACGGTACTACTGCTTGTGGCGATGAGCGGTACTGCCGCTCCGTCCCAGCGGTACTACCGCTGGCGCCATCCTTATGCCACTTCCACGAAAGCAAGTAAACTCCACGGAAAATCAGAACTGCCATAACTTCTGCATATGAGCTCCGAATTGAGCAAACTCAAGCTTGTTGGATACAAGACGACGAGTAGCATCAAAACAGCGACAAAAAGAGGTAGGGGAGGTATGCCAACAAAAAGAGGAGAGAAACCTCCAACCGAGAAGAACCGGCAAAAACCTCCAACATCGAAAACATCATAGAAGATGCGAGTGGACTCTGTTTTCGATGAACTCGAGCTTGTCACCAAGATGACCATAAGCTCCAAAACTCACAAAGAGAAGAACCAAACAAGAACCAATAAAGATGATGCAAAGATGCAATGGTTTGAGCTCTCTACGAACAATACGATCAAGCTACTCATCGAGAGCCCCCCTTGATAGTACGGCAATCGATCCTATAACCCGGTCTCCCAACTACCATCATGAGACCGGTAAAATAGAAAACCTACCAAGGGCAAACCTTTGCCTTGCACATGGTCCACTTGAGCTAGATGATGACGATCTTGACTCCCTCAAGTTGGACCACCTTTCTTGATTGGGTTGACTCGATGAAGACTAGTTGATTGCTCCCCCATACTCCACTATGGGTGAGCCACTCTTCCGCACATCTTCACAAGTCCATTGTCACCACAAAGGACGGCAAGCTTCAAGCATTTGATCTCTTCGTGATGCTCCACTTGAACTTGCACACCACAACCTTTCTTGATTGTGTTGACTTGATGAAGACTAGTTGATTGCTCCCCCATACTCCACTATGGGTGAGCCACTCTTCCGCATATCTTCACCAGTCCATTGTCACCACAAAGGACAGCAAGCTTCAAGCATTTGATCTCTTCGTGATGCTCCACTTGAACTTGCACACCGCAACCTAACCCCACAAAGAACGCTCACGAAGAACATGGGTTAGTACACAAAGCGTAATTGACAATGCTTACCATACCATGGGATCACTTGATCCCTCTCAGTACATCTTCTACGCTTTGTGGGTTGATCAACTTGATTCACTCTTTGACTTAGTCTTGATCAACCTCTCACAAGACCAATCTTTAGGTAATTCCTTGAATAGCACCTTGGTCGACACAAACTCTCCTTGAAACCAACACATGTACTCCAAGAAAAGCCTATGGACAAAACCTTCAAATATAACTCAAGGCAACCATTAGTCCATAGAGATTGTCATCAATTACCAAAACCAAACATGGGGGCACTGCATGTTCTTTCAGAGGTCTTGATGTTCTTCCCTAAAGAGGGGTCTTGAATCCGCTTGGGGGATCTTCTCCGGTGGAGGCTCGAATCTCCGAGGAGAAGGTAACCAAGTGGATGAGCAAAGCTCTCACACAAAATATGAGCTAATCCTTTGCTAACCCTAGAAAGTTGTACGGGATGGAGTATATATAGTCTAGGGGGTAGAAGGGGTACACGGGCCTTGGCCCTTTACTGTGCGCAGACAGGGAGGCCGGACGTCCGGGCGTCGGGCCGGATGTCCGGGCGTTCGCGAAGGGCCGGATGTCCGGGCTGGTGAAGCTGGCCATGTTGCTCTCGGGTTCAGGGGGGTCCGGATTTCCAGACAGGGGGGCGGATGTCCGGGACCTCGGGAAGTGTCGGATGTCCGGGCTTGCGGGGCCGGATGTGTTGGGGAACGTAGTAATTTCAAAAAAATTCCTACGCACACGCAACATCATGGTGATGCATAGCAACGAGAGGGGAGAGTGTTGTCTACGTACCCTCGTAGACCGATAGCGGAAGCATTATGACAACGCGGTTGATGTAGTCGTACGTCTTCACGGCCTGACCGGTCAAGCACCGAAACTATGGCACCTCCGAGTTTTAGCACACGTTCAGCTCGATGACGATCCCCGGACTCCGATCCAGCAAAGTGTCGGGGAAGAGTTCCGTCAGCACGACGGCGTAGTGATGATCTTGATGTTCTACCGTCGCAAGGCTTCGCCTAAGCACCGCTACAATATTATCGAGGATTATGGTGGAAGGGGGCACCGCACACAGCTAAGAAAACGATCACGTGGATCAACTTGTGTGTCTAGGGGTGCCCCCTGCCTCCGTATATAAAGGAGCCAAGGGGGGGTGCGTCCGGCCGTAGTAGGAGGCGCGCAGGAGGAGTCCTACTCCTACCGGGAGTAGGACTCCCCTCCCTTTCCTTGTCCAAGTAGGAGAGGGGGAAGGAAGGGAGAGAGGAGAGGAAGGAAAGGGGGGCGCCGCCCCTCCCTCCTTGTCCAATTCGGACTAGGGGGAGAGGGGGCGCGCGGCCTGCCCTGGCAGCCCCTCCTCTTCTCCACTTTAGGCCCATGAGGCCCATTAACACCCGGGGGGTTCCGGTAACCCCCCGGTACTCCGGTTTTATCCGAAACTTCCCCGGAACACTTCCGGTGTCCGAATATAGCCGTCCAATATATCAATCTTTATGTCTCGACCATTTCGAGACTCCTCGTTATGTCCCCGATCTCATCCGGGACTCCGAACTCCTTCGGTACATCAAAACTCATAAACTCATAATATAACTGTCATCGAAACCTTAAGCGTGCGGACCCTACGGGTTCGAGAACAATGTAGACATGACCGAGACACGTCTCCAGTCAATAACCAATAGCGGAACCTGGATGCTCATATTGGCTCCTACATATTCTACGAAGATCTTTATCGGTCAGAGCGCATAACAACATACGTTGTTCCCTTTGTCATCGGTATGTTACTTGCCCGAGATTCGATCGTCGGTATCTCAATACCTAGTTCAATCTCGTTACCGGCAAGTCTCTTTACTCGTTCCGTAATACATCATCTCACAACTAACTCATTAGTTGCAATGCTTGCAAGGCTTATGTGATGTGCATTACCGAGAGGGCCCAGAGATACCTCTCCGACAATCGGAGTGACAAATCCTAATCTCGAAATACGCCAACCCAACATGTACCTTTGGAGACACCTGTAGAGCACCTTTATAATCACCCAATTACGTTGTGACGTTTGGTAGCACACAAAGTGTTCCTCTGGCAAACGGGAGTTGCATAATCTCATAGTCATAGGAACATGTATAAGTCATGAAGAAAGCAATAGCAACATACTAAACGATCGGGTGCTAAGCTAATGGAATGGGTCATGTCAATCAGATCATTCACCTAATAATGTGATCCCGTTAATCAAATGACAACACATGTCTATGGTTAGGAAACATAACCATCTTTGATTAACGAGCTAGTCAAGTAGAGGCATACTAGTGACGTTTAGTTTGTCTATGTATTCACACAAGTATTATGTTTCCGGATAATACAATTCTAGCATGAATAATAAACATTTATAATGAAATAAGGAAATAAATAATAACTTTATTATTGCCTCTAGGGCATATTTCCTTCAGTCTCCCACTTGCACTAGAGTCAATAATCTAGTTCACATCGCCATGTGATCTAACATCAATAGTTCACATCTTTATGTGATTAACACCCATAGTTCACATTGAAATGTGACCAACACCCAAAAGGTTTACTAGAGTCAGTAATCTAGTTCACATCGCTATGTGATTAACACCCAAAGAGTAATAAGGTGTGATCATGATTTGCTTGTGAGATAATTTTAGTCAACGGGTTTGTCATATTCAGATCCGTAAGTATTTTGCAAATATCTATGTCAACAATGCTCTGCATGGAGCTACTCTAGCTAATTGCTCCCAATTTCAATATGTATCTAGATCGAGACTTAGAGTCATCCAGATCTGTGTCAAAGCTTGCATCGACGTAACTCTTTACGACGAACCTTTTGTCACCACCATAATTGAGAAATATTTCCTTATTCCACTAAGGATAATTTTGACCGCTGTCCAGTGATCTACTCCTAGATCACTATTGTACTCCCTTGCCAAAAACAGTGTAGGGTATACAATAGGTACACAACATGGCATACTTTATAGAACCTATGATTGAGGCATAGGGAATGACTTTCATTCTCTTTCTATCTTCTGCCATGGTCGGGCTTTGAGTCTTACTCAATTTCACACCTTGTTACATAGGCAAGAGCTCTTTCTTTGACTGTTCCATTTTGAACTACTTCAAAATCTTGTCAAGGTATGTACTTATTGAAAAACTTATCAAGCATCTTGATCTATCTCTATAGATCTTGATGCTCAATATGTAAGCAGCTTCACCGAGGTCTTTCTTTGAAAAACTTCTTTCAAACACTCCTTTATGCTTTGCATAATAATTCTATATTATTTCCGATCAATAATATGTCATTCACATATACTTGTCAGAAATGTTGTAGTGCTCCCACTCACTTTCTTGTAAATACAGGCTTCACCACAAGTCTGTATAAAACTATATACTTTGATCATCTCATCAAAGCGCATATTCCAACTCCGAGATGCTTGCACCAGTCCATAGATGGATCGCTGGAGCTTGCATATTTTGTTAGCACCTTTAGGATTGACAAAAACCTTCTGGTTGCATCATATACAACTCTTCTTTAAATCCGTTAAGGAGTGTAGTTTTGTTTATCCATTTGCCAGATTTCATAAAAATGCGGCACTTGCTAACATGATTTGGACAGACTTAAGCATCGCTACGAGTGAGAAAAATTCCATCGTAGTCAACACCTTGAACTTTGTCAAAAACCTTTTTCGACAATTCTAGCTTTGTAGATAATAACACTACTATCAGCATCCATCTTCCTCTTGAAGATCCATTTATTTTCAATTGCTTCCGATCAATGGGCAAGTCAACCAAAGTCCATACTTTGTTTTCATACATGGATCCCATCTCAGATTTCATGGCTTCAAGCCATTTTGCGGAATCTGGGCTCACCATCGCTTCTTCATAGTTCGTAGGTTCATCATGATCTAGTAGCATGATTTCCAGAACAGGATTTTCGTACCACTCTGGTGCGGATCTTACTCTGGTTGATCTACGAGGTTCGGTAATAACTTGATCTGAAGTTTCATGATCATCATCATTAACTTCCTCACTAATTGGTGTAGGTGTCATAGAAACCGTTTTCTGTGATGAACTACTTTCCAATAAGGGAGCAGGTACAGCTACCTCATCAAGTTCTACTTTCCTCCCACTCACTTCTTTCGAGAGAAACTCCTTCTCCAGAAAGGATCCATTCTAAGCAACGAATAACTTGCCTTCGGATCTGTGATAGAAGGTGTACCCAACCGTCTCCTTTGGGTATCCTATGAAGACACATTTCTCCGATTTGGGTTCGAGCTTATCAGGTTGAAGCTTTTTCACATAAGCATCACAACCCCAAATTTTAAGAAACGACAACTTTGGTTTCTTGTTAAACCACAGTTCATATAGTGTCGTCTCAACGGATTTAGATGGTGCCCTATTTAACGTGAATGCAACTGTCTCTAATGCATAACCCCAAAATGATAGTGGTAAATCGGTAGAAAACATCATAGATTGCACTATATCCAATAAAGTACGGTTATGACGTTTGGACACACCATTATGCTGTGGTGTTCCAGGTGGCATGAGTTTGTGAAACTATTCCACATTGTTTTAATTGAAGACCAAACTCATAACTCAAATATTCGTCTCTGCGATTAGATTGTAGAAACTTTATTTTCTTGTCACGATGATTTTCCACTTCACTTTGAAATTCTTTGAACTTTTCAAATGTTTCAGACTTATGTTTCATCAAGTAGATATACCCATATCTGTTCAAATCATCTGTGAAGGTCGGAAAATAATGATACCCGCCGCGAGCCTTAACACTCATCGGATCGCATACATCAGTATGTATTATTTCCAATAAGTCAGTTGCTCGCTCCATTGTTCTGGAGAACGGAGTCTTAGTCATCTTGCCCATGAGGCATGGTTCGCAAGCATCAAGTGATTCATAATCAAGTGATTCCAAAATCCCATCAGCATGGAGTTTCTTCATGCGCTTTACACCAATATGACCTAAACGGCAGTGCCACAAATAAGGTGCACTATCATTATTAACTTTGCATCTTTTGGTTTCAATATTATGAATATGTGTGTCACTATGATCGAGATCCAACGAACCATTTTCATTGGGTGTATGACCATAGAAGGTTTTATTCATGTAAACAGAACAACAATTTATTCTCTTACTTAAATGAATAACCGTATTGCAATAAACATGATCAAATCATATTCATGCTCAACGCAAACACCAAATAACACTTATTTAGGTTCAACACTAATCCCGAAAGTATAGGGAGTGTGCGATGATGATCATATCAATCTTGGAACCACTTCCAACACACATCGTCACTTCACCCTTAACTAGTCTCTGTTCATTCTGCAACTCCCGTTTCGAGTTACTACTCTTAGCAACTGAACCAGTATCAAATAACGAGGGGTTGCTACGAACACTAGTAAAGTACACATCAGTAATCTGTATATCAAATATACCTTTGTTTATTTTGCCATCCTTCTTATCCGCCAAATACTTGGGGCAGTTCTGCTTCCAGTGACCAGTCCCTTTGCAGTAGAAGCACTTAGTCTCAGGCTTAGGACCAGACTTGGGCTTCTTCACTTGAGCAGCAACTTGCTTGTCGTTCTTCTTGAAGTTCCCCTTCTTCCCTTTGCCCTTTTCTTGAAACTAGTGGTTTCGTCAACCATCAACACTTGATGTTTTTCTTGATTTCTACCTTCGTCAATTTCAGCATCACGAAAAGCTTGGGAATCATTTCTGTTATCCCTTGCATATTATAGTTCATCACGAAGTTCTACTAACTTGGTGATGGTGACTAGAGAATTCTGTCAATCACTATCTTATCTGGAAGATTAACTCCCACTTGATTCAAGCGATTGTAGTACCCAGACAATCTAAGCACATGCTCACTAGTTGAGCGATTCTCCTCCATCTTTTAGCTATAGAACTTTGTTGGAGACTTCATATGTCTCAACTCGGGTATTTGCTTGAAATATTATCTTCAACTCCTGAAACATCTCATATGGTCCATGACGTTCAAAACGTCTTTGAAGTCCCGATTCTAAGCCATTAGGCATGGTGCACTAAACTATCAAGTCGTCATCATATTGAGCTAGCGAAACTTTCATAACGTATGCATCTGCTCCTGCAATAGGTCTGTCACCTAGCGGTGCATCAAGGACATAATTCTTCTGTGCAGCAATGAGGATAAACCTCAGATCACGGATCCAATCCGCATCATTGCTACTAATATCTTTCAATACAATTTTCTCTAGGAACATATCAAAATAAACACAGGGAAGCAACAACGCGAGCTATTGATCTACAACATGATTTACAAAATACTACCAGGACTAAGTTCATGATAAATTTAAGTTCAATTAATCATATTACTTAAGAACTCCCACTTAGATAGACATCCCTCTAATCCTCTAAGTGATCACGTGATCCAAATCAACTAAACCATAACCGATCATCACGTGAAATGGAGTAGTTTTCAATGGTGAACATCGCTATGTTGATCATATCTACTATATGATTCACGCTCGACCTTTCGGTCTCAGTGTTCCGAGGCCATATCTGCATATGCTAGGCTCGTCAAGTTTAACCTGAGTATTCTGCGTGTGCAAAATTGGCTTGCACCCGTTGTAGATGGACGTAGAGCTTATCACACCCGATCATCACGTGGTGTCTGGGCACGACGAACTTTGGCAACGGTGCATACTCAGGGAGAACACTTTTATCTTGAAATTTAGTGAGAGATCATCTTATAATGCTACCGTCAATCAAAGCAAGATAAGATGCATAAAATATAAACATCACATGCAATCAATATAAGTGATATGATATGGCCATCATCATCTTGTGCTTGTGATCTCCATCTCCGAAGCACCGTCATGATCACCATCATCACCGGCGCGACACCTTGATCTCCATCGTAGCATCGTTGTCGTCTCGCCAATCTTATGCTTCTACGACTATCGCTACCGCTTAGTGATAAAGTAAAGCATTACAGGGCGATTGCATTGCATACAATAAAGCGACAACCATATGGCTCCTGCCAGTTGCCGATAACTTGGTTACAAAATATGATCATCTCATACAATAAAATTTAGCATCATGCCTTGACCATATCACATCACAACATGCCCTGCAAAAACAAGTTAGACGTCCTCTACTTTGTTCGTTGCAAGTTTTACGTGGCTGCTACGGGTTTAAGCAAGAACCAATCTTACCTACGCATCAAAACCACAACGATAGTTTGTCAAGTTGGTGCTGTTTTAACCTTCGCAAGGACCGGGCGTAGCCACACTCGGTTCAACTGAAGTTGGAGAAACTGACACCCGCCAGCCACCTGTGTGCAAAGCACGGCGGTAGAACCAGTCTCGCGTAAGCGTACGCGTAATGTCGGTCCGGGCCGCTTCATCCAACAATACCGCCGAACCAAAGTATGACATGCTGGTAAGCAGTATGACTTATATCACCCACAACTCACTTGTGTTCTACTCGTGCATATAACATCAAACCATAAAACCTAGGCTCTGATACCACTGTTGGGGAACGTAGTAATTTCAAAAAAATTCCGACGCACACGCAAGATCATGGTGATGCATAGCAACGAGAGGGGAGAGTGTTGTCTATGTACCCTCGTAGACCGATAGCGGAAGCGTTATGACAACGCAGTTGATGTAGTCGTCCGTCTTCACGGCCCGACCGATCAAGCACCGAAACTACGGCACCTCCGAGTTTTAGCACACGTTCAGCTCGATGACGATCCCCGGACTCCGATCCAGCAAAGTTTCGGGGAAGAGTTCCGTAAGCACGACGGCGTAGTGACGATCTTGATGTTCTACCGTCGCAGGGCTTCGCCTAAGCACCGCTACAATATTATCGAGGATTATGGTGGAAGGGGGCACCGCACACGGCTAAGAAAACGATCACGTGGATCAACTTGTGTGTCTAGGGGTGCCTCCTGCCTCCGTATATAAAGGAGCCAAGGGGGGGTGCGTCCTACCCTAGTAGGAGGCGCGCAGGAGGAGTCCTACTCCTACCGGGAGTAGGACTCCCGTCCCTTTCCTTGTCCAAGTAGGAGAGGGGGAAGGAAGGGAGAGAGGAGAGGAAGGAAAGGGGGGCGCCGCCCCTCCCTCCTTGTCCAATTCGGACTAGGGGGAGAGGGGGCGCGCGGCCTGCCCTGGCAGCCCCTCCTCTTCTCCACTTTAGGCCCATGAGGCCCATCAACCCCCCGGGGGGTTTCGGTAACCCCCCGGTACTCCGGTTTTATCCGAAACTTCCTCGAAACACTTCCGGTGTCCGAATATAGCCGTCCAATATATCAATCTTTATGTCTCGACCATTTTGAGACTCCTCGTTATGTCCCCGATCTCATCCGGGACTCTGAACTCCTTCGGTACATCAAAACTCATAAACTCATAATATAACTGTCATCGAAACCTTAAGCGTGCGGACCCTACGGGTTCGAGAACAATGTAGACATGACCGAGACACGTCTCCGGTCAATAACCAATAGCGGAACCTGGATGCTCATATTGGCTCCTACATATTCTACGAAGATCTTTATCGGTCAGGGCGCATAACAACATACGTTGTTCCCTTTGTCATCGGTATGTTACTTGCCCGAGATTCGATCGTCGGTATCTCAATACCTAGTTCAATCTCGTTACCGGCAAGTCTCTTTACTCGTTCCGTAATACATCATCTCACAACTAACTCATTAGTTGCAATGCTTGCAAGGCTTATGTGATGTGCATTACCGAGAGGGCCCAGAGATACCTCTCCGACAATCGGAGTGACAAATCCTAATCTCAAAATACGCCAACCCAACATGTACCTTTGGAGACACCTGTAGAGCACCTTTACAACAAAGCAACACCCATTTAAACATGTCTTCGAGGAAAAGAAACTTATGTATCTCCATTGTCGTCTTCTCCCCCGTCATGTTTAAATCCTGGCTCCGTCCCTGCCGACCAATAAAACTATGCGTCATGGAGGACGAATTGCACTATTGTACAGACCACCGCAAGGCTACATCTGCTTTGTGAAAAAAATTCAATTGCTTACACACATATTTTTTTGTAAGAAATTACTGGCACGCATCTACATATCTAGATTCGACCAGCTTCATCGAAATGTCAATCATCATAATGATGCCATTGGCTGCACGTACCATGATCTATGACACCCGTGGACATGAAGCATATGTTTCAACTCTGACGCACATGTGTGGGTAACACTACCTATTATGAGATTTGCTGGTTGACATATCGAAAGTAGTGTCGCATATCACAGATATTGGAGCAGCTAAATCCCTACGGTAGAATGTGGATAAAACTTATGCATGATTAATACTAAGATTGTGTTTACACGTACAACTGGTGGCATACCCCTTCGCTCTTGTCCGTGAGGGCATCCTAAGCCCCAGGGTTTCTTGTGCCTCCCATTGGCATTGCCGCCAGTCTATCTCATCTTCTATGGTCCTAGGGCCATGGAAGCGCAGTGGATCCTAGCCCTTGCTGACGGGAGGGCTTCGTTTTCAAATGATTTTTTGAGTTTTGTTAGGGTTTGTGTTCTGCTCAGAGAGGCGAGACGACGGAGACTCTTTGGAGATGGAATAAAATACTCCTCGCTTAGCCCTCATCCAGGTGGTGTTTGTAGCATCGTCGGAGGGTGTGTGGAGGTTTGTCTTCGAGGGATCTCATGGGATTCGATCGGCATTTGTCTTTGATGGATCCATGTGGATCCGATCTTCGCTCATCTCGTGTTCATGTGTTTATAGGTTGGATCCTTCTGATATAAGAATCTCTCTATCAGCGGAGGTTGCTGCCCTGGTGTGCTGGTCCTATGGGGCCTTAGCATGACGACTTCCCGACTGTCTACTACAACAAGGTTTGTCCGGCTTCGATGAGAGAGGGGCAATGACGGCAGCGTGCCTTCGATTTGCTCTAGTGCTTATAGTCGTAGCTAGGTGATCTACGAACCTAGATGTATTTTTACTTTTGATGTTTTTTGTACTACTTTGACATTTGATGAATAGATTGAAATTTTCCTCATAATTTTTTATTAAGATTGTGTTTGCTTCTCGGTGTATGCCAGACGCTTCTTGCATCATGATATATCCGAATAGATCTAATCAATTTTTTTGTGATGTAGTGTCATGTCACTGATTTGGTATACGATCAAACAAAAACATTCTATTTGTAACTTCCAACTATTTGACTAGCAAAGGGGTATACGTTAGGAAAAAAGATAAATGAAGTGAGTTTCTAAAGTTCACCATTCACCATCCAATTGAAACATCACAAAAGAGAGCATTATTATTCAAAAGGTTTAAGAATTAATCTACTAATTTTCTTGTAGAGGGATTAATGAGTTAGTATCTAAGTAAATAACTTCGAACTGGCTACTATTTTTAGATGGGTTTAGCTACAAATTTTAAACGGGTTGTCTTGGTAAAATAGAGAACGTGGAACTGAGTTTTTAATTTATGATTAAGGCATCTCCAGTACAGACCCTAAAACAAACATAGTATTTGTTTGCGGACGGATGATGTCTGACTATAAATATAGAAACCGGCCGTCCAATCGTTCCCAAACGTCCACTTTTATTAATTTTAAAAAATGTAACCATGAAATAAATCGGTCAAAACTACTTTCCACTACTTTCTGCCAAATAAAATCCAGTTAAGCCACCTTCCACCAAATGAATTTCACTTTTCAATTTTTTTTGAAAAAGAGGAGGATCCCAGCCTCTGCATCTAGACGATGCATGCAACCATTTTATTAATTATTTATACAAGACTTTACAAAGTCATACAACAGTAAGACTAAAGCCACTATCTAGACAACATCTGCCGCTACTCCTATCCAGTTGATGAAGGGATGTTGATAGTGTAGACCTAATACCACAGACTTCGCAGCCAAACCTAACATCAAAAACCTGAGGTCCGAACCAGAACGCCTGCCGGGTATGGGGCACCCAACAGTTCGGCGCACTCCTCAACCAGGACGCCTGCTGGGTATGAGGCCGCCGCAACCACCTGCCACCAATCTATCTTCAGTGCTGTACTGCTGCATCTACCTTACTCTGTCTAGCTGCCGTCGACGCCACCACGACGCCAGACATCGCCACCTCCCTGTGCGCGTCAATCGACAGCATCTGTCGGCGAGACCCCGTTGCGCCACGCCGCCGAGACCAGTAGTCTATGACGCGGTAGATACCACGCCACTTCACCACCTGTCCACCTAGTCGGTACCTGCTCCAAAACGATGCCTCCAGCAAGGAGCGCGACGCCTGACTTCGCCATCATCCGATCCGTGAAAAAAGATCTAGGGTTTCCCCCAGAGCAGGTCGAAAGGAGTGACGTGACTTGCTATGACGATGCCTTCGATAAGGTAATGACGCCAAAAGACGCCGCTATCGTCCACCATGACCGTAGTCGAGGCTCGGTTTTCACCGGAAGTCTTGCCGCTCCAAACTCGTCACCGGACAGATCTGAAGCCAGATCCACCGCCGCCTCCTGGCCGGCCACCACCAACAAGCCAGCACGCAGCACAGCGGCCGTCGCCGTTACACCGGGCAAAGCCCCAACCTGGATGCCCGACCCAGATCAGGAGCCCCAGATCCAAGCCGCCAAGTAGGTTGTAGGCCACACTGTCTCCACGCACGATGCGCCCGCATCGCCAGGCCAACCGAATCGTCGTGCTTTTCCCGTCCCGCGGCGGTGGCCGCCACCGTCCGCAACTCCTCTGTCGCGCGCAGAGCTCTCACATGCCTGCGTCACCACAAGGGAATCGTTGTCCCGCCGCCATCTTCCTCAGGGCCGCCCGGCCTTTGCCAGGGAGACCCCTCCGGTGACGGCGAGACTAGGAGGGGAGGGGGAGGAGTCGCGGCGGCTAGGGTTTTTTCTCCTCCGAGCCGCCAGGAAGATAAAAACCACCGTTTGTCAAATACAAGTCAATCCACTTTTCGCCAAATAGCATCCGCTTTCCATCACAACACATCTAAGCATGGGATTTATGGCTGCTTTTGTTTGGCGGCCGTCTACACTCCCACAAACGTCTCGTAGGTTTGCTTTAGATTTGCCCGATGTCAGATAAGTGGTCGCGTCTATATATAAACAGAGGTCTGCATCAGATGGTAAAATACGGTAAAATATGTTTGAACGACTCTGATTCTTTGCCGGTGATTTAAGTGTCCGTTTTAAAAAAATATGTGATTTGTTTTCTTCCGGTACAATGCATGAGCATATTTGTAGTGAGTAGTTAACGAAGATTTTCTCGGGAAGCCGTTGGAGAAGCGCCACAGAACCGAAGTTTCGCGTCCGCTGACTAACATTAGTTTCTGCAACAAAATACATGGTCCTACTGCCAGTGAGACGATAGAATTCGGCCGATTTCGAATACCTACGCAAACGGCAGAAGACACAGAACCTTCTGGATTCCAGATCTCCTCGAAACCCTAACCCCTCGAACTTCTAGAACCTCCATGGACGGCCTCGCGGCGCCCTCACCCTCCCACTCCGGCGCCACGTCGGGCGGCGGCGCCTCCCACCGCAAGCGGAAGCTTCCGCCACCATCCCTCTCTGACGCCACCGCCGACGAGGACGACGACACCACGGCGCCGTCGTCCCCCGCCACCTCCCTATCCTCGCCTTCCCGCCCGTCGTCTCCGTCCTCCTCCCATTCTGACGAGGATGACGACGACTCCCTTACCACCTTCACCGCCGCTCGCCTCGATGCCGCACCTGCATCCTCATCCGGCAGGCCTCCGAAGCCCGACTCGTCGTCCGCATCTGCCGTCACAGCGGCGGCTCCTAAGCCCGATGCCGCGTCCGCGGCGGCTGGAGACGGGAAGGAGGACTCCAAGGGGCTGTTCACGGACAATATCCAGACTAGTGGCGCTTACAGCGCCCGCGAGGAGGGTCTCAAGCGTGAGGTGAAAACTTAGCTTTGAGTTACTTCGTTTGATTGTTGTTAACCGTGTTAGGGTTCATTAGAATGAATTTGCTAAGGGGGTTAATTTATTCTGCAGGAAGATACAGGGAAGCTGAAATTTCTCTGTTATTCTAACGATGGAGTCGACGAACATATGATCTGGTGCGCATTCTAATTCATTTCATAGCTTCGAACTTATGAATTATGATGGTACTTGTTATTGACTGCTATGTCTTCCCCAGGTTGGTAGGTTTGAAGAATATCTTTGCACGGCAGCTCCCTAATATGCCCAAGGAGTATATAGTCCGACTTGTTATGGATAGGTAATGCCCAATCTAATGTGTGTATGGTTTATAATTTAGATAATGCCACTGTGGTTTATTTTTTGAGGGTTGCTTAAATTTCTTGATTCCTAAATAGTACTTACAAAGTTAACTAACTGTATTTTGTTTTGCAGAACTCACAAGTCAATGATGGTTATCAGGAATAATAATGTTGTAGGAGGCATTACTTACCGCCCTTATGCAAGGTAATGTTGCCATTTTCAGAGCTAGCATTTCTTCGGTCTAACCAGATTATCATTTAGTGATTTGTAATGATCTGAGTGTCTCATACAACTGTATTTACTCTTGGAATCTATCTTTCAATCAATGGTCTCAAGCATTTACCAGGTTAGATTGCAGGATGGTATGTTTACATTTATTTCTCTATGTTGGTTTTGTTTATACTATACTCTGTTTAGCACCATGTCAGTGATCTTCCTTTTCTGCTTCATAAGTTAGTGTCAGAAGCCTGGTGCATTAGTTAGTGGCCTAATCGTGCTTTCAAAAACTGTAGCCAGAGGTTCGGAGAAATAGCATTTTGTGCAATTACAGCTGATGAACAAGTTAAAGGCTACGGAACAAGGCTAATGAATCATCTGAAGCAACATGCCCGAGATGCTGATGGCCTCACTCATTTCTTAACTTATGCAGATAACAATGCTGTTGGTTATTTTGTAAAGCAGGTGTGGCCATCTGACCTTGTATAACTTACTCTAAAATTTATGTATCATGTGTTAGTGCTAAAAAACTAAAGTCCCATTTATTATGTGTGAATATTTGAAGCATCATGTATTTTATAAAATCAATATTTTCCATTTTGCAGGATTTCACAAAGGAAAATGAATAGTCTAACATGAAAAACTAAATTCCCATCCATTATAAAATGAAGTTACACCTCAGCCTCACAAAATGAATATTTTTTTATAGAAAAGGACATAAATAGTTATTTTCCATTTGCAGGGTTTCACAAAGGAGATCACATTCGACAAAGAAAGATGGCAGGGGTAAGTCTGGTCTACAGCATATCTTTGTAAATTATTTTGGCTTGTCAGGTTATTATGTTCCCTAAAGAGTATGCTATTGATCTATCTAATTGTACCTTACATATTAACAGCTTGCTGGTTCTAGGTACATCAAGGACTATGATGGAGGAATACTGATGGAGTGCAAAATTGATCAAAAGCTTCCGTATGTTGATCTAGCAACAATGATTCGGCGCCAAAGACAGGTGTAGTGCCAGACTAATAGCTGCCCTGACCATGAACTGCGAGTAATTAGCTCCTGCCAACCCTCCAATTGAAAACATGTAGATGTGATGTTAAGACACTAGTAAAGTAGGTGCAATGTTCTAGAAGCAGATCTATTAGACCGGGTACCCGGCAAAATACCCATAACAGCCCGCCCCCCTTTGAGTATGCAAAACCAGGTGGTCAACAGGTTTTAAGAGGCCGGGTTAACCATCTGTTTACCCGGTATATTCTATTTACTGGCCTTTAGTCAGGTGGTTAATGAATAGTGAGTTGTTTTGTGATGTGGGGCCGGAATTACACCTGCCATGCCAAGCCAAAGGGCAATGGTACCAAAGCCTAACTACCCTCTCAGGAACTTAACATGTGACAACTTGGTATTAGGAGGTCAGATCCTTGGCTCCGCATCCGCTACCATGGGTTCCCCCGTTACCTTTGATGACATGAAGAAGCTCCTGGGGAACACCACGGACGCCAACCTGAACCTCAAGCTTGAGAAGATTGAGACCGACATCAATGACCTCAAGCAGCAGGCATTAGCCCAGCGATGCGCCATTGCTCACTTGGAAATGTCTGCTTCGTCTAATGCCCCAACCAAAACAGAGGCTGAGCACTCCAACGACACCAACTCCTAGTATGGTGATTGCTCCAAGAAGGCAGGCGGCGCCATGCCAAAATTTCATAAACTGGAATTTGCAATCTACGATAGCAAGGAGGATTCACTACCCTGGTTGACTCGATTTCAAGCTCACACTACTATAGAATTGCCTTGCCTGTCAGATGGTACGAGGCGAGCCAAGTTTTTTCATCCTATAAGGCAGCCCTGCTGTAGCCAAGTTTTTTCATCCTAGAAGGCAGCCTTGCAATGTATTGACATGCTAGAACACAGACTAATTCTCCCAAGTCATTCTGAGTTTTCCTCTCTAGTACTACTTGTGAAGAAACGAGATAAGTCTTGGCGTTTTTGCTTGATTATCTTGCTAACACCCTTTTTAAAAAGAGAGAATCACATCTGGTGACTTTTAGTAGTGGTCAACACTCTAGCCAGATTGATTTCATCCTCTCGAGAAGAGAAGATAGGCGTGCGTGCCTAGATTGTAAGGTGATACCTGGAGAGAGTGTTCTCCCTCAGCATAAGCTAGTGGTTGTAGACTTTTGCTTTCGGATTCGTGTCCAGCAGGATAAGCATGCCAAAGTTGCTAGAACGAAGTGGTGGAAGCTCAAGGGGGAGGTAGCTCAGGTGTTCAAGGAGGGCCCTTGGGAGGAAGGAGGGGATGAGGACATTGTGTGGATGAAGATGGCGACTTGCATTCGTAAGGTGGCCTCAGAGGAGTTTGGAGTGTCCAGGGGAAGAAGCGAAGGTAAGGATACCTGGTGGTGGAATGATGATGTCCATAAGGCGATTAAGGAGAAGAAAGATTGTTTCAGACGCCTATACCTGGATAGGACTGAAGACAACATAGAGAAGTACAAGATGGCGAAGAAGGCCGCAAAGCGAGCTGTCGGTGAAGCAAGGGGTTAAGCATGTGAGGACCTCTACTAGCGGTTAGGTATGAAGGAAGGCGAAAGGGACATCTATAAGATGGCCAAGATCCGAGAGAGGCAGACGAGGGATGTTAGCCAAGTCAAATGTGCATCAAGGACGGATTAGACCAACTCCTGGTGAAGGACGAGGAGATTAAGCATAGATGGCGGGAGTACTTCAACAAGCTGTTCAATGGGGAGAATGAGAGTTCTACCATTGAACTGAAGGACTCCTTTGATGAGACCAGCAGGCGTTTTGTGCGGCGAATCCAGGAGTCTGAGGTCAAGGAGGCTTTAAAAAGGATGAAAGGAGGCAAGGCGATGGGCCCTGATTGTATCCTCATTGAGGTGCGGAAAGGCCTCAGGGACATAGCTATAGTATGGCTAACCAAGCTTTTCAACCTCATTTTTCGGGCAAACAAGATGCCAGAAGAATGGAGACGGAGTAATCTTCAAGAACAAGGGGGATGTTCAGAGTTGTACTAATTACTGTGGAATTAAGCTGATGAGCCATACAATGAAGCTATGGGAGAGAGAGTCGTTGAGCACAACTTAAGAAGAATGACAAGCGTCACCAAAAATCAGTTTGGTTTCATGCCTTGGAGGTCGAACATGGAAGTCATTTTCTTGGTACGACAACTTATGGAGAGATACAAGGAGCAAAAGAAGGACTTGCATTTGTGTTCATTGACTTGGAGAAGGCCTATGATAAGATTCCGCGAAATGTCATGTGGTGGGCCTTGGAGAAACACATAGTGACAGCAAAGTACATTACCCTCATCAAGGACATGTACGGTAATGTTGTGACAACTGTTCGAATAAGTGATGTCAACATTGATGACTTCCCGATTAAGATCGGACTGCATCAGAGGACAACTTTGAGCCCTTATCTTTTTGCCTTGGTGATGGATGAGGTCACATTAAGACAGGACCGCACCAGGGTCCCATGGTGTATGCTCTTTGCGGATGATGTGGTGCTAGTTACGATAGCCGGACGGGGGTCAATAGGAGTTATGGAGACAAACCTTGGATTCGAAAGGTTTTAGGCTTAGTAGAACTAAAACCGAGTACATGAGGTGCGGTTTCACTACTACTAGGCACGAGGAGGTTAGCCTTGATGGGCAGGTGGTGCCTCAGAAGGACACCGGGGTCAATGTTGCAGAAGGATGGGCGTATTGATGAAGATGTGAACCATCGCATCAAAGCCGGATGGATGAAGTGGCGCCAAGCTTCTCGCATTCTCTGTGACAAGAGTGCCACAAAAGTTAAAAAGGCAAGTTCTATAGGACGGCGGTTCGACCCGCAATGTTGTATGGCGCTGAGTGTTGGCCGACTAAAAGGTGACATGTTCAACAGTTAGGTGTGGCGGAGATGTGCATGTTGAGATGGATGTGTGTCCACATGAGGAAGGATTGAGTCCGGAATGATAATATACGAGATAGAGTTGGGGTAGCACCAATTGAAGAGAAGCTTGTCCAACATCGTCTGAGATGGTTTGGGCATATTCAGCGCAGGCCTCCAGAAGCTCCAGCGCATAGCGGATAGCGGATGGCTAAAGCGTGCGGATAATGTCAAGAAAGGTCAGGGTAGACTGAATTTAACATGGGAGGAGTCCGTAAAGAGAGATCTGAAGGATTGGAGTATCACCAAAGAACTAGCTATGGACAAGGGTGCGTGGAAGCTTGCTATCCATGTGCCAAAACCATGAGTTGGTCGCGAGATCTTATGGGTTTCACCTCTACCCTACCATGAGTATCGTGCTCTCAATGAGCGGAGGTGAAAAGGACAAGTTCCCCACCCCGATGGTTGATGAGCTTCTGGACGAGCTTCGTGGGGCCGATTCTTCACTAAGCTGGATCTTTGTTCAGGCTATCATCAAATGCGCATGCACGATGATGACATCCACAAGACGACATTCTGGATGCATCAGGGGCTTTTTGAGTTTGTGGTTACACCATTCGGCCTTACCAACGCACCGGCCTTACCAACGCACAGACAATGTTCCAGGTGCTCCTGAACACCGTCCTATGACCACTTCTCCAGCACTTTGTCCTCGTATTTTTTGATGACATCCTCATTTACACAGTCCAACATGGCTGACCATGTGTGCCATGTTCGTGCAGTTTTCCAGGTTTTGAAGGAGCATCAATTGGTCCTCAAACACTCCATGTGCATCGAAGGTGGCATACTTGGGCCACATCATCTCTGAGGTAGGAGTCGCAATGGACCCAACCAAGGTTCAGGTGGTCAAGGACTAGCCGACGCCACTGACGGTGCATGCTCTTCATGGTTTCATTCGCCTTGTAGTATACTATTGCAAGTTCATGTTCATGTGTGACTTTGGCTCCATCACCGCCCCCCTCACCAACCTCCTTAAGAGGGCTATAGTTGGACGAACAATGCGATGAGTGCCTTTGAGGCTCTAAAGGAGGAGGCACTCACTTCTTCGTTGGTGCTACACATGTCAAACTTCACCAAGCCATTTGTCGTCCATTTTGATGCCTCTAGATCCAGATTTGGAGCGGTGCTCCATCAGGGAGAAGGAGTGGTGGCTTGCGAGCCATGCCAAGTTGGCGGCTTACGAGCGTGAGCTCATTTGGCTAGTCCATGCTATGTGGCATTGGAGGCCATATCTATGGGGGTGGTCATTTCGGGTACGCACAAATCATTTCAGCTTGAAGTACATGCTTGATCAGCGCCTATCAACAATCTCACAGAACAATTGAGTTAGCAAATTTTACTCGGGTATGACTTTGTCGTCGAGTTCAGGCCAGGAAGACTTAACACGGTGCCAGATGCTCTCTGTCGCCGGGAGGAGGACCATGGTGCATCGTTGGCAATCTCAGTCAAAGTTCAAAAAAGCGCTAGGCGTTAATTATGCATTTGGCCACCTACTTGTGCTTTTCTAGCTTAGGCGTGATTAGGCGAAATTAGGCGTTTAGTACTGTAACTTGAAGAAATAAGCTTGATGGACTGGCCTAGCCCATTAAACCACATGCCCATCTTCCTATTCTCCTACTAAACCTCTAATATGTGCACAGTCGACAGAAAGCTAGGTTTCGTCCTCACACCGCCTCTTCCCCTCGTCCTCTCTCCCTTTTGCATAATGCGGCCTCTCTCCTTCTTCCTCTACCCCTCCATCGATATCTCGCCGGAGAAGCTCGATCCCTCGTCGGAGAATCTCGATTCGTCGTCAGAGTGGTTGAATCCTCGCCGGCAAGGACGAATCCTCGCCGGCAAGGACGAATCCTCGCAGGGGAGATTGCTTTCTTGCCTGAGGAATGTGATTCCTCGCCGGAGAACCTCTCCGGCCGCTTTTTTGAGCGCCTAGGGCCAAAGCGAGGCGTTATGCCAACGCCCAACGCTTATGCGCACCTAGGCGAGCGCCTAATAGCGCCTTCTTGAACAATGATCTCAGTCCCCCTCATTTACCCTCTATGAGGATCTGCGGGCTGAAACAGCGGCTGATCCAACCCTGGTCTCGCTGCACCAGAAGCTCGAGGTTGGTGAGCTGGCTGCCAAGTGGGGATACATCGATGGTTTTATTACATTCAACAATCGGGTCTATGTGTTGGACACTTCCCACTTGTTGCCTGCTATCTTGGCAGCCACACACAGGGCACGAAGGGATACAAAAGACTCTGCATCGGCTCTGCCGTGATTTCCATGTGCCATGGGACCGTGCTGTTGTGGAGGAATTTGTTCGTTCTTGCACCATTTGTCAGCGCAACAAAATTGAGCAGTTGCTGCCAGCTGGCCTTGTACAACCACCTCAGGCGCCATCTCAAGTGTGGGTAGACATTTCCATGGACTTCATCGAGGGCCTTCCCAAATTCCGTGGCAAGACTGTGCTCTTGTCAGTGGTGGATCGCTTCTTGAAGGCAGCACACTTCATACTGCTTGCCCACCCATACACTGCTGCGGCTGTAGCACAGGCCTTCTGCACAGAGATTGTCCGTCTACATGGCCTACATGAGTCTGTCGTCTTCAATGGGGAACCGGTCTTCACCAGCAACTTTTGGTCTGAACTATTTCGCTTGACCAGTGTACACCTCTACATGGGTTCAGCCTTTCACCCACAGTTGTAAACTGTATTATTGTCATGTATCTCCGCTGCATGACTGGGGACAGGCCACACACTTGACTACAGCAGGGCTGCCTTTGGGCGGAATACTGCTATAACACTTCCTTCTAGACAACACTCCATGATACGCCATTTAAGGTGCTATATGGCTGAGATCCCCCAGCAATGCACTCCTATCAGCCAGGAGCTGCTCATGTGCAAGCCGTGGAGTTCTTAGCCAAGGATCGTGATGAGTTAATTCGTGAAGTTAGGAATCATCTCCTCCAACACAGCCACGTGACAAGAAGAAGGTGGTATTTGGCTGAGATCCCCCAGCAATGCACTCCTATCAGCCAGGTGCTGCTTGTGTGCAAGCCGTGGAGGTCTTAGCCAAGGATTGTGATGAGTTCATTCGTGAAGTTAGGAACCATCTCCTCCAAGCACAGCCGCGTGACAAGAAGTTCTATGATGCCAACCATCACGAAGTTCTCTTTATGGTTGACCAGTGGGTCTGGCTACGCTCCAACCACCGCCTAGTGGCATTCTTAGGAGTCAAACGGGGCAAGCTCTCTACAGGTTTCCATGGATAATGACCGAGAAAGTTGGTCTAGTATCGGCTCCAGCTCCCGGCTTCACGACGTGTTTCATGTCAGTCAGCTCAGGGCTTTCCATGGAGAACCCCCCACAGCACCACCTCTCCTTCCAGAAGTTCACCATGGCAAAGTTGTTCCTAAACCTCTGAAGGCACCACCTCTCCTTCCAGAAGTTCACCATGGCAAAGTTGTTCCTAAACCTCTGAAGGCACTTAAGGTTTGCCTCAGTCGAGGTGCTCGCTAGATCCTAGTACACAGTGCGGACAGTGCAGCATCTGAAGCTTCTTGGGAGGACCTCAAAGAGTTCCAAGATGTACCCAGCATTTCAGCTCGAGGACGAGCTGTTGATGGAGGTGGAGGAGGCGGAGGTGATGTGATGTGGAGCCAGCATTACACCCGCCATGCCAAGCCAAAGGGGGACACAGTAGGAGAGTCCTACACAGATTCAAGGCCAGTTTGGTTCTTGACCTGCTGCCATCGAGCCTGGCCTGGAGCATCTGGCTGTTTCTATCTACTTGTTTGGATACCATCCTTGAGGGACCTGGGGTAGCCTGGCCTGAGTGACCAAAAGAAGTACTTAGCCTGGCAGGAGAATCCAGGTAGTGGTTAGCCTGGTCCACACGCACCGAATCCCATGCCTGGTGACCATAAATAGCTGTATGGGACGCTGACTACATCAATAGTTATTGGTGGACTGGCTAATGTGCTGTTTTAAGAAGCTAGAAAACTCTCCAGGCCAGGCAAGCAACCAAACGCCTTTAGGTCTGGGCTGCCTGACCAGGCAAAATTTCATGAATATTTCATGACCACACCAGGCAGCACTGTTGCCCAGGCACACCACCGTGGATGCAAACCAAACCATCTCTCAGATTAGCCTTCCTTTAGATTTGTTTAGTTGCCTTTGCCTTATTCCCACGTCAGTTAGCTTTGTGAAAAATCGTGTTAGTTAGGAAAGATGGGAGTCCTAGTACGATTATGTTAGGAGCCAGCTATCAATAAAGCTTGGCGATCAATGCTGTTGGGGAGTATTGAATAATAAACACATAAAAAGGGAGTTTACCTCCGCAGCCCTATCTCTTCCTCCTTGGCACAACGACGCCGAAGCCCAGACATCCTCGCCCTCGCTCTCCCACCTCCCATAACTACCCTCTCAGGAACTTAACGTGACATGTTCAGGACATTTGTAATGACTGGTCAATCCAGCTCACAGCACAATGCTCTAAAATAAGTCTAGGTCAAACACTAGTATGTATAAGCCTTTGGTTCAATCATTTTAATATTTAGTCAAACGACACTAACAATAGGTCTTTTCTGA
Organism: Triticum urartu; assembly: GCF_056163025.1. NCBI lineage: Eukaryota > Viridiplantae > Streptophyta > Magnoliopsida > Poales > Poaceae > Triticum > Triticum urartu. The sequence continues at coordinate 237,353,039 of NC_141873.1, forward strand.
AGATTTTCAGTAACAAGTAGGAATGGCAGGATGGCAAGAAGCAACAGAGATGTCCTGGGGGGGGGGGGGGTGTTGAAGAAAGACCTTGATACACTGCTATCGATATATTTCTCCCTACTCGCCACACCCCATAACTAGCTTAGGGAGCCGCCCTTCCGTTCCCCACCGTTGCTGTTGTTCGGGTTCCCATAATGCACTCAGAATTTCCTGTCCCTGTACCGTAAGGATGGAATTCCACACAAAGCATCAGGAAATGGAACCCATGGCCATAACCCATAAGGCCCATAACAAGTGACATGGCATAGTTATATCACTGATATATGTTAATGCTTCTCTTTTTGTTTTGGACACAGGGAATTAATTGTACTACTAATATTACAGATTTACATCTGAGTGATATTCCAGTAGGCATGTAGATTATTTGTTAGCTTATACACATTACTTAATTGCCAGCCCAACTGACTTAGAAATTGGCAAAACACAAATGTTAATTTTTACTTACCAGTTCTCACTTGTTTACCTCAATTTCAAGTTTTAGTCCGTCCTGCTTCCATTTTCCAACTTCCAGTTTCCTGATGAATATTGCCATTTTGTCATGTTATGACTTCTGTTTTCATCCTTCTAGCATCCAATATGACAAATGACTGAACTCTGCAGGCAATTGATGAGAAGATCAGAGAGCTTTCTAACTGCCATATTGTTTATTCAGGAATTGATTTTCAAAAGGTTAGCTTTTCCTAAGGCAATGTTTCCGGTGGAAATTGTGCTGTATAAAAAATTGTTGGTATGGAAAACTATGAGGGTGCTAGGTAAAAAGGGACTATTTTTCTTAGATTTCCTTGAAAAATATATCTCATCTCTATTTTTCACTGCTGATAGTGAATAGTTCTGCCCTATGCCCATGAATGCATATAATTTGGTCTGTTGCATAGATGATTCTGTCTTATACTGGGCATGTTGTTTTCATTTTGGAATAACTACCTTTGTAGCGAGTAAAGCTTGAGTATTAATCAATGACATCTTTCGTGGTAAATATGGGATTTTTTGTTTACTGTGTGTTATTTGTCTCATTACGTTTGTCCTTTTGGGTTCTGTACTAGACATGCAAAAATGAAGAAAAGATAAATAAGTTACATATTCGGATGTCCTTGCACACTTCTGTATCAGGTTGTTCAACATGGTGTTCATCGAGTCCATTTCTTTCTTTCAGAAAGAAGCTGGTATTCCAAGAAGACTGATGAAACCAGAAGATATCCCTGGGTTGAGTAAGTAATATTCTGTCCAGATCATTTTTCCTTTGCTCGCGCCCTATACCTATGTGTTCTGATAGTCCTGTCTATCCTGAACACCATATGTATTCACGCTTTTCTTAGCCTGCTACAGCTGGACGTCTTAAACCAACTCAAAAACTTAAGTTGGTGTTAATTGTTAGGAAGATAGTATTGGTCTAAGAGTATAGATATGCATGCATGCATCTCTCTCTCTCTCTCATAACATGGTATTAGAGCCTAGGTTTAGGTCCTCTCTGGCACTGCAACTTGCCTCATGATCGATTTTTTTTCGGTCTTCTTTCGATCATCTCGAACGGGCTGCGCGGCTGCCTCTCCGTCTGCCTCGTTTGGCTCTCACCGCCTGCTCACGTGTGTCAGATTGGCTGCTGCTCCCTAACGTGCTGCCTCAATCCGTCTGCTCTTGGACGCGCAGGTCCATGCCCTGCATTGACTCGGTTGACCTTCGTCAGCCGCTGCTCCTAGACGCGCAGCTCCGCCGCCGCTTGCCTGATTCGCCACCGTCCGCCGGATTCGTCTGCCAAACCCGACAGCGAGCATTGACCCAGCTCTCAAGATCGAAGCCCGCATGGCGGCGTTGTTCCAGATCGATCGTTTTTTTTTCGGTCTTCTTCCCGATGGTCAACGCCTCCACGTCTCTAGAACGGGCCGCACGGCTGCCTCTCGGTCCGCCTCGTTCGGCTCTCACCGCCTGCTCATGTGCGTCAGATCTGCTGTTGCTCCTTAACGTGCTGCCTCAATCCGGCTGCTCTTGGACGCGCAGGTCCGCGTCTTGCATTGACTCGGTTGACCTTCGTCGGCCGCTGCTCCTGGATGCGCAGCTCCGCCGCCGCCTGCCGGATTCGTCCGCCAGACCCGACAGTGAGCATTGACTCAACTCTCAAGATTGAAGTCCGCATGGCAGCGCTATTCCAGATCGCCGCTTCTGCCGGCCTGCTCTCCATCGATGTTTCCTCATCCAGATCGAGAGACACCCGGCTGTCTTGTCAGCCTCCCCGCTCTCCGCTCGGGCCAGTGCTCGGCTGCATATGAAGGTTGCTGCTCCAGCCGACGAAGATTGATCTGGATGGACATGGGCAACGCCCGTGGCTGCTTTTCGTCCTTCCACCCAAGAGCTGCTACTTTATGCCAATGTGCATGTGTTGACCGGTATGAGGGCCTGGCCCATCTTCACTGTTGGTATAGGGCCCAATCCCATGTGTGTGACCTAGATGAGAGCAACCAGAGTTATATGCGCGTGTGACACACCGGAGTAGAAGTGAGCTGCCAGACACACCAAACCACATGTATGCGGGCAGGCCTCTCTCGTTCTACATGGTATCGGAGAGCTGGGGCGACAGAGGAAGGCGCCGGCGGTAGAGTCGCCAGCGAGGCGGCGGGGTCCGGCGGAGGACGAAGGCGGCGGAGCTGGGCGCGGGCTGCTGGAGAGGAGCACGCGCTGCGGGCGACGCTGGAACTGGAGGTGACCGGCGGCTGGCTGCGTGCTGCTGGAGGCTGCGGGCTGCGCGGGAACTAGAGGAGCACGTGGCACGGCTGCGCGGAGGTGCAGTGAGGTGTGTGCATGTGGAGCTGTTGCAGCATCGCCGCTGGTGCTAGTGGAGAAGTGCTGCTTGTAGCTGCGGCAGAGAGAAGGGTGCGGTTGCTGTTGGGGGCACTGGCTCGATCTAGTACAGTCATTTGTGCTTCTGCTGCTGAGGATTGGTAGAGGAAGAAGAGGTGGTGACATTGCTGCTGCTCGCCAGAGGAGGCTGGCTGAACTGCAGGTGGTGCTGCTGCTTGAAGGTCCTGGGTGCTGTTGGTGTAAGAGGCTGGCTGAACTGCAGGTGGTGCTGCTGCTTGAAGGTGCTGGGTGCTGTTGGTGTAAGTTTTTTTTAACGCTGCTGATTGAAGAAGAAGAGGGGAGGCAATCATGGGGGCTGAACTCATTGCTGCTCTAGAGAAACTTGCGCAGCTCATGACTGCGAAGGCCGAGGGGTTACCTCCTGCAAGTGGCGCCATCGTTGTGCCCCACATGGATCAGGTGTTCAAGCTTGAGCTCATGCCAAATGATGTCAAGCTGAATGGCGGGAGCAGCTACCTGAGCTGGTCGAGGCGCGCCTTGTTGATCTTGAAGACAAAGGATGGAGTATGTTCTTGGAACGGTTGAAGAACTGTCTGACAAGGCGAGTCCAGAATGGAAGAAGTGGAGTGTCACCGACTCTCTAGTTTTGGCCTAGATGTTGAACTCCTTGATTCCATCCATTGCCATGTCTGTTGAGGCATTGCCAACTGCTTCTGCTGTGTGGAGCATGTTGTCCACAAGGTATTCCGGTAAGGGAAACCCGATGCTCATGTCTCAAATGGAAGACAAGATTCATGCTGTTCGTCAAGGTGACAGAAGCGTGCTGGTGTATGTGAATGAGCTGCAACACCTTTGGGCAGATCTGGATCAGTGTGATCCCCTTGAGATTCCACATGCAGAGTCCATGGAGCTTGCCAGGAAGTGGGTTGAGCGCAGGCGTGTGGTGCAGTTTCTAAAGGGCCTAGATCAAGCTTATGAGAGTAGACATGCTGCAATGCTACATCAGCCGACACTTGTGACCCTTGATGAGGCCATTGCTGCGATGTCCCAAGAAGAGGTACGCTTGTAGTCGAGAAGGGGAGTTGGAAATGAATCTGCTTACAGGGTGGCTGACCAGCGAGGGGTGTGTCACAATTGTGGTCAACCAGGGCATATCAGACCTAGGAACGTCAGAGGCCGAGGGTACAGTGGTGGCAGTAGCAGCCGAGGTGGTTGGAATGTGAGTTGTGGTCGGAATGGGAGTGGCGGTTCTTGGAGTACTCATTGGAATGCTCCTAAGGCAAATGTAGCTGCTTAAGCTGCAGGGAAGCAGCCTGTAGGAGAACAGGAGACTGCTCCCAGCTATGCCAACTTTGTTGATACAAATGAAGGTAAGTTGAACACGCATCAATCGCAACCCATAAAATAAACTCTGAATGGGTGCTTGACTCTGGAGCATCACAACATGTTGCTGGAGACTTTAATGAGTTTACATCTTATGTTCCACACTCTCTTGCACATCAGAAAAACATTCACATAGCAGATGGCACAACCCAACCCATCATAGGTGTTGGGACAGTCAACTGCATGCCGAGTCTTGAATTATCCTCAGTGTTGCATGTGCCCGCTTTTCCTGTGAACTTAGTGTCCTTGAGTGCTTTGGTTGACCAAATAGATTGCCGGATAATTCTTGAAAAGGTTGTGTTCTTGATTGAGGAGAGATTGACGGGCAGGAGTCTTGGGACTGGAACAAGGCGTAGGGGGCTGTGGTACATGGACCGCAGCATGTCGGGCCTGGAGGATAAGGAGATTAGAGCATTGATCCATCACTGTAGGATGGGACATGTGTCTTTTGACAAAATGTATCAAGTATTTCCTGATGTAATGAGTGGTGTGGACAAGAGCAAGCTGAAATGTGATGCGTGTGAGTTTGCTAAACATACCAGAAACTCGTATGTGAGTAAAGGGATCAGGAGCATCTCTCCTTTTGTGTTGATCCACTCTGATGTATGGACATGTCCAGTGTTATCTGTCAGTGGTATGAAGTACTTTGTTATGTTCATTGATTGTCATTCTCGGATGACTTGGGTCTATCTTATGAAACATAAAGATGAAGTGTTTCAGTGTTTCAAAGTCTTTTATGCACTTGTTCAGGCTCAATTTAATGTGAAAATTCAAGCACTCAGATCTGACAATGGCACCGAATATGTTAACAAGGCCATTGGTTCCTTCATGTCAGACAAGGGCATCTTGCATCAAACATCTTGCTCGGACACACCTCCTCAAAATGGGGTGGCAGAGAGGAAAAGTCGCCACCTGCTGGAGGTGGCCCGTGCATTGATGTTCACCATGAATGTGCCCAAGTTCCTGTGGAGTGAAGCTGTCATGATGGCCACCTTCTTGATCAACCGCACACCATCCCGGGTGATGGGTATGAAATCACCGTGTGAGTTGGTTTTCACAGAAAACAAATTCCCAGTTCCTCCCAAGGTGTTCGGTTGCCCTTGTTTTGTTCGTGATCACAGGCCATCAGTCAACAAACTGGATCCACGGGCAGTCAAGTGTATTTTTATTGGGTATTCTTCAGGACAAAGAGGGTACAAATGCTGGAGTCCGTCTGAGAGGAGGACATTTGTGAGCATGGATGTTACGTTGCGTGAATTGGAACCCTTTTATGGTGAGAAAACTGAGCTAAGCGTCTTGTTTGAAGAACTTGACCAATGTCTCCAACCGGAAATTGGTCAAGAGGGGGAAAGCAGTGATAGTGATAATGATAATTGTAGTGGTGTCGATTCAGTACTGCAGCAACCAATTGAGGGTGATATTCCGGGGGAGCAGCCAGCACAGATGCAGGGGGAGCAACAAGGCAGCAATGCAAGCTCAGTTGACACAGAGGACTTGCCAATTGCTTTGAGAAAAGGTACTCGAGAAAAAGCAGGGATACCCGAGCCAAAGTGTGGGTTCGATGCCAATGATATTGGAAATTATGTTTCGTATGAAGCATTATCTCCAGCCCACAAATCATTTGTTGCTTCTCTTCAGCTGGTGTCTCTTCCAACTGATTGGAAGGCAGCCAAAGTGGATCCAAAGTGGCGAGCAACTATGATAGAGGAGGAGTTGGAGGCATTAAGTAAGAACAATACATTACCTCTTCCAAGAGGAAAGAAGGCAGTTAGCTGCAAGTGGGTATACCGTGAAGCAGAATGCAGAAGGGAAGATTGAAAGGTACAACCAGACCTACGACATTGACTAGGATGAGACCTTTGCTCCGGTAGCAAAGATGAACCTTGTGAGGATTCTGATCTCCTGTGCAGCAAATTTCGGGTGGCTTTTACACCAACTTGATGTGAAGAATGCCTTCTTGCATGCGGACTTGAAGGAGGAGGTATACATGGATATTCCACCTGTGTTCTCAACTTCTGAGACTGCTGGTAAGGTATGCAGGCTAAAGAAAGCTCTTTATGGGCTGAAACAGTCTCAAAGAGCTTGGCTTGACAGGTTTAGACGGGCTGTGTGTGGCATGGGGTATGAACAATGCAATGGTGACCCTACATTGTTTTATAAACACTAAAGGAAAAATGACCATCCTTGCAGTTTATGTTGATGACATCATTATCACCGGCGATGATGACGTAGAGATAGCAAGGTTAAAGGGGTGTCTGAGTAAGGCATTCGAAGTTAAAGATCTTGGTCGACTGAAGTACTTCCTTGGTATAGAAGTGGCAAGGTCTGGAAAAGGAATAGCTCTTTCTCAAAGAAAGTATACTTTGGATCTCCTCTGTGATGTTGGCATGTTGGGTTGTCGAGCTGCTGGAACCCGAATTGATCATAATCATAAAGTGACTGCCCAATCAGGTGATCTGGTGGATAAAGAAAAATATTAACGATTGGTGGGAAGATTGTTGTACTTGTGTCATACACGACCAGACATTGCATTTGCAGTAAGTGTTGTGAGCAGATATATGCATGAGCCTAGGAGTGAACATCTCGAGGCAGTATATAGAATCCTGAGATACTTGAAGGGTTCTCCTGGGAAAGGATTGATATACAAGAGTCATGGACACCTTGTCGTGGATGATTATTGTGATGCTGATTGGGCTAGCTGTCTGGATGACAGGAGATCAACCTCAGGCCATTGTGTTTTCGCAGGAGGAAATCTAGTGTCTTGGAGAAGCAAGAAACAACCTGTTGTTTCCAAATCAACCGCAGAGGCTGAATACAGAGCCATGTCTCAGGGATTGAGTGAGTTGTTATGGACAAGAAATCTATTAGGAGAGTTGAAGATATTGAAGACCAGTTGTATGAATGTATGGTGCGACCACAAGTTGGCAATTAACATAGCAAACAACCTAGTTCAACATGATAGAACCAAACATGTGGAGATTGACAAATTCTTTATCAAAGAAAAACTAGATGCTGGGATTATCAAGATAGAGTATGTGAGTTCAGGACAACAAATTGCAGATTGCTTGACTAAAGGACTGGGAACTAGAGAATGCAGTTCAGCGTGTGACAAGAGGCCTAGCCCATCTTGAGGGGGAGTGTTGACTGGTATGAGGGCCTAGCCCATCTTCACTGTTGGTATAGGGCCCAAGCCCATGTGTGTGACCTAGATGAAAGCAACCAGAGTTATATGCGTGTGTGACACACCGGAGTAGAAGTGAGCCGCCAGACACACCAAACCACATGTATGCGGGTATGCCTCTCGTTCTACAGCATGCATGCCTTCCGCCACGCTCGTGGACAACGACTGCCTTTTTCCTGCATGCTTGTCCGCTGCTGCTTCTTGCACATGTGCTGTTGTCCTCACATACCAGTTGCTTCCTGCTGCTACGTGGTGCTCCTGTTCCTCCCGTTCCATGGTCTACTATACCGTCTAGCTGCTGTCTTATCTCATCTAAATAAAACAGATACAATGTTCTCGTCAGGTATGCATCTTCCTCACTGCTCGCTAACTCTTGATGGTGTTTCCTATATTGGTCCCATCTCGCACATGCATCTTCTTTCTGTGTTGTGTGCTCTTCCACTACCATTGTGTAACACCCACGATGCGGCTATATCTCCCACGTGTCGGGGCACAATTTAGAGGCATAGCCGCATGGTAGGCATGTCGCAAGAGGGGTAATCTTTACACATCCCATGTACTGAATAAGAAAGGGATAAAGTGTTGGCTTACACTCGCCACTTCACACAATACATAAATATATCATACATCATCCAAGGTACAATCAAAGGTCCGACTACGGAACCAAAATAAAGAAAGACCACCCCAAATGCTAGATCCCCGATCGTCCCAACTGGGCTCCACTACTGATCAATCGGAAACAAAACAACACAACGAACAAGATCTTCATCGAGCTCCCACTTGAGCTGGGTTGCGTCACCTGCACTGGCATCATCGGCACCTGCAACTGTTTGGAAGTATCTGTGAGCCACGAGGACTCAGCAATCTCACACTCTCGAGATCAAGACTATTTAAGCTTATGGGTAGGAAAGGGTAGTGAGGTGGAGCTGCAGCAAGCACTAAGCATATATGGTGGCTAACTTACGCAAATAAGAGCGAGAAGAGAAGCAACGCAACGGTCGTGAACTAGAAGTGATCAAAAAGTGATCCTGAAACTACTTACGTTCAAGCATAACACAAGAACCGTGTTCACTTCCCGGACTCCGCCGGAAAGAGACCATCACGGCTACACACGCGGTTGATTCATTTTAATTAAGTTAAGTGTCAAGTTCTCTACAACCGGACATTAACAAATTCCCATCTGCCACATAACCGCGGGCACGACTTTCGAAAGTTTAAACCCTGCAGGGGTGTCCCAACTTAGCCCATCACAAGCTCTCACGGTCAACGAAGGATATTTCTTCTCCTAGGAAGACCCGATCAGACTCGGAATCCCGGTTACAAGACATTTCGACAATGGTAAAACAAGACCAGCAAAGCCACCCAATGTGTCGACAATCCCGATAGGAGTCGCACGTATCTCGTTCTCAGGGCAACACCAGATGAGACAGGCTACGAGTAAAACCAGCCCTCGAGTTTCCCCGAGGTGGCCCCGCAGGCGGCTCGGTTCGGACCAACACTTAGAGAAGCACTGGCCCGGGGGAGGGGGGGGGGTTAAAATAAAGATGACCCTCGGGAGCGCGACTCCAAGGAAAAAGTAGGTGGTGGTGAGGCAAATGGTAAAACCAAGGTTGGGCTTTGCTGGAGGAGTTTTATTCAAAGCAAACTGTCAAGGGGTCCCTATAACACCCAACCGTGTAAGGAACGCAAAATCAAGGAACATAACACCGGTATGACGGAAACTAGGGCGGCAAGAGTGGAAAAAAACACCAGGCATAAGGCCGAGCCTTCCACCCTTTACCAAGTATATAGATGCATTAATTAAGTAAGAGATATTGTGATATCCCAACAAATTCATGTTCCAACAAGGAACAAACTTAAACTTCACCTGAAACTAGCAACGCTATAAGAGGGGCTGAGCAAAGCGGTAACATAGCCAAACAACGGTTTGCTAGGAAAGGTGGGTTAGAGGCTTGACATGGCAATATGGGAGGCATGATATAGCAAGTGGTAGGTATCGCGGCATAGCAATAGAGCGAGCAACTAGCAAGCAAAGATAGAAGTGTTTTGAGGGTATGGTCATTTTGCCTGAAATCCCGCAAGGAAGAAGAACGGGTCCATGAAGAAGACAAACGGACGTAGTCGAACGGATCCTCATAACTCCGGAACGGAACTGAAGCTAACGAGAGAAGCTACCTGGAAAGAAGCAGGCAACATAGTAAACAACCATCACATAAACATGGCATGATGCACAACCAAGTATGATGCATGTCTGGTTTAATTATGCATGGCATGGCAAAGTGCAACAAACAATACTACAAATTAAGTGGAGCTCAATATGCAACGAGTTGCTTATTGACGAAAGACCACATCAATTATTTAGTTCACTCCCGGTTATGTACCCAACAATATTAAATGTTGTTAAACATGCCAAGAGGGTGAAGCATAAGTAAAATACACAGTTAGGCATTTTAAATGAGGCCGGAAACATCAAACAACAATTCCGGTAAGTCCTCATGTGCTTTAGCAATTTAATGCAACAACAACGTTAACCATTTTAAATGTTATTATCATGATGCGGATGACATGTTCAAGTTTATGCAATTTTTATTAAAAGTAGACATGAGCATATAATGAAGCATTTGTCACCGTGGTGGAAAGAAAGGGTGCCACAGCGACGATAACAAAAACGGTGCCACGGCAACGTTTCGGTTCCGGTAACTCGATTGGGATGCCGGTGAAAAAGATGGGGCGTGAGCGAGTTGAGCAAGATGGTGGGGTGCTCCCGACTACCGGGTTCCCACGGGTTAGTGGCATGGAAACGAGTGACAATACAGACACGATGTAGACAAAGGGTGCATCTCATCCAACATGCATTCATTCGTTCACGGGCGTCGTCTTGGGGTTATACCTTCGTAGCGTGCGGTTTTGCGACGTTTCGAGGTCGTAGTGGAAGTAGAGGTTCACAAGTCGAAGAGGAAGTAGTCGTTCATGTTCGAGGAGTGGTAGTGGTACACGGTCGTCATCTAACTTGGCGTCACATCGCGTAGTCGTACACATTCCGTAGATGTTCATGTCATCGGTGTCGTGGTACTTGGGGTCTTCGGACTTGCCGGTCCCGTTCTTGCGACGGTAGTCGTTCACGTTCGTTTAGAGAGGTACTTGATGACTCCAACGTCTTCGGGGCGACGGTAGTGGTACACACAAAGGTAGTCGAACTTGATGGATCCGAGGGCTCCGGGCGTCATGGTACTTGTCGGTCCGGGTCTTGAGACATACTAGGCATCGGTGGCCTTTGAGAAACTCGGCGTGACCAAAACGTAGCAGAACAAGGTCCCGGTTGCGGTCATGTGGACGTTCTGTGAAGAGGAACTTGCCGGTCGAATCCAAATCGAAGCAAGACCAAGGAGGCCTCGGGTGGGCAGCAACAAGGCAGGCTACAGCACACGTCCGTGGCCCACAGAGAGGTCGCGCAGGACGTCGAGGAGGGCAGCAGAGGCGACGGACGGAGCAGAGGGGCCAATGCCATGGCGCAAGGAGGAGAAGCAGGGCCAGGGGCGTGTCGGGGCGAGGAGCTCCTGGTCGTAGCGGCGCGGCGCCGGAGCATGGGCTCGCCGGCCGGAGCGGCACGCGGCCACGGAGGATAGGGAGGATGCGGCGGGACGGCGGCCAAGCGACGAGGAGGAGGCAAAGGGGCCTCGTTGGAGGTCGAGGTCGCCGGCGGCGTTGCGCGGTGGCGCTCGGCGTCCCTGGCGATGCGGCGCTGGAGACGAACCCGAGAAGGAGAAGGGATGGGCGGAGCTCGACGGGGCGACGTGCGGGCGCCGGAGCACGGGCTTCGGGCGTGAGGAGGCGCCATGGAGGAAGGAGGCCGGCTGAGAGGAGAGCTGGCAGGGCGGCCCTCGCCGGAGTCGAGGCCGAAGGGAACGGGTCGAGGGGCTCCTCCCCTGGCGACGGAGCTGACGAGGAGGTCCTGGCACGGCTGCGTTCGAAGATGATAGCTGAAAGTCGAGGTCGGCAGCTTGGGCCTCCATGGTGGCGCGGCGCGAGGAAGGAGAGGCTGGGGCGTCCGGCGCGACTCCCTGTTGCGTGAGGAAAAGAGCGAGAGGAGGGAGAGAAGGGGCGCGTCGGGGTCCCGTGGGTGGCGGCGCGAGGGAGATGGGGATCGAGGAGAGGTGGATCGAGCTAGGGTTGAGAAGGGGTGCCGGCTGGGCTGCGGGAAGCCTTGGGCCAAATGGGCCGCAGGAGGCCCAAATGGCATGGCTGGGCTCTCTCTCCCCCCTACTTCCTTCTCTTTACATTAACAGCGAAATAAGAGAAAGGAAAAGAGAGAAGAGAAGGTTAGAGGAAGAATTTGGGCATGTGGTTAATTTTCTTGGACTCACCAAAATATGCTCGGTCCGAGAAAATTAGAAAAGGCCAGATCGAACGATAAGAATTCAAACTCATTTGAATTTAATTCAAATGGGTTTGAACTAGGACGAGGTTTTAGGAGTATCCAAAAATGTTGAGAATTTTGGTAGAGCTCCGGAAAATGGTAAAAGAATTATTGGCAAGGCTAGAGAGTCGAAACTTGAAGAAGAAAAAGGCCAAGGGATTTAATATGCAAGTGGGTTCATGGGTGATTCCAAAACAATGGACTATTTTATAATATCTCCCTAAATATCGGGAGGGTATGTTATAAAGAGAACTCACCATGTGAATTCCCTCGATTTAAATGGATCAAAGATCCATGCCATTTATTTAGTTGAGTTAAAAAAAAGAAAAGACATGATGGCATGATGACATGATGCAAAGATGAAAGAAACGAACCAAACAAATCACATGACGAATCTTAGAAACCCTTGAAGGCATCTGAAGCCCCGGTCTTGGGGCGTCACACATTGCATCTAGTCTAGTATGTGCTTTCTAGTTTTCTTTGTTTTCCGCCGCGTCCACCAAATCCGTTGCTATTTTGTGTTTCTCATGCCATGCGAGTCCACGATACCTTTGTGACTTTGTCCGTCAGCCTTTCTCTCATCTTGGTCCTTTCTATACAAAACTTTTGTGGCCTACTTGTCCTTGTTGTTTTCGTGGACTCTTTCTGCGTTGTCGATCTATGCCCATTGTCTTAGCCGCCTAGCTTCTTTCGCCATCGTTTGTCGTGGGCTATGATTTTTCGTGCAATGCTTTATTCTCTTAATGTTCCATCTTCTTATGACATCCCATATTCTTTTGATGCTTCTCTTGTATCTTCTATTGATGCGGTGTCTTCCTCAGATGTGCCATCTCTTCTTTATCCCCTTTGGCTTGACTCAACAGATTTTGAAGACTCTTCATGCGACGACAACACTCTTAAGTATTAGTATTGGACTATGTTCCCTTACCTTGCACCTCAAGTCTTGTGTAATGTATATATGCCCCTTGGGCTTTTCAATAGAGATAAGTTGCTTTCATAACACCAATCTCCAAAATTGTTTAGGGTCGCACATACTTTCTTTTCAGTTTTCACTCCAAATCTGTAAACCCCTCAAATTGGTGTTACCTGGAGATGTCCAGGTGTTCCAATAGTAATTCTGGCAGACTGGCAACTAGTTTTGAAATCCCATAAGTACATTAGTAATAGTGCATACCACCCAATAGTGACCAAACAAACTTGGGTACAAGTAACCTGGGAATAGTTTGTAATGCAAACCAAGCCCAGTCAAGTACACCAACCAAACGAAACCAACCCAAACAATAAGTGCTAGAATCCAAATCAAACCAAACTGCTTGGATTTTCAAGCCAAACCCATCCATTCCATTCTCCCAATACCGTTTGAGTCCAAAGTTACAAGCTATGGACATGTGCACATGTGCACATGCGCACGTGGATAGCTGTTGATGCATGCATGTGCAGTTTCACCACTGAACTTTGCTGCCCAGTTGGCACTGAAGGAGCGAAGCCATGGACTGTTCTCCTTGTGCGCCACGGCCCGCTGGTCGCAGGCCCCCGTGGTCCGTGCATGCTGCGTCTTGGTTTTTGGCTCTAGGGCTGTGTGACTCATTGGTGAGGGTGAAGGAGTTGCCAAGCAATCTCCATGCAAGGCTCGGCGTGGTGCTTGGTCACGTAGGCGATCCACCTCTCGTGCTTTGGTCAGGGCATCGGAGCTGGACGCAATGGCAACGGGGATGGTGCGGTGGACTATGCAGTGGACTAGGCCCAGCTGAAGTAGCAGGGCCCGACCGAGCTCCTCCAGAAGCTTGATGAGATATGGTACGAGCCGCCGAGCTCGTATGACCAGCAGTCTGTATGCGAGGCAGCTGAGTCGGAGGTTTTGGCAGCCGCCCTATGGGTATGGCAGTCAGGGAGCTGCCACCATAGCCCGTGTCAGTGTGCATTGTGCGTGCCATGGCCAGCGGGCTGTGGCGCACAAGGAGAACATTCAATGGCTTCACTCCTATAGTGCCAGCGGGGCAGCAAAGTTCAGGGATGGAAATGCGTATGCATGCACCAACAACTATCCACGTGCACATGTCCATAGTTTATAACTTTGGACTCAGACCGTATTGGGAGAATGCACTGGATGGGTTTGGCTTGAAAACCAAACAGTTCGGTTTGATTTTTATTGTAGCAACTTATTGTTTGGGTTGGTTTGGATTGGTTTGGTTGGTATACTTGTACATGTATGAGTTGGACTGGGTTTGGTTTGGATTACAAACTATTCGCAGGTTTATGTAAACAAAACTCGTAGTAAAGAGCTAAGAGGAGACTAGAATATTTAATGATGTTTGGTTTTTTCTTTCTTGTTGTTCTAACTTTGGCTGCCTGCTTTTCTTTCTTGTAGTTCTAGTATTGATGCAAATCTGACAGAACTGTTAATGTTATGCAGGGGAAGCTGGGTGGACTCCTGACCAGTGGGGGCATTCCAAATCACGTTCAACATTTTCCTCGGATTATAACACTTACAGACAGCAGCTTACTAGCCTTATGCGGATGTTGTTGAAGGCAAGTCTTCTATCATTAATCTGTTTATATGACGTGTGTTGCGTAAGTTGATTGCATTAGATAACTTGCACTTTCTATTGCCAACCATAAGATATGCATCCTTCTATTCCAAAGACTACCTTGTTAGCAGTAATCCTTATGTTATATTTACTTAGCTAGGTAGTAGTAGTAGGTCGGCTGGAGCTCCTTAGTAAGAGGTAGTGTATGCATCATCTAGACAGCAGTAGTCAATTTGGTTTTGCATGCACCAGCAGCTGCTAGAGCTGCATGGTCGGTTTAGCATAGAAATCGACTTCCCCATGTACTATATATAGAGCCAAGGGCAGCAATACAAGAAACAGCTTCAAGAAATCAAAACTATCCTGTGTTCAGCTCCATCTCCCCTTTGCTCCTCTACTTTTAAGTCTATTTCTAACATTTGACATCAGAGTGAGGTTTTGAGCCAAGACCATGTCAGCTTCGGTGGATGGAGGCACCGGTCGCAGCCCACAGCGGCGCGTCTGTCGCCGTCGTTCCCTTTCTTCCATGCAAGCAAGGCACGGGCGGCGCCATGACGGTCCAGAGGTGATCGTCCGACGCATGGTGAAGGAAGTCGGTGATTTGCCATTCCCGCAGCTGACTCGGAGCAACTATGAGGATTGGAGCACCCTCATGAGGATTGGAGCCTCCTCTTGATGGTGAAGATGGAGGCCTGTAATTTGTGAGATATTGTCGAATTTGGCGACGCAAATCACTAGGAAGATCCCATGCTGTCGGAGATGATCCGCACCCTGGTTGTCAAGGGGACAACCAAGGAGGCTTGGGAGGCGATTCGTGTCGGCAAGTCCACGGTGCAGAAGCTGCGCCGGGAGTGGGAGCTGCTCACTTTCTCTCGACGACTTTGCGCTCCGCCTTTTTGGACCATGCACAACAATCTCGTCGACGAAAGAGAGCCGTGAGAAGATGCTTCGCGTTGTTCCTCGGAAGTATTGGCAGATTGCACCTCTTGACGATCGCTATGAGCCGCCCAAGTCGGAGCAACCTCTCTTGTCCGGCGGCAAGCTCTAATTCTTCGAGGAGTAGCGGCTCTCCAGGATGATGCAAAGGCGGGTTGGAGGTTAGCTCTAGTCCTCCGAAGCCGATCAATGGGCGGCGATGCCCTCGTGGTGCGCGAAAGAAGATGAGCAGCACACCCGTTGCCAAGGAAGGAGCAAAGGATGACGATTGTGCCAGATGCCGTAGTTGTGGCCTCCTTAAACACAAGCATTCAACCTTTTCCACTCAGCTTGTTCCTTCTCTTCATATGGATCTATCAGCAAAAGAAAATGAGTAAATGGCTTGCTGGAAGTACCATTGAAAAGAACCAAGAGTTTACTTTACTCACAAATTCAAATTCACTCCAATTCCTCTCACACCCGGATGATGATGCACAGAGGCTGACAATGCACTTTGCAAATTTTTGTATCTCAGTGGCCCGACCACCATATGAACACCACCAATCAACTAAAGTGATAAAAGGGGACAGTCAAAAACACATGAACTTATGAAGAGCAAACATGCTGAAATTAACATGTTGCAATTAACAATACTTACAAGGGCCCTTTTCCTCAATATTTTCAATTGCCAACGCATTAGAAAAGACTCCTCGATGGGCCTCGTAGAGCACAGCTTGTTGATCAATATTGCTTCAAGTATTGGCATCAAGTACTGTTTCTGCAAGCACAACATTAAAGCAGCTCCTTAGCTCTCCAACTAAGGCATCGCCATTCCTGTTTACAATAGGGAAAAACTTTCCCGGGTTCAAAAAAAGAGCAGTCATATACAATGGTCGGGCCATTTGAGTCTCCCAACGCTTCTCAACAATGCACAAGATCTTCTTGAGCAAAGGTTGCTTTTTTTGTTCGGGGAAACTTTGATTGATCCTCTCCTTTGCATAAATCATAAGTGTTATAATCTCTGGCATGGCAGGCTTCTCATCAGCACCCGCCACCCTAAACACTCGAAAAAGCGGTGTTGAAGCTCTAAGGCAGCCCTCAATTGAATGCCGTCAGTCAGCTGAAAGCACAGTCAAGCCAGCTTGTGTTTTTGCCACTTTGCTTCCAACCCATGCTGCACATGTAAAATATACTCGTCAAAGCTGCCTTGTGCTTGACCAAACTCTTTAGTGAAGGAAGGCTGTGGCGAAACAAGTGGCTGCTGCCTGCTGGTCTCACAAGATCTATCCCATTCGTCGCCTTCCTCATTAGACTAAGAATTCTCCCATGACTATAGATGAAAGTTGTGACACCTCTAGCCTGTGCAATAGGTTTCTTGAATGCCTTCAACTTCCCTATGTCTTCAAGCATTAGATCCAAGCAATGGCATGCACAAGGACTCCAATATAGTGCAGAGATCCTCGACTCTAAAAGGTGGCCAGCTGCCTTGTAGTTAGCACCATTGTCGGTGACAACTTGCACGGCATTATCTTTCCCAACTTCCTCAATTCTGTTGTCTAGCAAATCAGCGATCATTTGAGCATCATGTGATTCACTTGAGGCATCAATCGACTCCCAAGAAGAAAGTGCCCTCCGGACTGTTAACAAGGAAGTTAATCAAAGGGCGGCCCCTTCTATCTGACCAGCCATCTGACATGAGGGCGCATCCATATTGTTTCCATGCTGCCTCATGCTGCTTCCTTAAAGTAGTACTCGTTTCCTTGACACAATCATTAAACAATGGGTCTCTCAGCTCATAGCCACTAGGAAGCCTGTAACCTGAACCGTATTGACAGGAGGTTTCAATTGCAACCTCAAACTGTCTACTGCTTGCAGCATTGAATGGAATGCCACACCCATAGAAGAACAATGCCCACTGCATATTCACATAGTGCCTCTCTTCTTTAGTCTTTGTGCAGGACTCCATGGTGCTTTGAGAACACCCTGAGTGTCTTTCATCTACAAGATCCTCAGGTGTTCTTCAAATCACGGCAACAATTGGTTTTAAACTATTGGTGGAAGCAGCGGTAGACTTCTTGCCTCTTCCTTGCATGTTGGCAACAAATGCTCTCTTGTTCTTGGCTGCTGTCCCTGAGCTTGGCCTGGTATTGGGGACATTGTTCCATCTGCATTCACCTCCTCAACCTCCTACATCTACCCCCTTGATCCTCCTGTTCTGCTCCAAATATTCTGCCATCTCTCTCCTGACTAGTGTGGTAGCCTTAGGACAACCAATCACATCTCCACTTAAGCCAGCAAGATGCTCCTTGTGCCTCTTGTTCCATCAAGTGGTTATCTTGCCACAAAGATTGCACACGACACTTTTCTGATGGGGAGGAGCATGCCAATATCCATATTTCCACCCTGGATCATTTGACCGTAGTGGCTTCCGTGCTTGATCTTTCATTGAACCGTGGCTGGGCTCATCCCCCCATCAGCCCCTCCATTTGCAGCCATGTTGCTACACTTCTACTGCAGCAAACAACCAAACACAAAAGAATATTAAGTAACCAACCAAAACAATCAAACAGCCTACAGCCATGGCAGGGTTTTTTGGCTGCCGTGCAACATGGCATCAGCAAACAAGCAATGATTGTTTGCTCACTAATCAGCGTGCATTGATAGGTGTCCCATGAAAGCAGCACATCATTAGCCAGTAAACTAATCACTAACCATGCATCATTATTCTAATCACCATCCCACCATATATATACCCATCCCACCATGCATCATTATTCTAATCAATCGGAGAGCCCATCATGCATTATTCTAATCAATCTAACCATCCACTAAGTCACAAGCATCCTACTCATCTAATACAAGAGAGGCAGTGAGCACTGAGCACTGAGCAGAGTTGCATAACAAAGCAGGCAGCACAACTAGAAGTGCATGAGAGGAGGAAGAGGGGGGATCCATACCCTTGCTGCTTGTTGGAGAGGAACAAGCTGCTGCCTGCTGGAGATGGAGGGATGAGCTGCCAGAGAAGCTGCTGCCTTCTGGAGATGGGGGATATGGCGATCTGCTCTCGCCCATCGCCGCGAAAAGTCCAGAGAGGAGAGAGCCCTCTCGTTCTGTTTGTTTAGATTAGATTCGTGCGCAAGGGATCTTTCCTGCCCGTGTGTTCCTTCACGAGGCAGGTTTTCCGCCTGAACCCTGCGGGCCTAGCCTAAAGCGAGCAAGGACGCCTAAGCGGATGATCTGGACGAAACACCTAAAGCGGGCGCTTTACTGACCTGTCTAAGGCGAGGTCGACGCCTCATCTCCTGGGAGCGCTCTGACGCTTAAGCGACGCTTTAAAACCAGTGAGCTAGGCGTGCACAAGGTCCTGACGGGTGTCTACTACATTCCCAGGCTCCGCAACATCGTGAGCCTGCGGTAGCTAGACGAAAACAGCGCTGCCATCCACATCAAGTGAGAAATCCTTCATATCTGGGACAAGCAAGAGCGTCTTCTTGCCTCGGTGCCACGTGAACGCAACCGACTATATGTGGTGCACTTCAACATCACTCACCCTATGTGCCTTGCCGCACGCCACGATGTCGTGGCCTGGCGATGGCACGATAGGTTTGGCCACATCTCCTTCCACACGCTGAGACGCATGTCTCGCAACAAAATGGTGTGGGCTGCCGGAGCTTGAGCATATTGGCCAGCTCTGCAATGCCTGCATCACCACTGATGTAGGACTAAGTCCTAGGTTTGCCTGATCTTCACGAATTGGAGGTGGATTTGAGGAATTACATGAACACAAGGGGAATTTGGGAAGTACAAGAGAAAAACACTCTGTTGGAGAAGATCCACACAAAAGTACTCAAATCACAAGGCAAACTGGTGGATCTCAAGCATTCAACAACAAGAAAGGAAAGTAAAGATAACTAGGTAAAAAAAGGGCAACCCAGTGCACGTAGCTCCTGTTTGCGCAGGGTCCGGGGAAGGGTCGAACCACTTTGGGTCTATTGTACGCAGCCTTTCCCTACATTTCTGCAAAAGGCTGTTTCCAGGACTTGAACCCGCGACCTCATGGTCACAAGGCAGCAGCTTGACCACTGCGCCAAGGCTCCCCTTCTAATGATAACTAGGTAGTTCTTCACAAATCTCTAAGAAGTGAGATCTTGAGAGATAAATGTTCCCCAAATCTCTAGGTGAGATTGAGGTCTTGGTAATCCCTTGGGATTCTTCTCCCAATGGAGGCCTTGGTCTCTAGTAGAGAAGGGTAGATGGGCAAAGCTCTCTCAAGTAGTTCTAACATGCTTTGCTAACCCTAAAATGAAGGAGGGGAGGAGGTATATATAGGTGCAATGGGCTTTTCCCAAATTCTGCATGCCTGCTGGCTGGACGTCGAGGTTCATGGTCAGATTTTCGGGCTTCGACTGGACCGGTCGGGTAGCTGGCCGGACGTCCGGAGGCTGATGCTCGTCTTGCCTGCGACTTGCTCGGCACAGGCTCCAGGGGTTGGACGTCCGGGTAGCAAGGTGGACGCCTGGCATAACCGAAAACGAGACTTATGTTGCGGTCTCCTCAAGCTGGACGTCCGAACAGTCCGAGTTGCTGTCCGGACGTCCGTCTACTGTAGCATCGGCAACACTTCTTCCTCTACTTTTTTTCGTCTCCGCTTCCAAGCTTCCCTCGCGGATGGTGTAGGTGAACTCTTCTGCTTGTAGTCGTCCTCGTCATGTCTGAAGCTCTGCTCAAACCTATAGATGCACGAAGGAGGGTCAAGTAGTATACCATCCTCACAGGGAACAAGTAAACACGCAAAAAGGATAAGTTTCATCTTAGTATATGCAATGCGTGTGTCCCTTGGTGATGGAGCCAAAGCCATGGTAATGACCCTAGGATGCTCCGCACTAACCGGCAAGCTTCGGCACACTCCCTTTCCCAAGAAGGCTAACTTCAGGGCTGAAGGAGGCCTCGAACTCGTCCATGGAAACGTGTGTGGGCCTATCAGCCCTGCAACCGATGGCGGTCGTCGCTATTTCCTGCTGCTGGTTGATGACTGCACCATTGTTTCAATTCAGCGAGTCCAAGCGGTGGCTGAAGCAGAGTGTGGACGGCCATTCCATATCTTCCGCACCTATCAGCCCTGCAACCGATGGCGGTCGTCGCTATTTCCTGCTGCTGGTTGATGACTGCACACCGTTGCTTCAATTCAGCGAGTCCAAGCGGTGGCTGAAGCAGAGTGTGGACGGCCATTCCATGTCTTCCGCACCACAGTGGCGGCGAATTCACCTCGTTGGAGTTTGCACACCATTGTGAGGAGCAAAGTGTGCAACGTCAGTTCATGTTGCCCTTTTCCCCACAGCAGAATGTGGAATGCCGGAATCAGACTGTCCTTGCCACTGCTCATGCCCTGTTGAAACAAAGGAAGTTGCCAGCAAAATTTTGGGGGGAGGCGGTCACAACTGCGGTTTTCCTGCTGAATCGAGCCCGTCCAAAAGTATGGCTGGCATGACAGCCACGGGAGGAAGCCTGCAGTCCAGCACCTGCGCACCTTTGGGTGTGTGGTGTACGTCAAGGACGCACGCCCTCAGCTTCGCAAGCCCGATGATCGCAGCTCCGCCATGGTCTTCATCGGCTACGACAAGCGCGTCAAGGGCTACTGCACATACGAACAAGCGTGTCCATATATCACTTGTGATGTCATCTTTGATGAAGAGGCCAGCTGGGATTGGATGGCCGTGCAGTGACTTCATCATCATGAAGATCCAGCAAGCTGCTCCTTCCACACCAAGTGCAGCTGCAGGGGGGGCACCTTCCCCTGTCCCTGCACCATCTCCTGCTGCACAGCCATCTCCAGCATCGCTGCCAACAACATCAAGCCAATCTCCACAGGCAACGCAGCTTGAGTTCATGTCACCGCCACCTGATGACAACGAGCGGTTGGACACAACTCATGATGACACACTGCTGCGCTATCGGGGCATTGACAAGGCGATCGGCAGCACCCTTGTTGTACAGTTGAGCTTGTCGACGACACGCTCTAGCTTGTGTGTGAAGGAGAGCCGAGCTCCTTTGACGAGGCTGAGCGCGACGCAGCATGGCGTGCAGCCATGAAGGAAGAAATGAACGCCGTGCAGCGGAATGGCACCTGGGAGCTTTTGGATCTACCATGCGTTGATAGATCCAAAAGCTCCCAGGTGCCGACAGGCTGATAAGCTGGCAATCAGCCAGGTAGCGACTATGGTCTCTCCTACCCACGTGGTTCACAGGAGGCAAAACTAGTTGGATATTCAGACAATGACCACACCGGCGACGTCGACACAAGGAGGAGTGCTGACTGGCTGATAAGCTGGCAATCAGCCAGGTAGCGAGTTGACACGAGGAAGAGTGCCGGCAGGCTGATAAGCCGGCAATCAGCCAGGTAGCGAGTTGTGGCTGCATCTTGCTGTGAAGCAGAGTGTGTCGCTGCAGCAACGGTGGCAACCCAAGCCATTTGGCTAGCACGGTTGCTCGGTGATCTGAAGGGGGAGAAAGCGGACACCTTCAAGCTGAAGATGGACATGTCCGCACTGGCGCTCAGCAAGAACCCAGTTTTCCATGAGCAGAGCAAGCATATCGACGTCCGGTATCGTTTCATCCGCGATTGCGTGGAGAATGGGAGCATCTCTACTGATTTTGTTGGCACCAAGGACCAGCTCGCAGACATCCTAATGAAGGGATTAGGGCGAGTCTGTTTCCATGAGCTCACCACAATGATTGAATGATCAAGATCAGTGCCAAGTAGACACAAGGATCAGAGGGAGACATACTCATACTACTCTGGGTTTGCTTGCCATTGCTTTTTTTTTTCTGGGTTCTGCATGTGGCATTTGTTTGTGCTTGGTTTCGTGAGTGATTTTTTAGGAAGTGATAAGTTAGCTTGTTAATTTTTGTTTGAGATTTTTTTAGCAAGATAAAAGGAAACAGGGAGGTGTGTGTGGACGAACCACCGTCAACTCCCATTTAATAGCAAAGAGATGGCAAATCTGGAAAGAGCCAGTGCATACTGGTGTAAAATTAAAGAGATATATCAAATAGCCTGTCATTTTTAACAAGGATTGCCAGTATTGCAGAGTTTGGTCGATCATGCCGATGCTTGGCCATTCAAAGAGCCGGTGGATTCACGTGATGTTCCAGATTATTATGATATTATCAAAGATCCTATTGGTGAGCTTAAATGATTTATTGGCTCTATTTTCTTGTGTCATCCACCATCTGAAAGATCTGTATCGTGCTAGTTTAAGTTGATCAGCTGCTGAGCACAAGCTTGCCTGCAGATTTGAAGACAATGTCCAGAAGAGTCGAGTCGGAGCAGTATTATGTGACCTTAGAGATGTTTGTAGCCGACTTAAAGAGAATGTTCATTAATGCGAGAACCTACAACTCTCCTGATACGATCTATTTCAAATGCTCCACCCGGTGAGTAACTAATATAGTTGTCGCTGCATGTCCAGTGATCACCCTGCCTGTCAGGGGTATTTATGTTATCTGAATATTCCTTCTGGCGGAGTTTGAAACCACACACTAATGGTCGTTTACATAGTTGTTCCTGCTTTATTCGTTTTCTGTGCATCTTTCAAGTTGGTATACTCAGTAATGTCCTCAGCTAGCTGGGTTTGAGAACATCGTTAGCTTTTAGATCTCAGCACCCAGCTTCTTGTGTTAATTGCTTTTGTTCATTTTGATCATGCAGGCTCGAGGCCTACTTCACAAATAGAATCCAATCTCACCTTGCCCAGGCTGCGTCAACCAAGAACTAGACTGATGTTGGGCGCATTGGGTAGTCACTTGTTATGCCGTCCAGCAATTTTTTACTATTAATGCAGCATTGTCTCACGATTTTACTTGGTCAAAGTTCAAAATTATCACTCTTTAGGCTCATGGAATACTAGTTGTCTGAGAGAAGCTAATGTTGTTGTGCATGAATTAGCCAAAATAGCTGGATCGTCGTTTTGTGAGGAGTGGACTGAAGATGCCTAATGAGCTACTTCCTCTATTGATCAAAGGTGTAAACCTGGTTACTACTCCCTCCGTCTCATAATGTAAGACGTTTCTGGACATCAGTGTATGTCTTACATTATGGGACAGAGGGCGTAGTTAATAAAGAGGAAATAAAGTTATCAAAAAAAGAAAAAAGTCTTCCTCACCAAAATAATTCTTGATTTTTTTGTTTGAAGCCATCTGCCTATGTTGAGGAAGCTCCTGAAATCTCTGCTCAGATCTGTTTCAGACAGTTTTTGAATCAGACCAAACCTGAACCAAGGTGAAGGTGAGACGTTGATAACAGTCCAAAAATGGGAAGCAGATTAGTGGGAATCAATTTAGTCTGGCTTACATTTTTTTAAAGGGTAGTCTGGCATATTGATTTCGTGTATGTCCTGAGAACATGTCGATTTTGATCTAGCCTCTTTCTCTCGGAGATCGTACTGAAATGACCAATTTCTCAAAGGTATAAGAAAAAGTGTTGTTGTCTTAGTTTTATTTTGAAACAAGGCATCATTGATTAAGGAATCCCAAACTCTGCGTTTGAAGTTAAAATACATTTGGAGTTTCTCGCAAAATAGACCATGAGATGAAGGTGACAAGCAATGGGTGTGGAAATGGCTAACCGAAGATCTCCAACAAGCAGAACACCCCCTGCGGAGCACCCGGGTCATCACCATGACTTTGGCTCCACGCGGGTTCACGTGAATCCTATCATTTATCCTATTGCATTATGATATATACTTGACCACCTTTATGCATATTATAGGTTTATAAACGGAGTTTGACATGTAGGGGTGAAACCAGACAGGCTTCAGATGGATAATCGTTGTACTGTATCCTATTTCATATTTTCTGATTAGATTCAGAAGCGGAGCAGATGAGGATTTGCAGCGGTTCCTCTCATTGTGCTCCATCCTTGTACTTGGGGCTTGTTCATGATTCCGATCATCTTCCAGAGGGTCTTCTTGGTACCTAAGCACACATAGCATTCCGGATTGAGGTAGTAGCAATGTCTCATGTGGGTCATATGGAATGTCACTAATGAGAGATGTCGCCTTGGTCTCGAGAGCTCTTGCATATGCTTGTGTCATCGGTTCACTTGGCACTTGGAGAGACGGAGGCAGGTCCATGGGGATAACCGTAGAATGCTTCGGATCACCCCTCCCATTGGGAAAGATCCGACCTCGGATCGAAAACCTCATCACCATGGAAGGGAGATAGATACTTGACATTGAATATGTCGCTCATGTTATACTTGTCGCGCGGTATGTCGATCTTGTAGGCGTTGTTGTTGTAGTGCTACCACCTTGAACGGTCCATCGGCTGGAGGTAGTAGTTTGGACCTTCGTTCATTGGGGAAGCGGTCTTTTTAGAGGTGTAGCCACACAAGATCTCCGGGGTTGAATAGCATGGGGTGCTTGGTGATGTTGATCTTGGTCGCGAGTCGTTGTATTTGGCGCTCGATGATGTGTCTTGTATCTTCATGCATCTTTTTGAGATAGCTCGCTGGTGCACTCGCGCCCATGTTGATGTGCTCATGTAGTGGAAGCGGTAGGATGTCCAATGGGGACAACAAGTTGAATCCGTAGACGACCTCGAAGGGGGACTTGCTGGTAGTAGAGTGTCTTGCTTGATTGTAGGCGTACTCGGCGATGGGTAAGTATTTCCTCCCACTCCTTGATGTTCTTCTTGATTAACATGCGGAGGAGAGTAGATAACGGTTGGTGCCCTTTGTTTGGCCGTTGATTTGTGGATGGTATGCCGATGAGAAGAGTAGCTTGATTCCGAACTTGGCCCATAGTGTCTTCCAAAAGTAGCTTAGGAACTTGATGTCGTGGTCTGACATAATTGTTTTGGGCACTCTATGCAATCTCAGGATTTCCCTATAAAAGAGATTTGCAACATGTGAAACATCGTCAATCTTGTTGCACGGGATAAAGTGTGCTATCTTAGAGAAACAGCCCACAACAACAAATACCGAGTCTTTGCCGTTTTGAGTTCGTGGCAAAGTAAGCACAAAATCCATAATAATGTCTTTCCCATGGGTGATATGGAATGGGAAGTGGCATATTGAGACCATGTGATTGAGCGGTAGACTCAGCTTTGTGACATGTAGAGCATCGGTTGGTGTAGTGTCGGACGTCGCGAAGCATCTTGGGCCACAAGTAGTTGTTCGAGAGCGTGGCATAAGTCTTGTTGCAGTTGAAGTGTCCCATTAATTCTCCACCACGAGCTTCTTGCAAAAGCAACATAGAAGAGAAGACTTGGGTGTGCAAAGCTTGTTAGTCCGTATAAGGTAGCCATCTTTGAGATAATATCGCTGCCAAAATTGTTTTGCTTGGCACTTAGCATAAGGAGTTGCAAATGAAACATCATGCGCATACAAGTTTTTAATGTGCTCAAACCTATGACATTCAATTCAAGTTGAGATTTTTTTTGAGATCAATTCAAGTTGAATTACAAGCATGCATTTGCGGGAAAGAGTGTCCGTCACAACATTTTCCTTACCTTTGGTGTACTTGATCACATAAGGAAATGACTCAATGAACTCACTCCATTTGGCAATGTCACTTATTCAATTTTGTTTGGCCCTTAAGGTATTTAAGCATCTCACGATCCGTATGGATGACAAATTCACGAGGGCGAAGATAATGTTCCCTCACATGCAAGAGTCTCACTAAGGCATATAACTTCTTGTCATAAATGGGGTAATTATGTTGTGCTCCGGAAAGTTTCCTGCTAAACTATGCGATTGGGCGCTTCTCTTGCATTAACACGCCACCCATGCCATTACCAGTAGTGTCACAATGCACTTCAATTTTTTTTATCAAAGTTGGGTTATGCAAGCAATGGAACATGCGTAAGCAATCTTTTAAGCTCATGGAATGATGTGTCTTGGGAAGGTCTCGAAACAAATGGTGCATTATTCTTACTCAATGCATGTAATGGTGATGCAACATCGCTAAAGTCCTTAATGAATCGGCGATAGAAACCGGCTAGGCCAAGGAAACTATGCACTTATTTCAAATTGGTTGGTTGTGACCAAGTTTTAATATCTTCAATTTTAGACTCATCAACTTGAACACCCTTAGAGGAAACAACAAATCGTAAGAATAAGCTTGTCAATACCAAAAGTGGGCTTTTCCATGTTAGCATAAAGTCGCTTGTTTCTAAGAACTTGCAAGACATCCCTAAGATGTATGACATAATCTTCAAGAGATTCGCTAAACACAAGTATGCCATCAAAGTATATCACAACACATATACCAATATATTTGCGAAGAACCTAATGCATCACACACATAAAAGTGCTAGGTGCTTCCGATAAGCCCATAGGCATGACTAACCATTCATATAAGCCAAATTTAGGTTTGAAAGCCATTTTACATTCATCACCCTCTTGAATGAGAATTTGATAGTAGCCACTTTCAAGGTAAATTTTTGAGAAAATGGTGGCTCCGCTAAGTTCATCTAACATATCATCAAGGTGTAGAATGGAGTCTCCATAATGAACGGTGATATCATTTATGGGACGACAATCGGAACACATGCAATAACTACCATCTTTTTAAGGCACAAGAATAACTGAAACGACACATGGACTTACGCTCTCGCATACATACCCATTCTCCATGAGATGTTGGACTTGCCGTTGGATCTCTTTTGTCTCATCGGGGTCAACGTGGTATGGTGCCTTGTTCGGTGAAGGTGCACCGGGAATGAGGTCGATGCGGTTTTTGATTCCACGAAGTGGAGGAAGCCCGGGAGGTAGCTCATCCGGAAATATGTCCTTGAATTCCTGCAATAAACAAGACAACACCAAAGGTAGATGTCGTGAAGTATTAGTCCTCACTGCTTCATCTTTGCACACAAGTACAAAGCAAAGAACACTCGATGGACTCTCACTCACATCCCTCATGTCTCTTTTGGTGGCTAAAAAGCACTAAGTTTTTATTATCGTTCATCGTGGAGTCGCTCAATTTTGGCTTGTGGCACTCACTCTCTTTTGGGTGGTTCACTCACTCACTATTCTCTCCATGATGGTTTGAAGCTTGCTTATCAATGATCACTTGACTTGACATGGGCCGGAGCACGTACTCCTTGCCCTTCATCTTGAAGCTATATTGATTGGTCCATCCGTTCTGGATGACACCACGGTCGAATTGCCAAGGTGATAGAGGCGAAGGTGTCCCGTCTTTCGATGATATGGTGGCTATCGTTTTTGGTGGAGTAGACTTTGACGATCCGATTACGATCGTGCGAGGACGTCGTGCCTAAGCAATCGCTAAACCAACTTCGAGGGGTTATTGACCACACCGGAGCACGATCAACCTGACCACGAAGGTCTATTTCCTGCAAGCAAACGAAGAACAAGCAAGAAACTAAAATTGCAATCTGGATATTGCGAATATAAGAGGAAAGCTTTCTTAATGAAGGTGGGGTTCTGTGACATCTTGGTCTGGTCGTTGAACACAAAGAAGTACGCGACGTTGCAGCTATGACGAACTTCTAATCTAAACAAAACCCAAAGTCTAAACGATGCCCTAAGGGCTGTATATATGGAGGAAGAGGGGGAAATTTCATGGCCCTTGGAGGAGGGGTCCTAAACCAACCCTAACTCTTGTTTCCCCACACATACGGACTCTAAAAAACAGCCTATAATCAAGTATTTCAAAATTACATGGGCCTGGCACAATAATAAGGTGACGCAATACCTAGAATAGCCTCTGGATGAAATTTATGTAGTGGCATCTTGTATATTTCGTCCAAGGCTTCATGCACTCATTATGGTGGCTTCAAAGTCCTGGAATCATCACTTGTAACTCCGTTCTTGTTCCCCTTGCGCATGCCATCATCTCCATGCTTGGACTTGCTCCAAGGTTCATCTTTCTTGTCCAAGCTTGGCCCTTCATTTGTAAGTAAAACAAATGTATCGAATTTAGACAGCATCATATTCTCGTGAACATTACATTCGTTACCAAGAAACGAAAGTACCTGGTAATTCAATTGGCGTGCGCGAGCTCTAGTAATTGGTACAATACGTATAGCAGCAGGGGCTATGGGTGTAACAATGGTATTGATGTCCTCATCATCCTCCCCTTCTGGAAATGAAGTCGTCCTCGACGGAAGCTCACCTTCCTCACCCAAATAAGGCTTCAAATCTGCAATGTTAAAAGTGGGACTAACCCCAAATCTGCAAGCAACTCAAGTTTATATGCATTATCATTTATTTTCTCTAACACCTTAAAAGGACCATCAGCACGTGGCATTAGCTTTGATTTGTGCAAATTAGGAAATCTATCCTTACGCAAATGTAACCAAACAAGATCTCCAGGTGCAAACACAACATGTTTTCTACCCTTATCTCTAGCAAGTTTATATTTAACATTCATACGATCAATGTTTTCCTTAGTTAACTCATGCATTTTTAAAATCAGTTCAGCACGTTCTTTAGCATCAAAATTAACCTTCTCCGAAGATGGAAAAGGCAACAAATCAATAGGTGCACGAGGTAGGAAACCATACACAATTTGAAAAGGGCACATCTTAGTAGTAGAATGCAATGAACGATTATAAGCAAATTCAATATGAGGCAAGCATTCTTCCCACATTTTCTTATTATTCTTCAAAACAGCCCTAAGCATAGTAGATAATGTTCTATTGACTACTTCAGTTTTTTCATCAGTTTGGGGATGACATGTAGTACTAAAAAGTAGTTTAGTCCCCAACTTAGCCCATAAACATCTCCAAAAGTGGCTAAGAAATTTAGTATCATGACCTGAAACAATAGTATTTGGCACACCATGCAAGCGAATAATTTCACGAAAGAACAAACCAGCAACATTAGCAGCATCATCGCTTTTATGACATGGTATAAAGTGTGCCATTTTCAAGAATCTACCCACGACAACAAATATGCTATCCCTCCCCTTCTTTGTTCGAGGTAAACCCAAAACAAAGTCCATAGATATATCCTCCCATGGAACACTAGGTACAGGCAAAGGCATATTGTAACGCCCCGAGACCGATGTGCCAGTTGTCCTCCAGTTTTTTGCTGTTGTTGCCGTGTCATTTCTTGCGTGTCATGCATTTCATATCATGTCATCATGTGCATTTCATTTGCATACATGTTCTTCTCATGCATCCGAGCATTTTCCCCGTTGTCCGTTTTGCTATCCGGCGCTCCTATGTCACCCGGTGTCCCCTTTTACCTCTTTTCGTGTGTGGGGCTTAAACGTTTTCGGATTGTACCAAGACTTGTTATGTGGCCTTGGTTTACTACCGGTAGACCGCCTGTCAAGTTTCGTGCCATTTGGACTTCGTTTGATACTCCAACGGTTAACCGAGGGACCAAAAAGGCCTCGTTTGTGTCGCAGCCCAACACCCCTCCAAACTGGCCCAAAACCCACCTAAACCCCTTCCATCATCTCGGTTGTTCGATCATGATCGCGTGGCCGAAAACCGCACCTCATTTGGACTCTCCTAGCTCCCTCTACCTATAAATATGTGCCCCTCTCCAAATTTCGCGGTCTAACCCTAGCCCCCTCCCTCTCCTCGCGCGCCGGACACAAATCCCGCCGACGGACACGTCCGCTCCGCCATCCGCCGCCATGTGGCATCCTCTGATTCGCCGCCGCCCGCGCCCACTTCACCGCGCCGCCGCGGCCCGGGTCGGTCCCTCCCGGCCCATCTCGCCGTCGCCGCGCACCGCAGGAGCCCTGCCCCGAGCGTCGCCCGACTCTCTCCTTCGCCGCCTCCTCGCGCCACCACGCAGCTCACTGCCGGCGATCTGCACCTCGCCGCCATCGCGCACCTGGCCCCGCCGCCCTTCGCGCACCACCGCGTCGGCCTCCTCCGAGCGGGTCGTCGCCCCGTGCGTGTCCTCGCCATGCGCCGCTGCCCGGATCCGGCTTGCCCCCACCGGATCTGCCAGTTCCACCACCGCGCCGCCTCGTCCCGCTTCGCCGGTGCCGCCGCCTTTGCCCCGATCCAGGCGGGATCGGTAGGACGACGAACGCGCCTTGACCTCGTGGGCCGCGTGGGGCACCGCATCCCGTCCGGCCCCTTCGCTCCGGCCCGCCTCTGCCTAGCCTCTTTCTCGACTGGGCCGAGCCCATGGTGAGCGAGACCCTCAAACCCCTTGCCCTGTGCGTGTTTTACCTATTTAGCGCTCATCTGTTTTTTTCTGGAAACGGCTAAGTCTTGAGATTCCAGTTTTTTTGTGCATTCTTCGTCATATTACAACTCATCAGCCGTTGCTCCGATTCGTGCGTGTAGCATATCAGAATGTTCGTCTCGACGAGTACATCATTTCATATCATTGCATCATTTTAATTTGAGCTCATCTTGATGCCCGAAATGCTGTTGGAAAAGGGCTATGTGATGATTATGTCAGATCTGTTTCAGCAAATGGCCTTTTGTCATTTTTGCCATGATTAACGTGTGCATGCTATGACCCTGAGCTCTACATGTGTTTTGTTATATGCCATGCCATCTTTACAGAGGTGTATGCCATGTATTTTTTTGATCTTTGTGGTGACTAGCACAAGCATGCAAAGTAGCGTAATCGTTGATACTGATTTCAGGGACTTAGAATTTCACTAAGTCCTTGTCCTGATTTTGTTGTTATGCCATATGTTCATGTTGTTTCCTAGTGATCCGTGCCTATTTTGAGGATGATCGGTAAGGATGTTTTGTTAATTTTGTGGTGATCTATCCATCCATGTATTTGTTTTCATTTATGGAGCACCCTAGCTTGAGTCAATCGAGCTCTACTTTTGCTATAAAATGTTCCTGGCAGATTGTTAACATGTTTAGCAATTTTGCCAAGGTTGTTGCTATTGATCCGTGCATGCTATATTGTTTTTCTTGCCATGTCTAGTTTATATGCCATGTCTTCTTGCTGGGTGTATGCTTATATTATCATGCAATGCCTCGTAGTGAGTGCATCGAGCTCGTAAACATGTCTACTTGTTAATCTGTTTTGCATGCTCCGGTTTTTCACTAAGTCTGAATCTGTTTATGTTTTTGCTATGTTCACATGCTTGCAATTGTATTTTCTGATCCCTTTTGGCTCAAGGTCACTAAGGGACTTTTGTTATATGCTTTGAGTAGCTTCATGCCATGCCTTTCTTTGCCATGATATGTTCTTTTAGTTTGTAGTTATCGTGCTCTAAACATTGCTTCGTGATGAGAAATTCCTGATATCCTGCTTATTTCACTAAGTCTGAAACCTGTTATCATTTGCACTTTTGCCATGCTTGTTTGAACCTGTTAACGAGTGAATTAGCCGTAGCTCAGTGTGCATCTTTTGTCAAGCATCTTGAGTGGATCCCTGCCATGTATTTTGTTGCCATGTTTGAGTGCAGTAGCTTATTTATCTTGATGCATTTAGGAGGCTACTTGCTGTTTATCGCAGACCGGTGCCATATTTGTTTTGCTTGCCATTTCCATGCCATGCATCCAATTCCGGTGATCTTTATATCGATTTCAACCGAAATCACCTCCTCTTTCCAGTGGCACTCTTGGATTTCCATGTTGAGGCCAGGTTCAATCATTCATTTCCAAATCATGCATATGCACCGCATACCACATCCCGCATATCATACCATGTTCGTGTGTTGGTTGTTTACTATGTTGTGTGCTTCTTTCCGATGTTACTTCTTCGGGTTGGTTCCGATAACGTCGCGTTGTGAGGACCCGTTCGACTACGTTCGTTTGTCTTCTTCATGGACTCGTTCTTCTTCCTTGCGGGATTTCAGGCAAGATGACCATACCCTTCAAATCACTTCTATCTTTGCTTGCTAGATGCTCGCTCTATTGCTATGCCTATGCTACGATACCTACCACTTGCTTATCATGCCTCCCATATTGCTAAGCCAAGCCTCTAACCCACCTTGTCCTAGCAAACCATTGTTTGGCTATGTTACCGCTTTGCTCAGCCCCTCTTATAACGTTGTTAGTTGCAGGTGAAGATTGGAGCTTGTTCCTTGTTGGAACATGGATATTTTGTTGGGATATCACAATATCTCTGATTTAATTAATGCATCTATATACTTGGTAAATGGTGGAAGGCTCGGCCTTATGCCTGGTGTTTTGTTCCACTCTTGCCGCCCTAGTTTCCGTCATATCGGTGTTATGTTCTCGGATTTTTGCGTTCCTTACACGGTTGGGTTATAATGGGAACCCCTTGACAGTTCGCCTTGAATAAAACTCCTCCAGCAAGGCCCAACATTGGTTTTACCATTTGCCACCTAGCCTTTTCTTTCCCTTGGATCAGCCGGCTCAAGGGTCATCTTTATTTAACTCCCTCGGGCCAGTGCTTCTCTAAGTGTTGGTCCAACTGAGCAATGTCCGGAGCTACCAGGGGCAACTCTGGGCTGGCCCACCCGACGTCTAGCTCATCCGGTGTGCCCTGAGAACGAGATATGTGCAGCTCCTATCGGGATTTGTTGGCACATCTGGGTGGCTTTGCTGGTCTTGTTTTACCATTGTCGAGGATGTCTTGTAACCGGGATGCCGAGTCTGATCGGATTGTCTTGGGAGAAGGAATATCCTTCGTTGACCGTGAGAGCTTGTGATGGGCTAAGTTGGGACTCCCTTGCAGGGATTTGAACTTTCGAAAGCCGTGCCCGCGGTTATGGGCAGATGGGAATTTGTTAATGTCTGGTTGTAGAAAACCTGAAGTTGATCTTAATTGAAATGCATCAACCGCGTGTGTAACCGTGATGGTCTCTTTCCGGCGGTGTCCGGAAAGTGAACACGGTGTTGGAGTTATGCTTGACGTAGGTTGTTCTAGGATCACTTCTTGATCATATATTTCTCGAACGTGCTTTGCCTTCTCTTCTCGCTCTCTTTTGCGTATGTTAGCCACCATATATGTTAGTCGCTTGCTGCAGCTCCACCTCATACCTTTTACCCTTCCTATAAGCTTAAATAGTCTTGATCACAAGGGTGTGAGATTGCTGAGTCCCCGTGACTCATAGATACTTCCAAAACCAGTTTGCAGGTGCCGATGTTATCGAGCATGTGACGCAACCAAGCTCAAGGAGGAGCTCGATGAAGATCTTATCCTTTGTGTTGTTTCGTTCTAGTTGATCAGTAGTGGAGCCCAGTTGGGGTCGATCGGGGATCTGTGTAGCATTTGGGGTAGTCTTATTTTATTTTGGTTCCGTAGTCGGACCTTGATTGTATCTGGTTGATGTAATGCTTTATTCATGTAATTGTGTGAAGTGGCGATTGTAAGCCAACTATGTATCCTTTTCCCTTAATGTATTACATGGCTTGTTGTGAAGATTACCTCACTTGCGACATTGCTTTCAATGCGGTTATGCCTCTAAGTCGTGCTTCGACACGTGGGAGATATAGCCACATCGAGGGCGTTACACATATATAAACCATGAGGATTGAGTCGTGACTTAGCTTTTTGACATGTAGTGCAGCGAGCAACAAAGCGCTCAACATCCCGTCTCATCTTTGGCCAAAAGAAATGTGTAGCAAGTATATCCTCCATTTTCTTCATGCCAAAATGTCCCATTAATCCTCCTCCATGCGCCTCCCGCAACAACAAAAGATGAATGGAGCTATCTGGAATGCATAGCTTGTTAGCATAGAACACAAATCCATCATTAATGACGAACTTGTTCCATGTTCTTCCTTCTTTACAATTCTGCATTACATCTCTAAAATCAGCATCATGCACATATTGATCTTTGATGGTCTCCAAACCAAATATTTTAAAGTCAAGTTGTGAAAGCATAGTATAGCGACGAGACAATGCATCAGCTATAACATTTTCTTTACCCTTCTTGTGTTTAATAACATAAGGAAAAGTCTATGAATTCAACCAATTTAGCATGTCTACGATTCATTTTGGCTTGACTTTTAATATGTTTCAAAGATTCATGATTAGAATAGGCCCACTCAAGAGCATGGAACAAGAGCATATAAAGGTGGGGTTCTGTGACGTCCTGGTCTGGTCGTTGAACATAAACGAAGTACGCGAAGTTGCAGCTATGGCGAACTTTTTTAATCTAAACAAAACCCAAAGTCTAAACAATGCCCTAAGGGCTGTATATATGGAGGAAGAGGGGGAAATTTCGTGGCCCTTGGAGGAGGGGTCCGAAACCAACCCTAACTCTTGTTTCCCACACATACAGACTCTAAAAACAACCTATAATCAGGTATTTCGAAATTATATGGGCCTGGCACAATAATAAGGTGACACAACACCTAGAATAGCCTCTGGATGAAATTTATGTAGTGGCATCTTGTATATTTCGTCCAAAGCTTCATGCACTCATTATGGTGGCTTCAAAGTCCTGGAATCATCACTTGTAACTCCGTTCTTGTTCCCCTTGCGCATGCCATCATCTCCATGCTTGAACTTGCTCCAAGGTTCATCTTTCTTGTCCAAGCTTGGCCCTTCATTTGTAAGCAAAACAAATGTATCAAATTTAGGCAGCATCATATTCTCATGAACATTAGAATCGTTACCAAGAAACGAAAGTACCTGGTAATTCAATTGGCGTGCGCGAGCTCTAGTAATTGGTCCAGTATGTATAGAAGCAGGGGCTGTGGGTGTAACAATGGTATTGATGTCCTAATCACAAGGTCTTCCTAGGAGAAGGTGGCATACAGACATGGGAACCACATCACACTCCAATGTGTCTACGCACGCGCCAATCTTGAAGGACACATGAATGGTGTGCTCCACTTGAATGGTGCTCGAGTCGCTAAGCCATTGGACCTTGTATGGGTGAGGGTGCTTCTTCTTGACCAATTGTAGCTTGGTACATAGCTTTTCGCTTGCCAAGTTGTGGCAACTTTCGATGTCGATGATGACCTTGACGGAGCGTCCATTGATGCCCGCTTTGGTACGGAAGATATGACACGCTGATCTTCATCTTGTTGCTGTTGGAGTGTCAAGACCCTGGTGACAACTAGAGCAGGGCTCGAATCATTATCACAAAAGACTTGAGCGTCTTCGACCTCATTTACTTGACGGTGCATGGCAATGTGCTCAAGCACTTCCATTTTTTCTTCACTCATACAGTCGTAGGTGCCGTCGTCGTTGGCGATCATGGTGCGCCGAGTTGGTCACTCAAATGTCTTGTGGCCTCGGCCTTGGCATGTGAAGCACTTGATGGAACTCGCCTTGACGGTCTCATCATTTGGAGTAGTTGATGATGAAGCTCTTGGCTTATAGTTGCTTGTAGTAGAATGATGACTCGAAGGTGTAGAAGGTTTCTTGTAACTAGACTTTTCATCATTGCTTGGAGAAGCTTTAGTCAAGGTAGAAGGCATCGTAGTCGTTGAAGCTTGAGTGTATGAACCATAGGTTTCAGAAGAATACTTGGCGTACTTGAGGTCATCTTGCACTTGTCGCCCCGCCTTGGTAGCCTGGTACACTAACTTGAGGAGCTTTTTGTACAGTTGGAAACCCATGATTTTCTTGATGGGATGGTTTAGTCCATTCAAGAAACGTGCCATCGTTTGCTCCTCATCTTCATGACATTGGCTCATATCATTACAATCTCCATTTCTTTATAGTATTCTTCAATGGACTTTGATGCGGAGCATCCCAGGGCCATCCCCATGGACCTACCGTCGTCTCACCAAGTGGCAAGTGGACCTATGACACGTGCACGTGCAAGAGCTCTCGAGACCGAGGCGACATCTCTCCTCTCGCAATTCCTCTTTGAAACACATGAGGCATGGATACTACCTCAAGAGGAGACACTTTGCATACTCAGGTACCAAGGACTTAGCCATGGAGAAGCTAAGGAGCAAGTACGATCGAGGGAGAAAGTCATACGCGAAGACGGAGAAGAAACGGAGCAAGACAGAGCTTGCCCGAATGATCTGAACTGGCGCCCGGATGATAAGGACGACGCCCAGACGATTCGGCCCCTGGTCCGGATGATCCAGACACTGATCCCGAAGACTATAGCAAGCCTCCAAGCAAAGCTGGATATCCGAACCCCAGATCATCTGGACCAGCCCAGACGTCCGGACGCCGACCCGAATATCCGGACTCCCTACAACACGATGCCTCCGGACGGTCGCCCGGATCATCCGGACTCCCAAAGCTCGGATCATCCAGACCACCATCTGGATCATCCAGACTCCACCTACGTGTGTGACTTGGGCCGAGGCCCATGTACCCCTTCGCCCCCTAGACTATATATACTCCAACTCCGTCCACAAATTAGGGTTAGCATTGTGATAGCTCATTTTGGAGATAGAGCCTTGTTCATCAACTTGGACCCCTACTCCATTGGAGACCAAGACCTCCTAGGAGAAGATCCCCCAAGTGGATTCAAGACCCCCTTGTGGGAATCCCCTAGTGGATTCAACACCTCTTTTCTCACAGAATGGGATGAACAAGCTATCATGTATCCTCCTTTGTTGGATTTGGACCTTTGTCACCCAATTGTGAAGACGGAATATCTAGTCGACCTTCAGTGCCCATGAGAGGTAGTCTTTGGGATCGTTCATTCCGGAGAACTTAGGCATGTTGAAATTGAGCTTGCCGTAGCGTTGCTCTTTGTTGTGTTTGGATCAATGGCGATGACGCTATTGCCGCGGTTGAGGGTCTTCAACTGCTTGCTCCTCGTGCTCCGCTTGATTAGCTTGACGTTTAGGTTGTGGAATTCTTGCATGGTTCCTCATTTCTTGGCGCTCCTCGATGCGTGTGACTTCTTCTTGTCGCTCTCGTTGGAGTACCTCTTCTTGCTCACGCACATGGTGAAAGGATCAATATGGTTGACTAGAGGGGGGGGGGTGAATAGGCAACTAACAATTTTTAGCTTTTCTTTAACAATTTAAACTTTGCATCAAAGTAGGTTGTCTAGATATGCAACTAGGTGAGCAACCTATATGATGCAACAAGGATAGGAACACAAGCAAGCAAGAGATATGAAACAAATAAGCTTGCTCAAATAAAGGCACGAGATAACCAAGAGTGGAGACGGTGGAGACGAGGATGTGTTGCCGAAGTTCCTTCCCTTTGAGAGGAAGTACGTCTCCGTTGGAGCGGTGTGGAGGCACAATGCTCCCCAAGAAGCCACTAGGGCCACCGTATTCTCCTCACGCCCTCACACAATGCGAGATGCCGTGATTCCACTATTGGTGCCCTTGAAGGCGGTGACCGAACCTTTACAAACAAGGTTGGGGCTCTCTCCACAACTTAATTGGAGGCTCCCAACAAAACCATGAAGCTTCACCACAATGGAATATGGCTCCGAGGTGACCTCAACCGTCTAGGGTGCTCAAACACCCAAGAGTAACAAAATCCACACAAGAGAGTATGGGGGAAGCAAATATCCTTTGGTGGAAGTGTAGATCTAGGTCTCCTCCTTCAATCCCTAGCAAATCAACAAGTTTGAGTGGCTAGAGAGAGAGATCGGGCAAGAGATCTTGAAGTGCATTAATGGTGGAGTGAGAGAGGTCAAAGGTGGTAGTGGTAGGTGGGAGAAGCTCCCTTATATAGCAACCCTAAATTCCAGCCGTTACTGTGTTTTTTGCACTGCAGCGGTACAACCGGTCCTCGTCCCGGTACAACCGGGACTCACGGTGTATCTGCAGAACCCTACCAAGCGGTACAACCAGACCTGCAGGTGGTAGTACCGGCTAAGAAAAATAACCAGACTAACCGCCTAGCCACCGCACAACCACCGCATCAAAACAGAAGCTTGACCGGTACTTGGGCGGTGCCTGGCCGGAACAACCGCATGGCCTTGAGCTCTTGAGCGGCTAAGTTCCGAGCGGAAGAATCGCTCGGACCACCGGTGGTACCGGTCATCGAGGAACGACCGGACCAACCGGGCCACTACCTCCCAAGAACCGCATCAAACCAGAAGCGCGAGCGGTACTTGAGCGGTGCATGGCCGGAACCACCATCCTAGCTTTTGCAGAGCATGGTGGCGGTACCACCGCCCGGAGGCAGTGGTACAACCGCTCGAGCAAAGCTGATGAGCGACAAGACCCAGCGGTACAACTATTGGAAATATGCCCTAGAGGCAATAATAAAAGCATTATTATTATATTTCCTTGTTCATGATAATTGTCTTTATTCATGCTATAATTGTGTTATCCGGAAATCGTAATACATGTGTGAATAACAGACACCAACATGTCCCTAGTAAGCCTCTAGTTGACTACCTCGTTGATCAACAGATAGTCATGGTTTCCTGACTATGGACATTGGATGTCATTGATAACGAGATCACATCATTAGGAGAATGATGTGATGGACAAGACCCAATCCTAAACATAGCATGAGATCGTATAGTTCGTTTGCTAGAGTTTTTCCAATGTCAAGTATTTTTTCCTTAGACCATGAGATCGTGTAACTCCTGGATACCGTAAGAATGCTTTGGGTATACCAAACGTCACAACGTAACTGGGTGACTATAAAGGTAGACTACGGGTATCTCCGAAAGTGTCTGTTGGGTTGACATGGATCAAGACTGGGATTTGTCACTCCGTATGACGGAGAGGTATCGCTGGGCCCACTCGGTAATGCATCATCATAATGAGCTCAAAGTGACCAAGTGTCTGGTCACGGGATCATGCATTACGGTACGAGTAAAGTGACTTGCCGATAACGAGATTGAACAAGGTATTGGGATACCGACGATCGAATCTCGGGCAAGTAACATATCGATTGACAAAGGGAATTGCATACGGGGTTGATTGAATCCTCGACATCGTGGTTCATCCGATGAGATCATCGTGGAGCATGTGGGAGCCAACATGGGTATCCAGATCCCGCTGTTGGTTATTGACCGGAGAGTCGTCTCGGTCATGTCTGCTTGTCTCCCGAACCCGTAGGGTCTACACACTTAAGGTTCGGTGACGCTAGGGTTGTGAAGATATGTATATGCAGTAACCCGAATGTTGTTCGGAGTCCCGGATGAGATCCCGGACGTCACGAGGAGTTCCGGAATGGTCCGGAGGTAAAGAATTATATATAGGAAGTGCTGTTTCGGCCATCGGGACAAGTTTCGGGGTCGCCGGTATTGTACCGGGACCACCGGAAGGGTCCCGGGGGTCCACCGGGTGGGGCCACCTATCCCGGAGGGCCCCATGGGCTGAAGTGGGAGGGAACCCAGCCCATAGTGGGCTGGGGCGCCAACCCCCCTAGGGCCCATGCGGCTAGGGTTGAGGGGAAACCCTAAAGGGGGCGCCCCCTTGCTTGGGGGGCAAGCCCCCCACCCTAGGCCGCCGCCCCCCTAGTAGATTCCATCTACTAGGGCCGGCGCCCCCCCCTAGCACCCCTATATATAGTGGGGAGAGGAGGGACTTCACACCCCAGCCCCTGGCGCCTCCCTCTCTCCCCGTTACATCTCTCCCTCATAGTATAGGCGAAGCCCTGCTACTGTGACGCCCTGCATCCACCACCACGCCGTCGTGCTGCTGGATCTTCGTCAACCTCTCCTTTCCCCTTGCTGGATCAAGAAGGAGGAGACGTCTCCCGTCCCGTACGTGTGTTGAACGCGGAGGTGCCGTCCGTTCGGCGCTTGGTCATCGGTGATTTGGATCACGTCGTGTTCGACTACATCATCACCGTTCTTTGAACGCTTCCGTGCGCGATCTACAAAGGTATGTAGATGCATCCGATGACTCGTTGCTAGATGAACTCCTAGATGGATCTTGGTGTAATGAGTAGGAATTTTTTTGTTTTCTGCAACGTTCCCCGACAGTGGCATCATGAGCTAGGTCTATGCGTAGTTCTTCTTGCGCGAGTAGAACACAATTTGTTGTGGGCGTAGATTTGTGAACTTTCTTGCCGCTACTAGTCTTTTCTTGCTTCAGCGGTATTGTGGGATGAAGCGGCCCGGACCAACCTTACATGTACGCTTACGTGAGACCGGTTCCACCGACTAACATGCACTAGTTGCATAAGGTGGCTGGCGGGTGTCTGTCTCTCCCACTTTAGTTGGAGCGGATTCGATGAACAGGGTCCTTATGAAGGGTAAATAGAAGTTGACAAATCACGTTGTGGCTTTAACATAGGTAAGAAGACGTTCTTGCTAGAACCCTAATTCAGCCACGTAAAACTTGCAACAACAATTAGAGGACGTCTAACTTGTTTTTGCAGCAAGTGGTTTGTGATATGATATGGCCAAAGTTGTGATGAATGATGAATGATCTATATGTATGAGATGTTCATGCTATTGTAATAGGAATCACGACTTGCATGTCGATGAGTATGACAACCGGCAGGAGCCATAGGAGTTGTCTTTATTCTTTTATATGACCTGCGTGTCATTGAGAAACGCCATGTAAATTACTTTACTTTATTGCTAAACACGTTAGCCATAGTAGTAGAAGTAATAGTTGGCGAGCAACTTCATGGAGACACGATGATGGAGATCATGATGATGGAGATCATGGTGTCAAGCCGGTGACAAGATGATCATGGAGCCCCAAGATGGAGATCAAAGGAGCTATGTGATATTGGCCATATCATGTCACGTTTATTATTTGATTGCATGTGATGTTTATCATGTTTTGCATCTTGTTTACTTAGAACGACGCCTCATAATAATTTCAAGAAGTGTTCCCCCTAACTGTGCACCGTTGCGACAGTTCGCTGTTTCAAAACACCACGTGATGATCGGGTGTTTTATTCAGACGTTCACATACAACGGGTGTAAGACAGTTTTACACATGCAAAACACTTAGGGTTAACTTGACGAGCCTAGCATGTATAGACATGGCCTCGGAACACAGAAGACCGAAAGGTCGAGCATGAGTCGTATAGAAGATACGATCAACATGAAGATGTTCACCGACGTTGACTAGTCCGACTCACGTGATGATCGGACACGGTCTAGTTAACTCGGATCATGTAATACTTAGATGACTGGAGGGATGTCTAATCTAAGTGGGAGTTCATTAATAATTTGATTAGATGAACTTAATTATCATGAACTTAGTCTAAAATCTTTGCAATATGTCTTGTAGATCAAATGGCCAACGTAGTCCTCAACTTCAACGCGTTCCTAGAGAAAACCAAGCTGAAAGACGATGGCAGCAACTATACGGACTGGGTCCGAAATCTGAGGATCATCCTCATAGCTGCCAAGAAAGATTATGTCCTACAAGCACCGCTAGGTGAAGCTCCCGTCCCACAGAACCAAGACGTTATGAATGCTTGGCAGACACGTGTTGACGACTACTCCCTCGTTCAGTGCGGCATGCTTTACAGCTTAGAGCCGGGGCTCCAAAAGCGTTTTGAGAGACATGGAGCATATGAGATGTTCGAAGAGCTGAAAATGGTTTTTCAAGCTCATGCCCGGATCGAGAGATATGAAGTCTCCGATAAGTTCTTCAGCTGTAAGATGGAGGAAAATAGTTCTGTCAGTGAGCACATACTCACTATGTCTGGGTTACATAACCGCTTGTCTCAGCTGGGAGTTAATCTCCCGGATGATGCGGTCATTGACAGAATCCTCCAGTCGCTTCCACCAAGCTACAAGAGCTTTGTGATGAACTTCAACATGCAGGGGATGCAAAAGACCATTCCTGAGTTGTTCTCAATGCTGAAATCAGCGGAGGTAGAAGTCAAGAAGGAACATCAAGTGTTGATGGTCAATAAAACCACTAAGTTCAAGAAAGGCAAGGGTAAAAAGAACTTCAAGAAGGACGGCAAGGAGGTTGCCACGCCCGGCAAGCAAGCTGCCGGGAAGAAGCCAAAGAATGGACCCAAGCCCGAGACTGAGTGCTTTTATTGCAAGGGAAGCGGTCTCTGGAAGCGGAACTGCCCTAAATACTTAGCAGACAAGAAGGCCGGCAAAACAAAAGGTATATGTGATATACATGTAATTGATGTGTACCTTACTAGTGTCTGTAGTAGCTCCTGGGTATTTGATACCGGTGCAGTTGCTCACATTTGTTACTCAAAGCAGGGGCTGCGGAATAAGCGGAAACTAGCAAAGGACGAGGTGACGATGCGCGTCGGGAATGGTTCCAAGGTCAATGTGATCGCCGTCGGCACGCTACCTCTATATCTACCTTCGGGATTAGTTTTAAACCTTAATAATTGTTATTTAGTGCCAGCTTTGAGCATGAACATTGTATCGGGATCTCGTTTAATTCGAGATGGCTACTCATTTAAATCCGAGAATAATGGTTGTTCTATTTATATGAGAGATATGTTTTATGGTCATGCTCCTATGGTGAATGGTTTATTCTTTATGAATCTCGAACGTGATACTACACATGTTCATAATGTGAGTACCAAAAGATGTAAGGTTGATAATGATAGTCCCACATACTTGTGGCACTGCCGCCTTGGTCACATAGGTGTCAAACGCATGAAGAAGCTCCATGCAGATGGACTTTTAGAGTCTCTTGATTATGAATCATTTGACACGTGCGAACCATGCCTCATGGGTAAGATGACCAAGACTCCGTTCTCAGGAACAATGGAGCGAGCAACCAACTTATTGGAAATCATACATACTGATGTATGCGGTCCAATGAGTGTTGAGGCTCGCGGTGGCTATCGTTATGTTCTCACGCTCACTGATGATTTAAGTAGATATGGGTATATCTACTTAATGAAACACAAGTCTGAAACCTTTGAAAAGTTCAAGGAATTTTAGAGTGAGGTTGAAAATCAACGTGACAGGAAAATCAAGTTTCTACGATCAGATCGTGGAGGAGAATACTTGAGTCACGAATTTGGCACACACTTAAGAAAATGTGGAATAGTTTCACAACTCACGCCGCCTGGAACACCTCAGCGTAACGGTGTGTCCGAACGTCGTAATCGCACTCTATTAGATATGGTGCGATCTATGATGTCTCTTACCGATTTACCGCTGTCTTTTTGGGGCTATGCTTTAGAGACTGCCGCATTCACTTTAAATAGGGCTCCGTCGAAATCCGTTGAGACGACACCGTATGAATTATGGTTTGGGAAGAAACCTAAGCTGTCGTTTCTAAAAGTTTGGGGATGCGATGCTTATGTCAAGAAACTTCGACCTGAAAAGCTCGAAACCAAGTCGGAAAAATGCGTCTTCATAGGATACCCAAAAGAAACTATTGGGTACACCTTCTACCTCAGATCCGAAGGCAAGATCTTTGTTGCCAAGAATGGGTCCTTTCTAGAGAAAGAGTTTCTCTCGAAAGAAGTAAGTGGGAGGAAAGTAGAGCTTGATGAAGTATTACCTCTTGAACCAGAAAATGGCGCAACTCAAGAAAATGTTCCTGAGGTGCCTGCACCGACTAGAGAGGAAGTTAATGATAATGATCAAGATACTTCTGATCAAGCTCCTACTGAAATTCGAAGGTCCACAAGGACACGTTCCGCACCAGAGTGGTACGGCAACCCTGTCTTGGAAATCATGTTGTTAGACAACGGTGAACCTTCGAACTATGAAGAAGCGATGGCGGGCCCGGATTCCGACAAATGGCTAGAAGCCATGAAATCTGAGATAGGATCCATGTATGAAAATGAAGTATGGACTTTGACTGACTTGCCCGTTGAACGGCGAGCCATAGAAAATAAATGGATCTTTAAGAAGAAGACAGACGCGGATGGTAATGTGACCATCTATAAAGCTCGACTTGTCGCTAAGGGTTATCGACAAGTTCAAGGGGTTGACTACGATGAGACTTTCTCACCGGTAGCGAAGCTAAAGTCCGTCCAAATCATGTTAGCAATTGCCGCATTCTACGATTATGAGATATGGCAAATGGACGTCAAAACGGCATTCCTTAATGGTTTCCTTAAGGAAGAATTGTATATGATGCAGCCGAAAGGTTTTGTCGATCCTAAGAATGCTGACAAGGTGTGCAAGCTCCAACGCTTGATTTATGGGCTGGTGCAAGCATCTCGGAGTTGGAACATTCGCTTTGATGAGATGATCAAAGCGTTTGGGTTTACACAGACTTATGGAGAAGCCTGCGTTTACAAGAAAGTGAGTGGGAGCTCTGTAGCATTTCTCATATTATATGTAGATGACATACTATTGATGGGAAATGATATAGAACTCTTGGACAGCATCAAGGCCTACTTGAATAAGAGTTTTTCAATGAAGGACCTTGGAGAAGCTGCTTATATATTAGGCATCAAGATCTATAGGGATAGATCGAGACGCCTCATAGGTCTTTCACAAAGCACATACCTTGATAAGATATTGAAGAAGTTCAATATGGATCAATCTAAGAAGGGGTTCTTGCCTGTGTTACAAGGTATGAAATTGAGCTCAGCTCAATGT
Organism: Triticum urartu; assembly: GCF_056163025.1. Taxonomy (NCBI): domain Eukaryota; kingdom Viridiplantae; phylum Streptophyta; class Magnoliopsida; order Poales; family Poaceae; genus Triticum; species Triticum urartu. The sequence goes on from NC_141873.1 coordinate 237,397,553, forward strand.
CCGACCACGGCAGAAGATATAGAAGAGATGAGCGTCATCCCCTATGCATCAGCCATAGGTTCTATTATGTATGCCATGCTGTGTACCAGACCTGATGTAAACCTTGCCGTAAGTTTGGTAGGAAGGTACCAAAGTAATCCCGGCAAGGAACACTGGACAGCGGTCAAGAATATCCTGAAGTACCTGAAAAGGACTAAGGAAATGTTTCTCGTCTATGGAGGTGACGAAGAGCTCGTCGTAAAGGGTTACGTTGACGCTAGCTTCGACACAGATCTGGATGACTCTAAGTCACAGACCGGATACGTGTATATTTTGAATGGTGGGGCAGTAAGCTGGTGCAGTTGCAAGCAAAGCGTCGTGGCGGGATCTACATGTGAAGCGGAGTACATGGCAGCCTCGGAGGCAGCACATGAAGCAATATGGGTGAAGGAGTTCATCACCGACCTAGGAGTCATACCCAATGCGTCGGGGCCAATCAAACTTTTCTGTGACAACACTGGAGCTATTGCACTTGCCAAGGAGCCCAGGTTTCACAAGAAGACAAGGCACATCAAGCGTCGCTTCAACTCCATTCATGAAAATGTTCAAGATGGAGACATAGAGATTTGTAAAGTACATACGGACCTGAATGTAGCAGATCCGTTGACTAAACCTCTCCCTAGAGCAAAACATGATCAACACCAGAATTCCATGGGTGTTCGATTCATCACAATGTAACTAGATTATTGACTCTAGTGCAAGTGGGAGACTGTTGGAAATATGCCCTAGAGGCAATAATAAAAGCATTATTATTATATTTCCTTGTTCATGATAATTGTCTTTATTCATGCTATAATTGTGTTATCCGGAAATCGTAATACATGTGTGAATAACAGACACCAACATGTCCCTAGTAAGCCTCTAGTTGACTACCTCGTTGATCAACAGATAGTCATGGTTTCCTGACTATGGACATTGGATGTCATTGATAACGAGATCACATCATTAGGAGAATGATGTGATGGACAAGACCCAATCCTAAACATAGCATGAGATCGTATAGTTCGTTTGCTAGAGTTTTTCCAATGTCAAGTATTTTTTCCTTAGACCATGAGATCATGTAACTCCCGGATACCGTAAGAATGCTTTGGGTATACCAAACGTCACAACGTAACTGGGTGACTATAAAGGTAGACTACGGGTATCTCCGAAAGTGTCTGTTGGGTTGACATGGATCAAGACTGGGATTTGTCACTCCGTATGACGGAGAGGTATCGCTGGGCCCACTCGGTAATGCATCATCATAATGAGCTCAAAGTGACCAAGTGTCTGGTCACGGGATCATGCATTACGGTACGAGTAAAGTGACTTGCCGGTAACGAGATTGAACAAGGTATTGGGATACCGACGATCGAATCTCAGGCAAGTAACATATCGATTGACAAAGGGAATTGCATACGGGGTTGATTGAATCCTCGACATCGTGGTTCATCCGATGAGATCATCGTGGAGCATGTGGGAGCCAACATGGGTATCCAGATCCCGCTGTTGGTTATTGACCGGAGAGTCGTCTCGGTCATGTCTGCTTGTCTCCCGAACCCGTAGGGTCTACACACTTAAGGTTCGGTGACGCTAGGGTTGTGAAGATATGTATATGCAGTAACCCGAATGTTGTTCGGAGTCCCGGATGAGATCCCGGACGTCACGAGGAGTTCCGGAATGGTCTGGAGGTAAAGAATTATATATAGGAAGTGCTGTTTCGGCCATCGGGACAAGTTTCGGGGTCGCCGGTATTGTACCGGGACCACCGGAAGGGTCCCGGGGGTCCACCGGGTGGGGCCACCTATCCCGGAGGGCCCCATGGGCTGAAGTGGGAGGGAACCCAGCCCATAGTGGGCTGGGGCGCCAACCCCCCTAGGGCCCATGCGGCTAGGGTTGAGGGGAAACCCTAAAGGGGGCGCCCCCTTGCTTGGGGGGCAAGCCCCCCACCCTAGGCCGCCGCCCCCCTAGTAGATTCCATCTACTAGGGCCGGCGCCCCCCCCTAGCACCCCTATATATAGTGGGGAGAGGAGGGACTTCACACCCCAGCCCCTGGCGCCTCCCTCTCTCCCCGTTACATCTCTCCCTCATAGTATAGGCGAAGCCCTGCTACTGTGACGCCCTGCATCCACCACCACGCCGTCGTGCTGCTGGATCTTCGTCAACCTCTCCTTTCCCCTTGCTGGATCAAGAAGGAGGAGACGTCTCCTGTCCCGTACGTGTGTTGAACACGGAGGTGCCGTCCGTTCGGCGCTTGGTCATCGGTGATTTGGATCACGTCATGTTCGACTACATCATCACCGTTCTTTGAACGCTTCCGTGCGCGATCTACAAAGGTATGTAGATGCATCCGATGACTCGTTGCTAGATGAACTCCTAGATGGATCTTGGTGTAACGAGTAGGAAAATTTTTGTTTTCTGCAATGTTCCCCGACAACAACCGCTCCAGAGAGCGGTACAACCACTGGGCAGAAACAGTGAGCAGAAATAGATAAGGGAAGAGACAAGGAAAACTCTCTCTCTCTCACACCTGAGAAAGACAAAGGAGGGGTGATGAAGGTGTACGTGAAAAGATTCCCCCAGTTCTTTCTAATGAGGATTCCCTCTTGATAGTACGGGTTCCCTACGACCAAAGAGATAAAAAGCATAGGGGACACCATCTTCGATCTTTTCCTATAAGAGAGAATAGCAATCCGATGAAGGCATAAGCATCGAGAACCTGAAACATATAGCACACGATTAGACCACAAAGGGTTGTCATCATCATCCAAAACATAAAGTAGGGAAATGCCCTTTCACATGGCAATTGCGCTCATTGACAGTGTGGGTTAGTTCACATAGAGCACGTTGGGCTTCAAGGGCTTGTTCCTCATGGCGTTGTTGCTCTTGTCGAAGAGCGTCACCATCTTGGTTTTCTTCTTGTTGTTGTTGGCGTCGTTGAGCTTGCTCTTGTTCCATGGGATCATTTGCTTGGCGATGATGTCGTCCATGTTCCTCAAGCGGTCTTGTAAACCATTGCCATGAAATGGGTTTTGTGGATCTTGATGATCTTCATGGTCTCGACGACGATGCACAAGCTCGAGGAAGACTTGTATCCGAAGAAGTGTTCGAAGAGTGTCGGATCGAGTGGCGCAGTCTTGATGATGACAATGTTGTAGAAGAGCGGTTGAACATCAAGGAATGGAAGTCTTCCATTTTTGACGATAACTTGTCATCAAGGTAGTCCTATGTCCGTCATTCAGATTGTCGCAATTCGGTGGCGAGTTGGTCGATGCGGTCGCCCAAAGCTTCATTCTCTTGATGGAAAGCTCTATGTGCGCTGAATAGTTGATTCTTGGTGACATAGTTGTTCAGCTCCTCTTCTTGCTCGTTGAATAGCGGGTTGGTAGAAATGCTTGGTCTATCCATCATCTCAAGCAAATATGTGAGTGGAAGAAAGGAAAGAACTAGACCAAATGTACCTTATCCGATGTTGAAGATGGATCAATGATCACTCAATATGGTATTATGGAATTAGCACAATTGGTACCAGATCTTGTCAATCTCACACCTACACAATTAAAGATTTTGGAGTAGCTTGGCGAGGATGGGGGCACAAAATTTATGCAATTATTAGCAAGATTCAATAATGTTGAAAGAGATTCACAAATTTGCAAGCGAAACACGTAGACCAATAGCAATATTTGGCACACGGAAACACACACACGGATAAATGGGATCATGGAACCAAGAAATGAGCTCAAAATGTGGAATCCATGGAAAACGCTCGTGTTGCACAATGCTAGAGAGACGCTAGCACGATTGCTCAATAGGCAAGATACGACACTTGTGCACAACCTATGAGAAACAAAACGCAACGACTTCTATCCCAAGTATGGTATTTATGTATGATTCCCGGTGATTCTCTCACAATGATCCAAGATGATCGAATATGGCAATTTGATATGCAACGTGGCGATGCTATGGCTACTGCTTACAAGCTCTTTGTTTTCTCTTTGCTTAAAAGTTTTTTTTGTTATTTCGAGTTATGCGAAATGATCAAACCAAGATAGCACTCGCGTATATGTGGGAAAAATGTATGACACAAGAGATGATACGAAGATATATGCATGCTATGATAGCTATGCAGAACAAGTATCACTAATGTGCACAAGTAGCGTTGCCCGCAATACTCAAATGGCTAGTCTCGATAGGGAAGTGACGCAAAATGGGATCGAGTTTAACAATGCAATGGCAAAGGAGATGTACAAGTGATGTTGTCGAGGTTACTGTCCTTGCTTACGGTTGGGGTGTAAAAATGGTGAAGTGGTCGTTGCCGATGACGAATTCGTGGCAAAAGTGATGTTGTCGAGGTTACCGTCCCTAAGTAGCCGAAACACGTTAGGAAATAGAAATCGCAACTCAAGTTCTCAGATGGTAAAACGTGTCAAAATTTGCAACGGAAGTGGAAACACGATGGTGCTGGCGGAAAGCGGTGGTGGTTTGCGGAAGAGTTGGTGGAAACCCAGTCAAAATTGGCAATTTTTTTTGTGAAAATGGTGGTGGTGGAGGCGGTCATGGCTGCCAGGCGCCGGATGTCCGGGCGTCGGGCCGGATGTCCGGGGACACAGGCTAGGCGTCTGGGGTCTCTGATCCATGGATGAACTCGTGGAAAAGAAAAATTCGAGCAAAATTACACGAATTTCGTGGATGGAAATTGGGGAAAAGGTGTAGGAAGGCTAGATGCACTCAAAACACAGCAAAATCCATGGATCAAAACCAACAAAACATCATGCAACCAACATATCACAATTTTTTTGGTATGGCTATTTGTGGTGATTTTCGAAATTGGGACAAAACAAAGCAAAATTTGGCTAGAAAAATGATGGTGGGGGCCCCAAAATCATGATAAACCTGGGTCATGATACCAAGATGATGTGGAGTTGGGCTGATCTTTCATGAAATGGAGGGGATCCCGCGATGAACACAAGAAGATGAGGGAAAAACACTCAAACAACAAGATCCAAGTCAAGCATGTGCTAAATCCACATACAGCTAGGGGAGATACAAGATCCAAAGTCAACACAAGAGGATACAATGGGTAGCTAGTTCATCCCAATCCTTGAAGGAGAGAGGTCTTGAATCCTACGAGGATCTTCCCATGAAGAGGTCTTGAATCCACTTGGGGGATCTTCTCACATGGAGGTCTTGAACTCCATGGGAGTAGGGGTAAGTGGATGAGCAAAGCTCTATCTCAAATGATCTCTAACCTTTGCTAACCCTAGATGGGTGAGGGGGTAGTCTATATACAGTGCTAGTACAAGTTGGGATGAGTTGGATGGGTACATGGGCCTTTGGGCCGTTCACTGTGCGTAGACAGGGGTCGGATGTCCGGGCCTTTGGGACGAGCCGGATGTTTGGGTCCTGTGTCCGGGCTGGCTCTGGCTTCGGTGTTGTAGGGTTCAGCCGGATGTCCCGGCCATGTAGCTCCTTCGGCTACTAGGCTGTTGGAGTGGTTCCTCTCATTGTGCTCCTTCATCCTTATACTTGGGGCTTGTCTGTGATTCCGAGTATCTCCGAGAGAGTCTTCTTGGTACCTAAGCACACATAGCAATCCGGATTGAGGTATTAGCCATGTCTCATGTGGGTCATACGGGATGTCAATAACTAGAGATGTGACCTAGGTCTCGAGAGCTCTTGCACATGCTCGTCTCATCGGTCCACTTGGAACTTGGGGAGACGGAGGTTCCATGGGGATCACTGTAGGATGCTCCGCATCATTGTTGTTCCTTATTTTTGTTCCATACAGGAGAATTTTCAACTTCGTTTGTCCTTGTTATGTACCCTCCTTTCAAGTTGCTCAACCTCTCAAGGTTTATGGTTTCACTCGTTTGTCACAGAAGCAACTTTGTTTACCTCTTCTCTCCGTTTTCATTCCTAGATCTTGGGGCGAGATCTCTTGTAAGTGGGGGAGAATTGTGACAGCCCGAGACCGATTCTTTCCATGATTGCTATTATATTGTTTGTTTTTTTATTTTGCATTGCATCACGTCATCATGCCATTAATTTTGCAACCCAACTAAAATTCAAATAAATAAATTGTATGGATCTTCAATCCATTTAAATCGAGGGAGATGCACATGGTGATTTCTCTTTACAACATATAAAAAGTCTCCCAATATCATTAGAGGGTTATCATAAAATATTCCATGGAATCACCCTTGAACACACTTGCAAATAATCCCCTATATTTTTCTACTTCAAGTTTGACCTCCAAACCTTGTCAATAATATTTCTCCATTCCTCGAAGTCCCACAAAAAATCTGAACATTTTTGGGACCTTCCAAACACCCACTTCTTATTCAAACCCATTTGAATTTAATTCAAATGAGTTTGAATTCAAACTTCATACACATGCCCACTTCTATTTTCTTGGGTCAAGCTCATTTATGTGAAACCAAGGAAATAAACCCCATGCCCAATTCCTTTTCTTTTCTCTATTTCTCTTTCTTTCTATTTTTCCCGTAAATGAAAGAAGAGAAAAGAAAGGGCTAGCATAGCTGCCCCTTTGCACCTAAGCCGTAGCCACCCTAGGCAGCCACTAGGTCCAGCTAGGCCCAGCCGCACCCTTTCTTAACCTAGCCCCGATCCCATCTCCACCCTCTCTCGATCCCCTCACGCCGCCACTCCCGCACAGACACACTCACTAGAGTGCCCAAGCCTCGTCCCCCTTCGCGCAACACCAATGGAAGCCCAGCGCCTCCCAATCTAGCGACCTCTGTTGGGGAACGTTGCATGGAAAACAAAAAAAATTCTACGCACACGCAAGATCTATCCATGGAGATGCATAGCTACGAGATGGGGAGAGCATCTTCATACCCTTGAAGATCGCTACGCACACGCAAGATCTATCCATGGAGATGCATAGCTACGAGAGGGGGAGAGCATCTTCATACCCTTGAAGATCGCTAAGCGGAAGCGTTTATCAGCACGATTGATGTAGTCGTACACCTTCACGACCAGTCCCGATCAAGTACCGAATGTACGACACCTCCGCGTTCAGCACACGTTCAGCTCGATGACGTCCTCACTTTCTCGGTCCAACAAGAGAGGCGAAGTAGTAGATGAGTTTCGGCAGAACGACGACATGGTGACGATGGTGGCGAAGAACAATCTCCGCAGGGCTTTGCCAAGCACAATGGAAACTATGACGGAGGATAAACTAGAGGGGACGGGGTTGCCGGCACACAGCTTGGTGAATCTTGATGTGTCTTGGATGCTAGCCCTACCCCTCTATTTATATGTCGAGCCCTGGGGTTAAAACATGGAGTAAAAGCCTCCTGAAAGTCGGTTTTACCCGAAAGGCAAGAGTCCTCGGACTCTAGGACTAGACGCCAGGGTTCCTGGCGTCTGGCCCCTGGCCTCCGCAAAACTTCCTTTTGCACTCTCCAAAAGCCTCGTGGGATTTACCCCTTGGCCCAAATAAAGTGTTCTCGTACCCAAACATTTCGAGAAACATCTGAAACCCCTTTAGGTGAATTTCGGAACCCTTCCGAAAGCCAAACACTATTTTCCCATATATCAATCTTTACCTTCGGACCATTCCGGAGCTCCTCGTCATGTCTGTGATCTTAGTCGGGACTCCAAACAACATTTGGTCGCCAACATAGATAACTCATATAATACTATATCGTCAACAAACGTTAAGCGTGCGGACCCTACGGGTTCGAGAATGATGTAAACATGGTCGAGACACTTCTCCGGTCAATAACATATAGCAGGACCTAAATGCCCATGTTGGTTCCTACATATTCTTCGAAGATCTTTATTTGTCAAACCTTTATGACAACATACATAATTTCCTTTGTTTGTCGGTATGCTACTTGCCCGAGATTCAATCGTCAGTATCTTCATACCTAGTTCAATCTCGTTACCGACAAGTCTCTTTACTCATTCCGTAATACACCATATCATAACTAACTCCTTAGTCACTTTGCTTGCTAGCTTATTGTGATGTGTATTACCGAGAGGGCCCAGAGATACCTCTCCGGTACACGGAGTGACAAATCCTAATCTCGATCCATGCCAACTCAACAGACACCTTCGGGGATACCTGTAGAGCATCTTTATGATCGCCCAGTTATGTTGTGACGTTTGATAGCACACATGGTATTCCTCCGGTATCCGGGAGTTGCATGTTCTCATAGTCGAAGGAATATGTATTTGATATTAAGAAAGCAATAACAATAAACCGAACGATCATATGCTAAGCTAACAGATGGGTCTTGTCCATCACATCATTCTCCTAATGATGTGATCCCATTATCAACACATGTCTATGGTTAGGAAACCTTAACCATGTTTGATCAACGAGCTAGTCTAGTAGAGGCTTACTAGGGACACAATATTTGTTTATGTATCCACACATGTATTTAAGTTTTTGATCAATACGATTCTAGCATGAATAATAAACCTTTATCATGAATAAGGAAATATAATAACAACAACTTTATTATTGCCTCTAGGGCATATTTCCATCAGTCTCCCACTTGCACTAGAGTCAATAATCTAGTTGACATCGCCATGTGATTAACACCCATAGTTCACATCGCCATGTGATTAACACCCTAAGAGTTTACTAGAGTCAATAATCTAGTTCACACCACCATGTGATTAACACCCAATGAGTTCTAAGGTGTGATCATGTTTTGCTTGTGAGAGAGGTTTAGTCAATGGGTCTGCCATATTCAGATCTATATGTATTTTGCAAATTTCTATGTCTTCAATGCTTTGCGTGGAGCTACTATAGATAATTGCTCCCACTTTCAATACGTATCCAGATTGAGACTCAAAGTCATCTAGATCAGTGTCAAAGCTTGCATCTACGTAACCCTTCACGATGGACTCTTTATCACCTCCATAACCGAGAAACATTTCCTTAGTCCTCTTAGGTAACTAAGGATAATTTTGACCACTGTCCAGTGATCCACTCCTGGATCACTATTGTACCCCCTTTGCCAAACTCATGGCAAGGCACACAACAGGTTTGGTACACAACATGGCATACTTTATAGAACCTATGGTTGAGGCATAGGGAATGACTTTCATTCTCTCTCTATCTTCTGCCGTGGTCAGGCTTTGAGTCTTACTCAACTTCACACGTTGCAATACATGAAAGAATCCTTTCTTTGACTGGTCCATTTTGAACTTCTTCAGAACTTATTCAAGGTTTGTGCTTTGTGAAAGTCCTATTAAGCGTCTCGATCTATCCCGATAGATATTGATGCCCAATACATAAGCAGCTTCACCGAGGTCTTTCATTGGAAAATTCATATTCAATATCCTTTTACGCTATCCATAAATTCTATATCATTTCCAATCAACAATATGTCATCCACATATAATATCAGAAATGCCACAGAGCTCCCACTCACTTTCTTGTAAATACAGGCTTCACCATAAGTTTTTATAAAACCATATGCTTTGATCACCTCATAAAAGCGTATATTCCAACTCCGAGATGCTTGCACCAGTCCATAGATGGATTGATGGAGCTTGTACACTTTGTTAGCACCTTTAGGATCAACAAAACCTTTTGGTTGCATCATATACAACTCTTCTTTAAGAAATCCATTAAGGAATACAATTTTGGCATCCATTAAGGAACGTATCAAAAATTCAAGGGAACGGTAGTACGGGCCATTGATCTACAACATAGATATGCAAAACTATTAAGACTAAGTTCATGATAAATTAAGTTCGCTTAATCAAATTACTAACGAACTCCCACTTAAATAAACATCCCTGAGGTTATCTAAGTGATACATGATCCAAATCAACTAACCCATGTCTGATCATCACGTGAGATGGGGTAGTCATCAACGGTGAACATCTCTATGTTTATCATATCTACTATATGACTCATGTTCGACCTTTTGATCTCCAATGTTCCGAGACCATGTCTGCACATGCTAGGCTCGTCAAGTTTAACCCAAGTATTCTGCATGTGCAAAACTGTCTTACACCTGTTGTATGTGAACGTAGAGTCTATCACACCCGATCATCACGAGGTGCTTCAAAACTATGAACTTTGGCAATGGTGCATACTCAGGGAGAACGCTTTTATCTTGAAATTAAGTGAAGGGATCATCTTATAATGCTACCACTGTTCTAAGTAAAATAAGATGCATAAAGGATAAACTTCACATGCAATCAAAATATGTGGCATGATATGGCCATCATCATCTTGTGCTTTTGATCTCCATCTCCAAAGCAACGCCATGATCTCCATCGTCACTGGCTCGACATCTTGGTCTCCATCGTTGCATCGGGGTCATCTCGCCAACTATTGCTAATGCATAGCGATAAAGTAAAGCAATTACATGGCTCTTACATTTCATACAATAATTAAGAGACAACCCTAAGGCTCCTGCCGGTTGTCAATATTACAAAACATGATCATCTCATACAACAATGTATATCACTGTCGGTGTCAAAACCGACAGATCTCGGGTAGGGGGTCCCGAGCTGTGTGTCTAAGGATCGATGGTAACAGGAGACAGGGGACATGATGTTTACCCAGGTTCGGGCCCTCTTGATGGAGGTAATACCCTATTTCCTGCTTGATTGACTTTGATGAGTATAGAGGTTACAAGAGTTGATCTACCACGAGATCATAATGGCTAAACCCTAGATGTCTAGCCTATATGATTATGATTGCCCATACGGACTAAACCCTCCAGTTTATATAGACATCGGAGGGGGCTAGGGTTTGTACAGAGTCAGTTTATAGAGAAAGGAATCTTCATATCCGCATGCTAAGCTTACCTTCCACGCCAAGGAGAGTCCCATCCGGACACGAGGGAAGGCCTTCTATCTTGTATCTTCATGGACCATCTGTCCGGCCCACATCACGCAGCCTGGACGCCCGAGGACCCCATAATCCTGGACTCCCTCAGTAGCCCCTGAACTAGTCTTCAATGATGATGTGTCCGGCACACAGATTGTCTTCAGCATTGCAAGGCGGGTTCCTCCTCCAAATTCTTAAAAGTAATTGATCGTCAGTATTGTATCCGACCTTGTACAACAATCATACCTGCGAATCACAAGGGCAAAATACGGATAAGTTCTGTCCTCTAAAGATTTTACTGGTGAGACGTTATGTCCGGTCATTTTATTATTTCAAACCATTTTTAGCCTCCCGTTTCGCGTTTCGAGACACAACCTCCGGCGACACGTCTTGTCAAAGCAGAGATCGTGCCCCCTTATTACATGATTCTCATCAATACGAGTTTTGGCAACCTAACCGCGTGGTTTGCGTGATCCCTTGGGAACAGGCGAGTTTTAAGGCTCGAGGGGGGGACTCTTGATATTCGCAATCCATATAAGTGGATAGAACCCATCTCTTCCACCCCATGCCTCATTCTCTCTGCCTCTCCGTCCCCGAGCTCCAACGCCCAAAACTCCAAGCTTTTCTCTCCTTGATAACTCCTCCGACCATGGCCGGCTCTCAAGGCAAGTGGGTGTCCTCCTCCGTCATGGAGGAAAACATCAAGGAGCTGCGGGAAGCGCGGTATTTGACCGCAAAAATCAAGCACATGCTTCCTGATCCGGCGCAGGTCATCCCCACTCCGGAGCCCGGTGAGAGGGTGGTGTTTATCCCCCACTTCCTCCATGGACTCGGATTTGCCCTGCACCCCTTTGTAAGGGCTCTCATGTTCTATGGGCTGGATTTTCACGATCTGGCCCCAAATTTATTCCTTCACATCTCGACGTTTATCGTCGTGTGTGAAGCCTTCCTCCGTGTCCCTCCACACTTACGCTTGTGGCTCAAGATTTTTAATGTGAAACCAAAGGTGGTCAATGGGCAACACGGGGACTGTGGTGGCGCCATGGTGAGCAAGCTCCCAAAGTCAATTGGCCAAAGGGAGTCTTTGTGGACACCGCCAAAATATGGCAACAGGAGTGGTTTATATCACAGAACCCCGCGACTCCAAGTGGGCAGCTGCGCCAGCCTTTAGATCCGGACCCCCGCTAAGGCTTACATCCTGGACCGACAAGGGTCTGGACTGGGGGTCGGTCCCTGAGGTGCTATTGCTGCAAAACGCGTCAAGAGCATGACAGCAAAGGGCGTTACCCTTGTCGACGTAATCCAAGTGATGTTGATCCGCCGAGCACTTCCCCGCCAGAGGTGTCCCCTCAAGATGTGGGAGTTCAATCCGGAAGGGCCGCGGATCCTACAACGGTTCTACGGCACAACGCATAAGGGGATCTGGAAACTGCTTTTTAAGAAGCAGAAATCGTGGCCAAGGTCTTCCGACGACACCGGCCTCAACTGCAACCATCCGTCCTTCGAGGTAAATTCTAAAAACTCCGAACACCAATAGGCTTTGTTAATCCGAGGTGCTAAGCAGTCCATCCCCAAACAGGTCTGGATTAAAAAGGCAAAGCAGATCCGGTGTCCGGCTCCGCTCTCCGAAGATGCAGCCAATCCCCTTCTAGTGAGGATGCTGGTCCCGACACCATACCAGGCAAAGAAGGACAAGAAGAAGAAAAGAGAGGATGGCACTTCGGACAAAGTGTTCGGAGACGCTGATGCCCAGTCCTCTCACGAAGGTGATGACGACGAGGAGGAGGAGGAGAAATAAGAAAATCCTTCCCGCAAGGGCAAAAAGAGGGCGGCCTCTGATGACCTGGAAGCCGAAGCGTCCAAGAGGGACAAAATTACCCTCCCCGATGACTCGGAGTCAGACGCCGAGGCCATCCCGACGCATCATCGCTGGACTAGGCCTGAAGCTGACTCGTAAGTAGCTCAGAATGTCTCACATATTGTCCAATTCTTTATGAACTGTGATGATAACTCTAGGTTATATATTTTCTAGTCCGGCACGTAGTCTCCCCCAACTATCCTCATCCTCGGGGGACCTACCATCAAAGATGATGGAGAGCGAGTTGCCTCCATTAGCCTCTCCGCCGCCGAAGGCGGACGACGCCGAGGTGTCATCGCATGGGCCCTCCCCGACCCTTGAAGAGACGCGGGGGCGATTTAATGGCGCCAGAAGGTGATACCTCAGCCGTCGGAGGACTGGGGGGGGGGTACGACCCTCATGAAAACCGACAACGGGGGCCTCAGTCGACCCGACCCCCGGCCGCGTACTACTCCGGAGACCAATACGGCCCCGAAGTCTAGTGAACGACCCCCTGTAGGAGAAAAGGGAGCGGCTACCTCTGCTAATCCGGAGGTGCCGAATACCACGACAGACGCTCTTCAAAGTGCATCCGTCCTAGATGAGCACCGCATCCTGATGGGTGCGGCGTCTGGGAAGATTCAGTCCGTTGATAGCGGGCTGAACGAAGCCTTCTCCAGCCTGCTAGCAGGCTTCGAGATATGCAATGTAATGTTTTTTGATCTTTTTGTTTATGAGAAATATGACTGTATATAGATAGTAGCCCTTGAAACTCTGTTTGGCTTTTTGAAAGAAAAGCGAGCAGAGGATCAATAATCAGTTGTCAGGTGGTAACATGCTATTTTATTTGAATTTTAAAATAGGCCTGTCTGTTAGCGGCGACTGCCCAGTCAGCGGAGATTTCCGAACTTAAACGGAAACTGGAGCGCGCCGATGAGGATCTAGTCCTTGTGAACACTTGGCTCGACCAGGCGCAAGGTATAAGATACATCTTACTGTATGCCTATTTATTTCCATGCTTTTGTGGAAGTTGAGGAGCTTTACTGTACATGGTTGTACAGATGGTGCCGCCGCTATGGAGACCCTTAGGGGTGAGCTTGCTCAAGCTAAGGAGCAGGCAAGGGTAAGCCAGGCAGCTGCTGATAAGGTAGATGTGGACTTAATGGCCGAACGGGCCGCTTGGCGCCGTTTTGAGGAGCGGGTGACCGAGATGGAGCAAAAACGCAAGGAGACCGCCGCCAAGTGCGAGTCCCTGGAAACGGAAAACAAGGCGAAGGGGACCGAACTCGCCCATGTCCTTCACGATGCTTCAGAGGCGCGGTCCGAATCCCGCGCAAGACGCGAGGAGATCCGTCAAGCTGGACAGATAGCAACTGGTAAGCCCTTTCTTTTACAGGATAAATTTGGGGACCCGAAGTATGCCTTGCTTAATCGACTGTGGAGTTCTCCAGACGTGTATGCGGATCTGCCGAAGAGTGCTGCAGACGCCGCCGACTTCTTCCAGGCCCAGGAGGGGTACGCGACGGAGAAGCTCTTCTGGTCGCAGTTTGTGGGGTAGGAGCGCCCACTTTTGCTAAATGACCAGATGGCACAATGGGCGGAGCTGCATAAGACGTTGAGCACATCCATGCAGGACATCATAGTCCGGTTATGGCTGACCGAGGCCATTCCGGCCAGCTACTTCGGCCTTGTGCAGCGCCTTATCGATGCGCTACCCCGGATTGACGCCGTCAAGAGGTGGTCCTATATAGAAGGAGCACGTATGGCTTTTGACCGTGTCAAGACGCACTGGGTGAAAATGAATGCCGAAAAGGTGGCAGTTGAGGGTCCTCCCGAAAGCAAGGCCCACCGCACACCGGAGCACTATTTTGAGGACGTGCTAAAATGTGCTCGCCTTATAGAGGGCCAATGCTTTAAAGCCGTAGTGTTCGAATAAAAGAGTTCAAACTATTCGGGGATTTGTGTTTATAAACTAAGTCTTTTGTAATGTATTTATTCCTTAATGAAAAGCTTTTTATCCTCCTGTGCGGTCGTTTATTATATCTGAGAGTTCCCAGTCGCCAGCTTCAGCCCCCATGTAGATGCTACTGGGGTGTTCGGAATTGCACATAACTACACTTAACCCAACATCTTGGTCCTTGAAGGAGGTGTCAGTGCGGGGAACTAGGCAATCAGACTATTCGGTTTTATTGCTCTCACTTAGCTATAGGAGTTTGACAATGGGTCTATTAGGTAGCCCCTAGTATGTACGCGACGACCCGGATGCGGATGCGCTACATATGTGACCGGGAAACAGTCCTTCGTGTAATACAGAAAAATCGCTAAGGATTGTAATGAATCGCCGAGTGGCTGACCAGCTCTCGCCGCATCATGACCATCAGTTTTCGGCTTTCTCTACTGAGGTGCTTAACCGGACGAACCAGAAACACAATCGCATTAGTTCTCCCTTTACTACCTTAGTCGATCAGACGGTACGTAAGGTAGCAAGCACAGGAGCCGGGCAACCCAACTATTGACCAAAGACATGATTCGGAGCCGATGCATATAATGCCGAGCTCGGGATGCCGAATTGTGCTGTAAAGCTGTTCGAACTTTTTTTGCAACACATATGTTGCCTTATAGAGCCCCTGGCAATTTTGTGCCGAGGTGTGTACGTGGGACCACTTAACAGGCGGAATAAAAAACGATTGCGAATAAGAATTTTGGTTCACTGAAATCTGATCGATACGTCAAAACGTAGTCTTACAGAAGGTACTATAATCACCAAGGCTATTTTACATGCCGTGGGTCTAGGGCTGAGGGAAAGCTCTATACAGGTTCTTAAGCAAAGTTGTGGTCTGCAAAATGCTTTGCACCTTCCTGCCGCACGTCTATGCCGCTTTCGCCCAAATAAGAAAGATTCCTTTGAAGGAATGGTCTTCGGCCATGTATATGGAACCGGGCTCGGAAAGAGTCCTCGTGGGTCCGAAAAATGAGTAGGTTTTGATTCACCTGTGGTAAAAAAGGAAAGACGATTAAATAAAGGGGAAGGCGGTATAAGGCCGAATATTTTTATAGGCATGTCCGTATATTGCCTCCGCCGATGCCCAAGGTATTTTGAGTGCATAATTGTGCACGCGCGGTACAAATTCCGTTGATGTTCGTGGCGGTCGACGGAGGCTGGGCTGCTAATCCATCCCTGTAGTTGTCGGGCTGCTGGTATGTAGGACTGACCGGTCTTGCGTGGAGAAGTCCGGTGGCCTAATAGCCAAGGAGGTGTGCGGCTTGATAGGGCCGCTTTGTACTTCAGCCACAAGGGCCGTTGTATGCTCCTCAGTACGGAGGGAGCGTTCCATGTTTCCATTGATTGTAATGATGCCATGTGGACCGGACATCTTGAGCTTCAAATAGGCATAATGCGGGACTACATTGAAGCGGGCAAAAGCGGTTTGTCCGAGCAGTGCGTGACAGCCGCTGCGGAAGGGGACAATGTTGAAGATCAAGTCTTCGCTTCGGAAGTTGTCCGGCGAGCCGAAGATTACTTCCAGCGTGATTGAGCCCGTATAGCGGGCCTCTTTACCAGGTATTACTCCTTTGAAGGTAGTTCTAGTGGGCTTGATTCTTGAGGATCAATGCCCATTTTGCGGACAGTGTCTTGATAAAGTAGATTGAGACTCACTACAAAAAAAGACACATCCGTGACATTTTGGGCCGAACGAATTTTTTTCCTGTCATACTTATGACACTTCTATGACGATAATTATGACAAAACCCGATATCATCATAGATGTGGTGGGCTCCTACTTCTATGACAAAAAATCATGACAGAAAATGGGCTTTTCATCCTGGGCGGGCCAGAGACGCAACTGCATGACATTCTTTGGGCCATCCATGACGGAAAAAACCATGGTAGAAGCGAGGGCGAGGAAAATA